>NW_016809886.1:347150-351675 GCF_001698545.2 Rhinopithecus bieti | reverse complement strand
GAGTGCAGTGGCCGGATCTCAGCTCACTGCAAGCTCCGCCTCCCGGGTTTACGCCATTCTCCTGCCTCAGCCTCCTGAGTAGCTGGGACTACAGGCGCCCGCCACCTCGCCCGGCTAGTTTTTTTTGTATTTTTAGTAGAGACGGGGTTT
The DNA here is from genome assembly GCF_001698545.2 of Rhinopithecus bieti. NCBI lineage: Eukaryota > Metazoa > Chordata > Mammalia > Primates > Cercopithecidae > Rhinopithecus > Rhinopithecus bieti. The sequence goes on along the minus strand of NW_016809886.1, from coordinate 351,525 downwards.
CACCGTGTTAGCCAGGATGGTCTCGATCTCCTGACCTCGTGATCCGCCCATCTCGGCCTCCCAAAGTGCCGGGATTACAGGCTTGAGCCACTGTGCCCGGCCTAAACATTTCTTAAGTGCCTATTATGCGTGCCTATAATGTAGTTGTGCCTATCGTGCCTATAAAAGAATATATTTATCTAAATATATATAATGAATCTGATGAGATTAAATGCACACACCCCCTATACACAAATCTAAAGATGCATTACTCTGCTAACATTTTTTTCTGCTGGATAGAATGTCTATATTCTAGGCAAGTGTTCTCTTTAATCTGTGGTGCCTAAAGCCATCAGGGTTTCACGCAAAATTTTGTGGAGTGTGTGTATGTGTGCCTGTGTGTATTATGTAGTGTGGAAGCTACAATTGACATCTTTATGTATAAACGGTGATAAGCCAAAAAAGGCTAAGAGCTAACAATATCTAAAGTAATTTAATTCTGAAGCCACCATTATTATAATTGTAATATTTATTATAATATAATTTTTATAATTACTCTTTACATTGCTACTCATACCAGATGTAAGGGAAAAAGAACTTTAAATTTGCTGAAGTATGCACAGCCATCTTAGAACTATTCCTAAAAGCAGATGCAATGACAACTGCATTTTATTTATTTTTAATATTATCCTAGTTCCCTCAAAAGGCAGCCTATTGAACCCATATTTTAAAAATACTATGTTGAAATAGCTAAGTGTTGTAGATGGAATTAAGTGATTTCATAGGATGCTTCAAGCTACTCAGGGACGAGTAACAACCAGAAACCATTTCCAACACTGAATCCAAGTCAGAATTTAGTCACCTTACAGAAGCTATAGTTCTATAGGGATGCAGCCACTTTCAAAAACACACAAAAGCAGGGCACTAAAGAACTATGTAACCTGAACGCACTCTTTTTCTTCATTTGACCTCCTGCTATGCCTTCATTGGTTGAAGTCAACCAGAACTCAGAAAGAAAGAGAGTTATCCAATCTGTATAACACTCAATCACCTAGTGTTCAGAGCAGGAGAGAAAAAAATGAAACATATGCATCGGGAGGTAGATGGAGAATAAACAGCACATGGATACTGTGCTTTTAAGGCCGATTCAAAGTTATTTATTTCAAACAGGACTACTCAATTATCAAATCTCCTGGAAGTAGAACCAAAGAGTCTGCATTTCACAAAGAGTGCTAAGGTGAATTAATGCAAAGTTTGAAAACTTGAAGAGAATCACGTAAAATACTTCTCACACAGGAAATACACTTGTACATATCTTTGTTTAATCAAAAGATTTTAACGAAGTTTTCCCAAACAGATGAACTCGTCAATCCCTGAAAGTAATTGCATAATCTTAGAAAATTTTCTTAAAATGCTGACGTTTTATACATAGGGGAGTTTTCTTTATTTTATTGTTACAACTTGTGCGAGGAAAATATTAGATTAGCACCATTGTTAAATTAGGTTACTGCTTAGTCTGGACTTTTCCTAATAAAAAGTATTATCTTACTCATAAAATGCCTATAAAGTTGGATAAAACACCAATATCAACTGCGACTCAACAACTAGTGTCCTAAAGAGTAATTTTCATAAAGGTAATATTGTGACTTTATGTAAATTTATAAAATTCCATAAAAGCAATATTGTGACTTTGTATAAGTTCATAAAATCATGTGCCAATGATTTTATTTAAATCTTCAGTTATTCAGAAAACCAATAAAATGTTAAAATTGCTCCAAAGAACATTTGAGATTTTAAGCAATTTAACAGAAAATATTTGGATAAAATACAAAACTTGAATTTTTAACAAAGCTGGTTAAAATCCAACCGGGTCGTAAACCTGTATAACACTCAATCACCCAGGGTTCACAGCAGGAGAAAAAAAAACACAGTATCTATGTGCTGTTTATTCTTCATCAACCTCCCTCCCGATGCATATGTTTCATATTTTCTCTCCTGCTCTGAACCCTGGGTGATTGAGTGTTACAAAGATTGAATAACTCTCTTTGCAGTCTGTGTTGTTATTAGTCCCAATGGAGGAAACCTACCTTCATCTTTACTGGCCAACAATTATAAGTTAACCTCTGACCCTACAGAGTTATATCACAGGCAATAATACATCAATCCCAACACTGTACAAACAGAACACCCAGAATTTTCTTTTATCTATTTCTGAATTTAGAAAAATGTTTCAGACACTAATAACCATACCTATTATATACACGTGACGTCAAGATCACCTGTAATAAAATTTAAGATCATAGGTACTTCACAATTATGAAAACACTGTAACCAAGTTAAAACTATCCTCAATGAGATTTATTTTGTGATATATTTAATTAAAATTATATTCAACTGTTTTATATTAAACATGGCCATTAAAAATCACATCCAGGAAAGGGAGGTAGAATACAGATAATTAAATTTTAAAAAATAATGTGTAGATTCCTGTGATTGCAAGACCTTAAAGGACATCTGGGTGGAGTTGGGAGCAACACAGTGGCTATAAAAGCAAAAAGTGTAAAAGATAACAATGGTCTCAAGAATCTCATAATAAGGTTCAGATCAATCCATGCACCCAAAGATAGTAACACACAAAAAAGAAATACATACTATGTAATACATTAATGCCACAATGTGTAGCAGTACAATAAAGTGAGTTCGGACTGGAGAAGTCAGAAAATCTTCTGAACCAAGTAGAATTTGAAGTGAGCCTTGTAGGAGAATATAATTCAGATTTCAAGAGAACACCCAGGACAGTACAATGAAAGAGAGCAACGATTCATGTCTGCACTGATTTTCAAATATTATTTGAGTACCAATTCTGTACCAGGTTTCACAGTTTTCATGATGTGTGCCAACAATGCACAGGTAGTCATGGTGGCTATAGTTTGTTTCATTTTATTTTTACTTATGTATTTTTTAACTTGTATTTTAGGTTCAAGGGTACATATGCAGGTTTGCTAGGTAAATTGCATGTCATGGGATTTAGTGTACAGATTATTTTGTCACACAGGTAATGAGCATAGTACCCGATAGCTAGTGAACTATATAATATTACCAGACAACGGTAAAGTAAGCAAAACTCTGTTTATTAAAATTCTGTAAATTAAGGGTGAGTACACTTTGATAGACTATTAGCCATGTCTTGGAAAGGAGGAGTAGTTTGAAGATATTTATAGTGTTTGGGGCCTGAGATCAAATGATCTCAGTGGGTTCATCAAGCTAGTGAACTGACTGGGATTGAGCAAAGCCTGCGATGTAATACTTCAGGATTGGTTAACCTGTGGAATGATAATCTTGAAAGAATCTTAACATGCTGTTTGATAGTGAAAATTCTGTTAGATTAAAGAAAGTATTCACCTTGAAGAACAGAATATTGTCACAGATAAATTAACCTGCAAACATTTCTGAAAGCAAAGAGTGATATTACGTACTGGCTTATAATCTTATCTTTCCTGTGCAGTTTCCTGGAACAAACAATAAACAGTACACAAAGAGTCTCAGTTCTCAGTCATAAGACCAATGAAAGTTATGTCAAACTTATACTAATGGTGTCTATGTGAATGTGTGTGTGTGTGTGCCATACATAGTTGGATGTGTTTGTGGGTATGTTTGCTTTAGGTTTAATATATACACAATTGTCTGACATCCTGACCAGAATTACATTTTACACAGATGATTAAATAGTATTTTAAAAGCACTCCAGAAGAAGCCACAACAGTGTTTATTCACCGTATTTCTGATCAACAACTGTTAATAAAGATGCTTTATTAAAATTATAAATAAATTATTGTTAATGAAGTGAGTGGAGTTCAAAATAAGGTATTAGCTAGAAGGGTTGTATAGGCTTACCTGTCTTTACCTGGACAGTGTATTGGATCTGATGAGTTTAGTTTTCTCTATTCTTTGAGGTGACTCCTGACACTTGAACCTGAAATGGTATTTCATTTGCCAGTGACTTAGAGGATTATTGATACCTACCTTTGATTGTATAGTTAATTGACAATCTCATATTGTTTAATTTGATTCTAGTGCACATTTTATGCAATTAGCTGATGAAATGATACAGAGTCTTGGAGGTGAATGTTCAATTGTCAGGTTTGGGAGTATTTGTTATTTGTTTTACTATTAGATGTGTAGTGTGTGGCAGAATTTGATTTGAAGCTTATTTTTATTGTTATCTATGAAGTTAGAAAGAGGACATGTATGTCCCTCATTTTTTTCCTCTGTTAAATAATAATGATATTAATGATAAGCAATAATTCAATGCCTCTTTGCCTTATGACAGTTTACAACAGAATGAAACCAATACATTAACATGGTGTTATAAAATACTTATAAAAGGGGCTTATTA
>NW_016809886.1:336879-344357 GCF_001698545.2 Rhinopithecus bieti | reverse complement strand
ATGCACATGTACCCTAGAACTTAAAGTATAATAAAAAAAAAAAAAAAAAGAAAGAAAGAATGACATCTATTCTACCTCCTGTTCCAAAATTATATTGTGTCAGAGAGTTAAATATCTTCTGCTTTTGTGTGTCTCTTGGGAAATAGCATCATTATGAAATAACCATATTTTGGTTAAAGAAAAGTGCTAGGAGAATATATAAAATAATATGAGGATCTTAGCCTTTCATAATCCCTAGGGGGGAATTCTGAGGATACAGTTTTAAATTTGTAGAAAGTTAAAAGTTGGCAAATTTTATCAGATTAATGGTACTGAGTAATATGTGGATAAAAATTCATTGTCAAGAAGACATATACTTAAGTGTTCCCTAAAATAAACATGACTACAAGCCTGAATAAATGGATCCCGGTGTAGACGTAGAGTGTAGAGTTCCTCAGGAGCCCCTGAATAACACATTAAAAATTGCATGTCTGGTTGATGTAGGAATCATTTTGGAAAAAAACTATGGAGGACCTTGAAAGCTGATGTAAAAAACTTAATTTAATCCTATGGATTGCATTAGATATATGGATATGAAGATGGCTTTGTCTCTAAAATAGAATTAGTCTCCCAGACAACTCTTAGCTACCTATTAACTTTAAGAAGGATATTACCTGTTTAATTTTCAGCGTATCTCTAAAATTGGCACAGTAACTCATTTCTTGTCCCCTTGACACTATTTCTTAGAGAAAAACAAATAAAATTATAAGTGCTTAGAAAGCATAAGTCATTATTAAAATATGTAGCTATTTATTTATTGTTATCTTCTTCCCTATTTTCATGAATTTCCGGATGTTCAAACACAGTACTTCTGTTTACAATGTTTTATTCACTGATTGCTTTTTTGATGTACACAGTTAGTTTTGCAATTATGACCTAGCTGTAAATTTTAGAAGCAACTGAGAGAGAGGGAGAGAGACAAAGACAGAGACAGACAGAGAGGAGGGAGACAGAGAGGTTGAGTCAGGGAAGGAGCATGGGTAGAGGAGTTATACGTTAGTATTGTTTGTAGCTATGGTGCCACTTGTGAGTTGTTGATGACTATGTTTCAGGGGGATAAAAGAAAATCTGTTCCAAAAAAAGAGAGAATAAGGAAGCAGACACACTGAAAGAAGCAAAGATAAAGTGGAAATAATTTATTCCCAGTAAGTTTCTAATCTATGTTTTTATTCCTGAGACACACAGTTCCATTGCTAGCCTTAATTTTGTGAGATATTCTACTAATATTCCATGAAATTTCCCTTTTTTACATAAAAGTTGTTCAAAGTGAGCATCTGCATGTTGGAATTTTTAAAAAATCCTAATATAATATTGAAATTACATTGCACTTAGAATGAATCATATTGCACTTTGAATGAAATACAAAGCCTTTTCTAGGGCCTGAAATTGCAATGCCATCTGGCCCTACCTTCCTTTTTTACATCATCTTTTGCCAGTCTCCTCTTCATGTTCTAGGGCTGGAAAGATCATCTCTGTTTTTGCCCTAGCATCTCTACTCTACTTTTTGCATTTTGTCTACAATATGCTGCTTCCATTCATTTTCCTGGATGTATTCATAGATAAGTTAACTAGCATGGCAACAGCGTAGAGGGCCTTTCTTTGGTCAAAGAAAGTACCCTTCACCTATCACTTTCCATCATATTACTCTATACTTAGTAAAATTAGAATTTAAGCTTCATGACATCAGAGACATTTTATGTGTTATATATTACTATATCCATGTGATATAGACCTTAGTAAGCATCAAATATTTATTCAATGAATAAATGACAAAACTTAATTTATTAGAAATTTTTATAGATATTTTAGCAGGAAAATTACATGATCACAGTTATTTTAGGAAGTTACAAAAGCTGTAGTGTTCAGAATGTATTACAGGATATAGAAATTGAATTTGAACTCATGAAACATTATTGCAATAATCAGAGCCTAAAGAGTTGACAATCCTATATGGTGTCAACCTCTAAAGCTTGAAAGAAAATAATAGAAGGGATACATTTCCAAGAAAGACGTGATGGACCATGAAGGATCACTAATTTTGTCTGTGTAGTTTCTTTTTAAAAACTAATTATTAAGTTTTTACTAATGGATGAAAATTTGTAGTTTTAAACATATTCTTTTCTTTATATGTTCTTTTAAGAAAGAGCTTATATGTGTTAGGGGTCAGGTGAAGAAAAGATAAGGAAAGCATTTTATGTGTGCATTAATAATATAAAACAAAGGCACACTATGTCTTGTTCTTACAGAAAATCTATAGAGTTAAAACAAAATTTCAAGTCTGCATGCCTTTGCTTTGAACTGTGTGGACCTCAGATATGCACTGCATTTTAGAAGAGTCTCTTTATAATTGAAGAGATGAACCAGATGGATAGTTTGTATGTAGGCATGAAACTAAAATGTAGAGGATGTAAAAGTTATTCAAATTAAAAAGTTCAAGGAATTACAAAGCTCATTTGCACTACAGGTGAACAGTGAAAACACGAAAGTCCATAAACAAAGTTAGAAAGAGGAAATGAGAAAAAAAAAAGTTTTTAAGAGAGGTTTTGGAGTGTCCTGACAGTTGGTAAATAGGGTCACTCGAGAGAGTGGCATAAGCAACTACGTTGGAAAGCAAAATAGCAAAGGACACTGATGATAATTGTTACTAACCAGAAATTTGCTGTAGCCAACCACTCCCTTTTTTTTTTTGTAAAGAAATGTCATGTCCTATGGAGAGTGATAATAACCATGGAATCCTTGGAAATTATCAAGTATCTGTTTGGTCAAAGAAATGAATAAAATGATCCAAAAAAGAAGTGGAGGATCAAGAAGACTTAATATATCAGAAGTCCTAGAGAACATGATGTCAGGGTATCCTGGCAAACAGCATAGGGGGCATTTTTCTCAGCCTAAGTCTAGGCCTTGCTTGCCTCCAATATGATTCTAGTTTTCTGTCTTCTTCCTTTCAGTAGATCCCCTTGGGCACGTGCTGGTTGTTCCTCTTTTAGTTCAACACAATCTCTCATACTTCTACTCCCTTTCTTAACTTTTTTGAAAACAAAACAAAACAAAACAAGCATAAATGCCCTTTTAAAAAAGTTTAACTGATAACTACTGCTTGTAAATACTTCTTTTTATTTCTGAGTCAGTGACTCAGTAATTCTTGTCCCACTCCCATCAGGCCCCAGTTATTCTCTCCCAACACAAATAAACACATACATATCCAAACACTTTTTCTAATGCCATCTTAACTAAGCTTGTGAACATCATTTCCTTCAGTAGTGTGCCTCTTTGAAAACTGAGGATGTAATGCAGGCAGAATTATACATACCTATCTTCTGATCATAGATGGTTATTTTTCATTTTATAGGCTATCCCTACTTTGTGCAGCCTCTCCTAGATACAGGATTAATAGTAACTAACATTTAGTAAAATATTTGCTAAATGCTGATGCTGTAAAAGATGCATGACATACATTTTATTTTTAATGCTTATGACATTCTTATTAGGTAAATTCTATTATTAACATCCTTTATACTCATGAGGAAACTGACAGGAAACTGACAGAGTCGTATAATGAACTCAGGATACAAACCAGGCATATGGGTTCAGAGAGTGCTTTTTGTCATTATTGGCCATTATAATACAGGGACTTAAGTCACTATAAACTAAGATTGGGTGTTACAAATAGAAACTTAAAGAAGTGAGATTGGATATAGATGCAAGTTACATAAATCAAGGAGGGAGTTGGAGATCAGGTTTATTGAGATAGCCAATGGTTATATCATAGACACAAATAATGACAGGGCAGTCCATGTATCCAAGCATTATTGCATCCTAAAATATTTTCTCTGACTATACTTAGAGCAATATTAAAGAAGGAAAACCTCACATAATTGATTTGAGTAAGTATAATTTTTAGAAATATCACTATGAAGTTACTATGGATTATATCAGAGAACCAATAACAACCGCCACTAATACCACCATGACCACAAGTGAAAGTATGTAAATGGGAGATGCTGTTTCATAATAAATGCCAGGGTATTACTCAGAGCAGAAGCATGGGTGTTGTTGCAGAATTTTAATGACCTTTGATTGAGAAACACTATGAGTACCTATGTATTTTGAAAACAATAAAAGTGGACATGTTTGAGTTAGAAATAACTCAATTGCTTTCTTTTGACAAATTAAATATTCAAAGTCAACTTGTGAATACATAAATATTTCATTTGGGTTATATTTCTCAAAATTACATCTTGTTTTTCAAATTTTGTTAAGAAAGTTTTATAATTTGAGCAACTTCTTTTCCCCAGGTGATTAGAAATTGGATATAAAAGTCAAATATTTTTGATGCTGGCAGTGAAACAGAACTTGGTTCATAGTTTAGTTCATGTGTGTTAAGACATATTGGAAGGTCAGTAGCAGAAAAGTAAAACTTTGTATGCAAGAACATGGAATGAGTTTTGATTATCCATGAAAAATTGACACTGGTTTTGTTCTCAAATGTCAGGTTGTTCCTGGATGTAAAAGAAATAAAGGCCATATTTAATTACATAAAGCTATAGTTTTCAGAAAGTAAATTGCTTTCTCTGTTTTATAGTAACTACAAATAATGACTCTGAAACAGCATGAATGTGTTAATTTTTTTACTAAGTTTGATATCCTAATTTATAAATGATTTAAAATAAGAGAGAGAACTTGTGAATTTTATACTGACAAATGTTATATTAATAAAAATACAATTTACTTTTCTCTCTGATAAATGATACTTTAATATGAGGTCAGTAGTTCTTTTTTAACAAGTAGCAGTAAAATTTTGTTGCCACCTTCTGTACAATTTTTTCAGATAAAACATTTTATGTCTCACAAGAATAATTTCTGGCTTTCTGCTGACTTCGCCATGTCCTTGATTGTGAAAGAGCTAAGGTTATTTAAATAGTGTTAATTCTGTGTTTATTTATATCGCCACTTTGATTAAAAAGTAACAAAACTATTGTTTTTCAGGCTATTACAGTCATGCTTAATCCAGTAACTAAATCTTTATTGATAATTCTTTTGATTTTACCCCAGGAGTAAACTCTAAAGTTAGAAAGAAAAGAAAAATCAGTGTATCTTTCACAACTAAAACTATCTTTGAATTTTCCCAGGGTTCTTTTGTGACAATTTTAAAGAATTCTTTCATTATACAAAAAGAAGACTAGAAAACTCGATTTGTTTGAATGCTTTCTGTTTCTCAACTCCGACATTATTATAAGACTTTCATGGGAAGTGCTGTCAAGTCAAAGGACAATTTTGTAAAATATTTTAATATAAACATTTCAGAGACTGTACACATTGCAAAATGGATAAAAGTCACCAGATATGTGTTAATACCTCAATATAAATAATGCATTCTTATCTTTAAAGTAAAATTAATGAAATCAATTGCGTAATTACATATTTTATTCAAAAGAAAATATTACTTTTCTACATTCTGATGCTGTTAGATACTATAAAAATTAACCATAAAAAAGTACTTTTTTTCTTTCTTCTAATGTTTCTGGGATGTTCAACTCTGTAAGCTACAGACTAGATTGTGTCTTCAACAAAGAAAAACAGTCACAGCCTCATGGAAAACACTGTACTAGGTACATTGAACCAATGGTATTTCAAGAAATTGATTTATTATAACAGGTTTTAGAGCTTAAAGGTGACATTACTTAGACAACTCTAAAGAGTTGTAGTGAATACTTACCATAAACTAAGTCGATTTCAAGTACTGTTCAAGAAGCATGCAACTATAAGAACGCTAATTGGGGAATCCAGACTCAAAGAAACACAAATTATTTACAAATGACACAATAAAAGAATTTTAGTTATTTGTTTTGAAATATTACTGGTATTTTTCAAAAATGTTTTATTTTCTTATGGTTATACAACTAATTTCTTCCTCCTATTATTTCGTTTCTTTCTTTAAAAATTTTTTATTGTAATTTAACTTCTGGGATATGTATGCAGAAAGTACAGGTTTGTTACACAGGTATACATGTGTCATGGTGGTTTGCTGCACCCATCAACCCATTATCTACATTAGGTATTTCTCCTAATGCTATCCCTTGCCTAACCTGCACTGCCCAATAGGCCCTGGTGTGTGATGTTCCCCTCCCAGTGTCCATGTGTTCACATTGTTCAACTTTCAATTATGAGTTGGAAGATGTGGTGTTTGGTTTTCTGTTCTTGTGTTAGTTTGCTGAGAATGATGGCTTCCAGCTTCATCCATGTCCCTGCAAAGGATGTGAACTAATCCTTTTTTGTGACTGCATAGTATTCCATGGTGTATATGTGCCATATTTTTTTCATCCAGCCTATCACTGATGGGCATTTGGGTTCCATTTCTAACCTTCAAATTAGTAAACTGAAATTTTATAAATGAAAATAAAACATTTTTAAATGGGATCTAATTGTTACCAAGAATCATGTAATTATAATACATCTTCTAATTTTTCATAACAATATAGCTACTTGAATAGAAAAATAAGAACCATGCACTCCATTAATTGTGCAACCAAAACTCTTCCATGAGATGCAATATTGGAGAAGTTTTTATTCACCTGTAACTGGGTATGAGGAGCTAGAAGTTAAAACCAGGTATTATGAGTGCTCATCTGATTTTTGGTTCTTATGTGTGTGTTTTCTTTCTGTGTAGATAGTTGTTAACTTGGTTTCCTTGCAGGTGTGGGGGACTATCAGTGGAGTCTTCTATTTCGTTATCTTGCACCACCTTCTCTGACTTAGATATTTATAATCAATAAAAGGCACAGAATCTGTGAAATTACATGTCAACTTGAAGACCTAGAAAAGGAGAGATGAAAATAATTTCTTTTTAGGTAAACATGTAATCTCAACGTTTCAGTTTTCTTATTCTGTAGAATATTACTCTATTTTTTGTGTAACCTAGTACTTTCTTTCTAACATTCGTTTCTAAAAGTATGCATTATCTCATCCCTCAAATTGTTTTTGAACCCTTACTAATGTTGAAGAAAATATTTGGCATATATTTATTCTGTATTCTTATAGAAGTCGTAGTTTTGACTTTCTAAACACTATACTTAGACAAACCTGAAATATCAGGACTTATCATTCAATGATAAATATTGACATTGAAAGATATTTATTTTTCTTCCTGATCCAGTTGACTGGGGTATCCAATATCCCCAGGACTGCCAGAAATGTTAGCAGACTCAGAATCACATCTATTCCTCCGGTTTTATGGTGGCTCACTTAGAAGATGTGCCAGCTTCTCTTGAGACATAAACAGAAAAGAAAAGGAAAGAAAAAATACATGTTTTTATTTATGATAGAAAAATTCATCTATTTCATCAGAGCAAAACAGCTAGTATCTACAAAGCCTAACTGTGTTAGTTTCCCATTGCTGCTATAAAAAAAAAAAAAAAAAAAAAAAAAAAAAAAAAAAAAAA
>NW_016809886.1:333396-336678 GCF_001698545.2 Rhinopithecus bieti | reverse complement strand
TAATGGAAAAACAAAAAAAAAAAAAAAAAAAAAAAAAAAAAAAAAAAAAAAAAAAAATTACCACACAATTAGCACAAATTTATTATTTAATGGTTCTGAAGATCAGAAGTCCAACACAGGTCTCACTGTGCTTTCAGGACGTTACAGATGAGTATCTCTTTCCTATCCTTTTCCAGTTTATCAAGGACAAATTTCTTAATTTGTGGTCCCTGTTCTTCATCCTCAAAGCCAGCAACTGTGGATCACTTCTTCTCACATTGCCTCTTTTCTCACATTTCACCTCACTCTCACTCTTTTAAGGACCCTTCTGATTACATTAGGCATTTCTGGATAACCCTCAAGACATACTTGTTTTAGGGTCAGCTGATTAGTAACCATACTTCCATCTGAAACTTTAGTTCCTCTTTTTATGTAACATAACATAACATAACATAACATAACATAACATAACATAACATAACATAACAACATAACATAACATATATAAATTAGCATAATAACATAACATACATATATGCAGATACTAGGGATTAAGATGAGCGTATCTTTGGAGGCGAGGAACATTATTCTGCCTACCATACTAACAAAATATGAGATTGATTTATTAACTTCTATAAAATAAACTTGTCTTAGACATGTATTCCTTGATAAAGCTGACATTTATTCGTACACTCATTCTTTCATGTATTCCCTAAGAGACAGTGTGGTATAGTAGAAAAACTAAGATATAGTAGTCATGAAGAAGGAAAATAGAGTTTGCATCCAGGCTTATTTCTTACAAGGTATGTAATAGTGGCAAAAGCTTAGTCTCTTTGAAGCTTCGTTCTCAATTTTCTTGAGAAAACGAAGGCAATTAAACTCACCTCAGTGTTGTTCTGAAGACTGGGTGTGATAATTAATAAAAAGCACCCACCAGGTGCCAAATAAAATTAGTCAACAAATGTTAGCTATTATTATTGTAGCACAGTGCCTGCACTGAATAGATGTTCGGTAAATGGTGTTTATTCATTTAATTAAGTTATTCATATTATTTCAAAAAATTTAATCTCCTGCCATCACTATGCAATACGAAAACATACATAATATATAGCACATGTAATTTATAAAATATTATAATTACATTGTTTGCTATTACTGAGAAAACAGTACTGATGTTTTATTGTAATTGTGACTATTTCTTATTTTATAGACTTAAGAAATTAATCATAGAGAGATTAACAAAAATTAGCAGGGTCCTATAAGAAAGTTAAGAAGTGTTAAAATTAAAATCTGCAATTTTCAGACTACTGAATTCCTTCTGAGTTTAGTTTTTTATTAGGTCTATTGTTAATTTTAAGAAACTGAGTTGCCATGGTATCATGAGTTTAAAATGCTCTATAGTTTTAACACCTCCTACCTTGTACCCATAAATTAACCACAGCAAGGACTTTGCTATTTAGCCAGCACTACCTTTTAACATAAAACGTGCAGACAACTTCTGGTATTATAAACTTACCCGTGGAAAGCTAGATCTTCTTTTACATGATAGATAAGTTAAATGTTTAAACATATGTTTGATGGTTTAAGGCATATATACATATAATATTAACTTGTTTTAAATTATTATATTTTGATAAAAAATTATTTTTATTCAATTTCACGATTTATAGCTTAAACAATTTAAATTTATATTTTCAAATTTTGACTATATCATGGTTTTTCACCTGTAAGACAGAGCAATAAAATTGTGCTTTTTATAATTGCTCAAAGAGGGTTTTATTGTTTCTAGAAATGAGGTTTCCCTAAAAGTCAATTTCCAATTTCCTAAAAAGTGCCACAACATTTTTATTTTACAATTTTTCATGGGAATAAGCCAGTCCAGAATGAAGTATATTGCATAATCTCACTTATATATGGAATCTAGAAAATTCAAATATACAGAGACAGAGAACAAAACAGTTATACTGAGGTGAAAGTAGAGAGGTGAGGGAGGAAGTGCAAAGATGCAGATGAGAGAATACAAAGTGGCAGATATATAAGACAAACATATCTAGAGACCTAATGCACAACATGCAGACTACAGATAATGAAATTGTGCTGTATATGGGAGTCATGCTAAATGAGTAGATTTTAGCTGCACTTGCCACATACACAAACAATGGGCAACTATGTGGAATGTTGGATATGTTAATTCATTTCACTATAGTAACATTTTTAGTATTTGTATGTGTCTCATAACATCACCTTGTATACCTTAAATATACACAACAGAACTTATTTTAAAAACTAAAATAATTGCTGAATATTTTAAGTGAAATACTTTCAATAATATTGTTTTCTTTAAACAAAGTATGCTTTCAAGATTATTTCATCTTTCATAATAAATATACCATGGTTTACCAGAGTGCATTGTGATTGGATATAAGTTTTAGAGCTTCTTAAGCTACGTAGAGAAATTTTCCTTTGTAGAAAAGTTCCCATTACTGTATTTCACTTTCCTCAAATATGTTTTGATTTATACAAAATGATATTAGACTACTACTCAAATAAACAGTGCTTCAAATTATCTAATAGCAATTTATTTGACATAAAGCAACTTAGCAGGTACTGTGATCTCAGTTTGCTCATTTACGATATAAAATTTAAAATCAATTTTCTCTATTATCTATATAAACAAGCCCCTCCACTGTTCCGGAAGGGTGTTTGATACACATATATACACTTAGAAATGGGTATGCAAGAAGAATTGTGGAATAGCAAAGACCTGTGTGAATTTCTTCGTTCATAAGAGCAATGAAATTGATGGGGAGTTGTCAAAATAATTTTTTAAATTCTAGACGTTAACCAAAAGCTTGCAACAAACTGAGCAAATATTTATTCAAGGAATACCATGGAACCTTTACAAAAACAACAGGATTTTTAGCTTTTTAACTTAGCTTATTCATATTTACCCCTGTCCAACTCTGAAGCAGCCTTGAACAGAATAGCCTTGTAATTACAGGGGCTGTGAAAAATGGCAGCCTTGTCATTATCCACACAGGAGTAGGTTCTCCTCAAAAAATTTAAAAATTCTTAAAATACTCAAAGAAGCTAACTATTATTTTCCCATAGAAATGTGCTGTCATGTTTGTCAAAAATAAATTAACTCCAAATATAAGGATGGTGCCTGGAAATTAAATTGTATTGTATTAATCTGTATGCCTATTCTGATGCCACTATCATGGTATCCTGATTAGTATAGCTTTGTGATGACTTTTAAAAATTGAGAAATGTAAATCCTCTCCGATTTTGTTTTTCTTTTCT
>NW_016809886.1:318407-331420 GCF_001698545.2 Rhinopithecus bieti | reverse complement strand
AAAAAAAAAAAAAAAAAAAAAAAAAGTAATGGCAAAATCGCAATAACTTTTGCACCAAACTAATACAACCTGACTTTTGGGTGTTACACAAACTTTTCATTTCTAAAATAAATTCCATGTGATAATCGTGTATAATTCTTTTTATATTTTGCTGGATTCAATTTGCTGGGAATTTTTTTACAATTTTTTTCACCCTTTTTTTATTACTATACTTTAAGTTCTGAGATACATGTGCAGAACATGTAGGTTTGTTACATAGGTATTCACGTACCATGGTGGTTTTCTGCACCGATCAACCCATCATCTACATTATTTATTTCTCTTAATGCTATCCCTCCCCTAGCCCCCACCCCCCGAGGGTCCCCAGTTTGTTCCCCTCCCAGTGTCCATGTGTTCTCATTGTTCAACTCCCACTTATGAGTGAGAACATACAGTGTTTGGTTTTCTGTTCTTGTGCTGGTTTGCTAAGAATGATGGTTTCCAGTGTCATCCATGTCCCTGCAAAGGACATGAACTCATCCATTTTTATGGCTGCATAGTATTCCATGGTGTGTATGTGCCACATTTTCTTTATCAAATCTATCATTGACAGCATTAGGGTTGGTTCCAAGTCTTTGCTATTGTGAACAGTACTGCAATAAACATCTGTGTGCATGTGTCTTTATAGTAGAATAATTTATACCTTTGGGTATATACTCTGTAATGAGATTGCTATGTCAAAGGATATTTCTGTTTCTAGATCTTTGAGGAATTGCTACACTGTCTTCCACAATGGTTGAACTAATTTACACTCCCATCAACAGTGTAAAAGCGTTCCTATTTCTCCACATCCTCTCCAGCATCTATTTTTTCCTGATTTTTTTAATGATTGCGATTCTAACTGGCATGAGATTGTATCTCATTGTGGTTTTGATTTGCATTTCTCTCATGACCAGTGATGACGAGCTTTTATTCACATGTTTGTTGGTCACATAAATGTTTTCTTTTGAGAAGTGCTCGTTTATATCCTCTATCCACTTTTGATGGGGTTGTTTGTTTTCTTCTTGTAAATTTGTTTAAGTTCCTTGTAGATTGTGGATATTAGCCCTTTGTCAGATGCATAGATTGCAAAGATTTTCTCCCATTCTGTAGCCTGCCTGTTCACTCTGATGATAATTTGTTTTGCTGTGCAGAAGCTCCTTAATTAGATCCCATTTGTCAATTTTGACTTTTGTTGCCGTTGCTTTTGGTATTTTATTCAAGAAATCTTTGCCCATGCCTATGTCCTGAATGGTATTACCTAGGTTTTCTTCTAGAGTTTTATGTTTTTTAGGTCTTACATTTAAGTATTTAATCCGTCTTGAGTTAATTTTGTATAGGTGTAAGGAAGGGGTCCAGTTTCTGTTTTCTGCATATTACCAGCCAGTTTTCCCAACACCGTTTATCAAATAGGAAATCCTTTCCCCGTTGCTTGTTTTCGTCAGATTTATCAAAGATCAGATGGCTGTAGACATGTGATGTTATTTCTGAGGCCTTTGTTCTGTGGCGTTCATCTGTATATCTGTTTTAGTACCAGTACCATGCTGTTTTGATCACTGTAGCCTTGTAGTATAGTTTGAAGTCAAGTAGCATGATGCCTCTAGCTTTGTTCTTTTGCTTAGGATGGTCTTGACTATACAAGCTCTTTTTTTGGTTCCATATGAAAGTTAAAGTCATTTTTTCTAATTCTGTGAAGATACTCAGTGGTAGCTTGATGGGGATAGCATTGAATGTACAAATTACTTTGGGCAATATGGCCATTTTCACAATATTGATTCTTCCTATCCATGAGCATAGAATGTTTTCCATTTGTTTGTGTCCTCTCTTATTTCCTTGAGCAGGGGTTTGTAGTTCTCCTTGAAGAGGTTCTTCACATCCCTTGTAAGTTTTATTCCTAGGTATTTTATTCTCTTTGTAGCAACTTTGAATGGGAGTTCACTCGTGATTTGCCTCTCTGTTTGTCTATTATTGGTGTTTTGAGACAGGGTCTCTGTCACCCAGACTGGAGTGCAGCAGTGTGATCTTGGCTCACTGCAGCCCTAACCTCCCAGGCTCAAGTAATCCTCCCACCTCAGCCTGCTAAGTAGATAGAACTACAGGTGGCTAATTTTTTACTTTTTGTAAAGCTTGGCAGGGGGTCTCACTATATTGCCCAGGCTGGTCTTGAACTCCTGGACTCAAGGGAGACTCCCACCTTGGTCTCCAAAAGAACTGGGATTACAGGTGTGAGACACCACACCCGGCCTTGTTCTTCTTTTCAACATTGTTTTGGCTACCCCAGGTCCTACAGGTATCCATAGAAATACTAGGGCAAGTTTGTCATTTGCTGCAAAGATGCTAGCTAAGATTTTGATAAAGACAGTGGTTTGACTGTGTCTCCACCCAAATCTCATCTTGAATTGTAGCCCCCATAATTATCATATATTGTGGGAGGAACCCCATGGGAGATAATTGATTTGTGGGGGAGGCATCCCCCATCTATTCTTGTAATGAATAAGTCTCATGAGATCTGATGGTTTTATAAGGGGTTTCTCCCTCACTTGCCCCTCATCCTGTCTTGTCTGCTTCCATGTGAGACGTGCCTTTCACCTTCCACCATGACTGTGAGGCCTTCCCAGTCATGTGGAACTGTGAGTCCATTAAACGTCTTTTTTATTATAAATAACCTAGTCTTGGGTATGTCTTTATCAGCAGTGTGAAAGTAGACTAATACAGACTGCCTTGAATCTGTTTATCAATTTGGGGTGTATTGCCATCTTAAAAATATTAAATCTTCCAATGTGTATGTATATGAGATGACTTTTCATTATGTAGATCCTCTTTACATTTTTTCAACAATGTTTTATAGTTTTTAACATACAAATCTCCTCGATTACATTTATCTTTAAGAATTTTACTTTTTTGGATACTATTATAGATGAATTTTTTTCTGTAAGTTTATTTTAGATTGTTTATTGCTACTGGGTAAAATATAATTAGTTTTGTATAATGACCTCATAGCCTTCAACTATGCTAAACTCATTTATCCATTGTGATGTTTTCATGGATTTGTTTGTATTTTGTATAAAGATTAGGTATTTGTGTATATACATAGATGGCTTCTTTCTTTCCAATCTATTTGGATATTCTTTAATTGTTTCATCTGGGTTGGGCATGGTGGCTCACACCTGTAATTCCAGCACTTTTAGAGGCCGAGGTGAGCAGATCACCTGAGATCAGGAGTTCGAGACCAGCCTAGTCAACATGGCAAAACTGTCTCTACTAAAATACAAAACTTAGCTAGTGTTGGTGGTAGGTGTCTGTAATCCCAGGAGACTGAGGAACAAGAACTTCTTGAACCCAGGAGATGGAAGTTGCAGAGAGCTGAGATGGCAGCACTGCACTCCAGCCTGGACGACAGAGAAAGACTCCGTCTCAAAAAAAGAAAAAAAAAATTATTTTACATCTAATTCATAGACTAAAATTTTCAATATAATGTTGAATACAAGGGGCAAGGGAATTCTTACTTATCATGTTCCTGAACTTAGTCTTTCATCATTAAGTATGATGTTGGCTGTAAGTTTTTTGCATATGCCCATTAACAGGTTGAAGAAATTCCATTTTATTGCTAACTTGTTTAATGTATTTTAATAAAGCCAAAGTGAATGTGTTGTCAAATGCATTTTATGGATCCATTTACATGCACATGTAGTTTTTGTTCTTTATATTATTGATAATGTATACTATATTAGGTTGGTGCAAATGTAATTGCAGTTTTCACCATTAAAAGTAATGGTGGCCAGATGCGGTGGCTCAAGTCTGTAATCCCAGCACTTTGGGAGGCTGAGGCAGGTGGATCGCGAGGTCAGGAGTTTGATACTAGCCTGACTAACATGGTGAAACCCCGTCTCTATTAAAATGCAAAAATTAGCCGGATGTGGTGGTGGGTGCGTGTAATCCCAGGTACTCAAGAGGCTGAGGCAGTAGAATCATTTGAATCCAGGAGGTGGAGGTTGCAGTGAGCCAACATTAAGCCACTGTACTCCAGCCTGGGCAACAGTGTGAGACTCTGTCTCGAATTTTTTTACAATTTTTTTCACCCTTTTTTTATTACTATACTTTAAGTTCTGAGATACATGTGCAGAACATGTAGGTTTGTTACATAGGTATTCACGTACCATGGTGGTTTTCTGCACCGATCAACCCATCATCTACATTATTTATTTCTCTTAATGCTATCCCTCCCCTAGCCCCCACCCCCCGAGGGTCCCCAGTTTGTTCCCCTCCCAGTGTCCATGTGTTCTCATTGTTCAACTCCCACTTATGAGTGAGAACATACAGTGTTTGGTTTTCTGTTCTTGTGCTGGTTTGCTAAGAATGATGGTTTCCAGTGTCATCCATGTCCCTGCAAAGGACATGAACTCATCCATTTTTATGGCTGCATAGTATTCCATGGTGTGTATGTGCCACATTTTCTTTATCAAATCTATCATTGACAGCATTAGGGTTGGTTCCAAGTCTTTGCTATTGTGAACAGTACTGCAATAAACATCTGTGTGCATGTGTCTTTATAGTAGAATAATTTATACCTTTGGGTATATACTCTGTAATGAGATTGCTATGTCAAAGGATATTTCTGTTTCTAGATCTTTGAGGAATTGCTACACTGTCTTCCACAATGGTTGAACTAATTTACACTCCCATCAACAGTGTAAAAGCGTTCCTATTTCTCCACATCCTCTCCAGCATCTATTTTTTCCTGATTTTTTTAATGATTGCGATTCTAACTGGCATGAGATTGTATCTCATTGTGGTTTTGATTTGCATTTCTCTCATGACCAGTGATGACGAGCTTTTATTCACATGTTTGTTGGTCACATAAATGTTTTCTTTTGAGAAGTGCTCGTTTATATCCTCTATCCACTTTTTGATGGGGTTGTTTGTTTTCTTCTTGTAAATTTGTTTAAGTTCCTTGTAGATTGTGGATATTAGCCCTTTGTCAGATGCATAGATTGCAAAGATTTTCTCCCATTCTGTAGCCTGCCTGTTCACTCTGATGATAATTTGTTTTGCTGTGCAGAAGCTCCTTAATTAGATCCCATTTGTCAATTTTGACTTTTGTTGCCGTTGCTTTTGGTATTTTATTCAAGAAATCTTTGCCCATGCCTATGTCCTGAATGGTATTACCTAGGTTTTCTTCTAGAGTTTTTATGTTTTTTAGGTCTTACATTTAAGTATTTAATCCGTCTTGAGTTAATTTTTGTATAGGTGTAAGGAAGGGGTCCAGTTTCTGTTTTCTGCATATTACCAGCCAGTTTTCCCAACACCGTTTATCAAATAGGAAATCCTTTCCCCGTTGCTTGTTTTCGTCAGATTTATCAAAGATCAGATGGCTGTAGACATGTGATGTTATTTCTGAGGCCTTTGTTCTGTGGCGTTCATCTGTATATCTGTTTTAGTACCAGTACCATGCTGTTTTGATCACTGTAGCCTTGTAGTATAGTTTGAAGTCAAGTAGCATGATGCCTCTAGCTTTGTTCTTTTTGCTTAGGATGGTCTTGACTATACAAGCTCTTTTTTTGGTTCCATATGAAAGTTAAAGTCATTTTTTCTAATTCTGTGAAGATACTCAGTGGTAGCTTGATGGGGATAGCATTGAATGTACAAATTACTTTGGGCAATATGGCCATTTTCACAATATTGATTCTTCCTATCCATGAGCATAGAATGTTTTTCCATTTGTTTGTGTCCTCTCTTATTTCCTTGAGCAGGGGTTTGTAGTTCTCCTTGAAGAGGTTCTTCACATCCCTTGTAAGTTTTATTCCTAGGTATTTTATTCTCTTTGTAGCAACTTTGAATGGGAGTTCACTCGTGATTTGCCTCTCTGTTTGTCTATTATTGGTGTATAGGAATGCTTGTGAGTTTTGCACATTGATTTTGTATCCTGAGACTTTGCTGAAGTTGCTTTTCAGCTTGAGGAGATTTTGGGCTGAGACGCTGGGGTTTTCTAAATGTCATGTCACTCATGTCATCTGCAAACAGATAAAATTTGACTTCCTCTCTTCCTATTTGAATACCCGTTATCTCTTTCTCCTGCCTGATTATTCTGGCCAGAACTTCCAATACTATGTTGGAATAGAAATGGTGAGAGAAGGCATCCTTGTCTTGTGCTGGTTTTCAAAGGGAATGCTTCCAGCTTTTCCTATTCAGTATGCTATTGCCTGTGGGTTTGTCATAAATAGCTCTTATATTTTGAAACACGTTCCATCAATACCTAGTTTATTAGGAGTTATTAGCAGGAAGGGGTGTTGAATTTTTTCGAAGGTCTTTTCTGCATCTATTGAGATGATTATGTGGTTTTTGTCATTGGTTCTCTTTACATGATGGATTACTTTTATTAATTTGCATATGTTGAACCAGACTTACATCCCAGGGCTGAAACCGTCTTGATCGCGGTGGATAAGCTTTTTGATGTGCTGCTGATTCCGTTTGCCAGGATTTTATCGAGGATTTTCACATCAATGTCCATCAGGGATACAGGCCTGAAATTTTCTGTTTTTGTTGTGTCTTTGACAGGTTTTGGTATCAGGATGATGCTGGCCTCATAATATGTGTTAGGGAGGAGTCTCTCCTTTTCTGTTGTTTGGAATAGTTTCAGAAGGAATGTTACTAGCTCCTCTTTGTACATCTGATAGAATTTGTTGTGAATCTGTCTGGTCCTGGGCTTTGGTTGGTTGGTAGGATATTAATTATTGCCTCAACTTCAGAACTTTTTATTGGTCTATTCAGGGATTTGACTTCTTCCTGAGTTAGACTTGGGAGATTGTATGTGTCCCGAAATTTATCCATTTCTTCTAGATTTTCTAATTTATATGCACAGAGGTGTTTATAGTATTCTCTGATGGTGGTTTGTATTTCTGTGGGATCAGTGGTGACACCCCCTTTATCATTTTTTTATTATGTCTATTTGATTCTTCTCTCTTTTCTTCTTTATTAGTCTGGTTAGTGGTCTATCTATTTTGCTGATTATTTAAAAAAAAAAAAAAACAGCTCTTGGATTTACTGTTTTTTGAATGGTTTTTCATGTCTCTATCTGCTTCAATTCTCTCTCTGATCTTAGTTATTTTCTGATTTCTGCTAGCTTTTGAATTTGTTTGCTCTTGCTTCTCTAGTTCTTTTAATTGTGGTGTTAGGGTGTTGATTTTAGATCTTTCCTGTTTTCTGATGTGGGCATTGAGTGCTAATAAATTTCCCTCTAAACCCTGCGTTAGCCATGTCCCAGAGATTCTGGTACATCGTGTCTTTGTTCTCATTGGTTTCAAATAACTTATTTATTTTTGCTTTAATTTTGTTATGTACCCAGTACTCATTCAGGAGCAGGTTGTTCAGTAGTTGTGCGGTTTTGAGTGACTTTCTTAATCTTGAGTTCTAATTTGATTGCACTGTGCTCTGAGAGACTGCTTGTTATGATTTCTATTCTTTTGCATTTGCTGAGGAGTGTTTTACTTCCAATTACGTGGTCAATTTTAGAATAAGTGCGATGTGGTGATGAGAAGAATGTATATTCTGTTGATTTGGGGTGGAGAGTTCCTTAGTTGTCTATTAGGTCCTCTTGGTACAGAACTGAGTTCAAGTCCTGAATATCCTTGTTAATTTTCTGTCTCATTAATCTGTCTAATATTGATGGGTAGTTTAATAGTTACCAATCCAATCTCTGTAAGAGAAAGTCTCTTCAGATTTTCTGTTTCTTCATGGGTTTTTTTCCAGTAGTTTCTGTCTTTCTGGAAATACATCCCTTTCATTGTGTTTTATTGTTGTTGTTGATGTAGAGTGACTATAATCTTGCCTTCTGTAATCCCTTTTGTTTCTCTAATGTCAGTAGTGATACTCCTTCTTTTGTTACTAATTTTGGTAATTTGATATTTCTCTATTGTTCTCTTGTTAGTTTAGCCAAATTTTTGCTAACTTTGTTGATCTTGACAAAAAATGGTCATTGGACTTTGTTGGTCTTCTCTATTGTTATTTGATTCTCTATTTCATATATTTATACTATCATCTTAAATATCTTCTTCCTTCTGATTTTTTAAGTTCATTTTGCTATACACATCCAGACACTTAAAGAAAAAGAGTTACACATGTGGTTATACACATGAAATCTTTCCTCTTATTTTTATGCAGAAATTTACAGATACATATTTTCATCCTATGAGTGCTACAGCTGTAACCTTTCCGTTTTGGTATGTTGTGTTACATTTTCAATTATCACAAGTCCTAAATTTCTTTTTGTTATTGATTTATATTTCCATTATATTTGGTCACAAAATATAGTTGTATAATTTCAAATCTTTTACATTCATTAGCCCTGTTTTATGGCCTACCATATGGTGTCTCTTGGAGACCATTCAATGATAACTTCAGAAGAATATATATGGGTTTTTGGGTAGAACATTTTATACAGGTCTGTTAGTGAAGTATTAAAAATAGTATTAACAATGGTACATTGAAATCTTCACTATTATTCCTAAATTGAGTATTTCTTCCTGGAATTCAATCAATTATTACATTACATTTTTTGGAACTCTGTTTTTAAGCGAATGTATGTTCAATATGTTTATGGTAATTACATTTTCCTCATTTTCCTGATGAATTAACCTTTTAATCATCATAGAAGTCTCGTTTATCTTTAATAACATTTTTAAGTCTGTCATTTCAAATGATATTACAGTCATTTCAACTTTCTTATGGCTGTTCTTTGAGTGATATATCTTTTTTCACACTTTCATTCTCTATGTATTTGAATCTACAAAGTGAAAATATATAGTTGCATTATCTTTTTCATCCACTCTGACAATCTTTGTTGATTAAATTGTTTTTTCCATTCACATTTTATGTTGTAATTAACTTATTTGCATTTGTCATTTTACTATTTGCTTCTAGTATGTCACATCTTTTTTTATTCCTCTATTTCTTCCTTACCGATTTTTTTTTTGCCTGAGTATTTTATGATGACATATTTTATTTCTTTAATTATTTTAACTATATTTTTAGTTATTTTATTAATAGTTACTATAGGGCTTAGCATATAAAGCACTTCTTCAGAATTAGCTAAAGATTTATACTAACTCAAATTCCACAAAAGACATAGATGTTTTACTTTATACATCTCTATTTTCTCTTATTCTCTTTTTTTGAAAATTTTGTCATGCATATTACATATATGTGTCATAATCCCCAAAATTTAATGTTGTAGTTATTACTTTATATAATTGTATGTACTTTAAAGACACTGAGAGATGGAAGAACAAACATACTATTAGATTTTGTCCTATTAATTTTTTTCAATTTTATTGTCAAATATATTACATTTTTATTGTCATAAGCTTGATGATTTATTGATATACATATAGTTTTACACAATTGCTTTTATGTTAAAGAATAAAGAATGCAAAATATTCATTTATATATTTAATTTTGCCCTGAAGAACAGACTTTCATTCTGAAAAATTCCAGAACAATTTCTTATAAGGTTGTCTTCTTGCAACAAATTGTCTCAGTTTTATCTGGGAATATCTTTGTTTCCCATTCATTTTGAAAGACAACTTTTGCTGGTATAATATTATTGGTTGATTTTTATGTTTTTTTTATTTTCTCTTAGTTTCTCTGTTTAATTCTTTTCTCACTTGCTCAGGTCTCCATTGTTTATGATGATATTAATAAAACAGCTGTTGATCTTATTGAAGTTACCTTGTGCATAAGTCATTGTTTCTTGTTGTTTTCAAGAATTTCTCCTTGTCTTTGTTTTTTTGACATTCTTTTGTGTGATGTCGTTGGGTGTTGATCTCTTTTGTGTTGATCCTACTTCTAGTTTGTTGTGCTCTTGAATGTGTGCATTGATGTTTTTCATACAGTTTAGAACTTTTCAGTTATAATTTTCTTATTTTTTTCTATTTCCTTCTCTCCTTCTGCTATGCCAATTACACATATATTGATGTAGTTAAAGTGTTACGCATTTTGTTGAGGCTTTGTTCATTACATTTATTTCTCTTTTCTTTCTGTCATTCAGACTGCATAATAGTTTTTGATCTATATTCAACTTAGTGGATTTTTTACTCCTGCTGGATTGCAGGTACAGTAGGTAATTTGTAAATAAAATTATACTTTTCAATTACAGAATTTTCAGTTCTTTAAAAATAACTTTTTTTATGTTCTCTGTTTGATAAGACATTGCCAGAAATTCCTTTACTTCTTTATTTTTCCTTTTTTTTTACTTCTTTAAACGTGATTTTTCTTTAGTTATTGAACATATTTATAATAGCTTCTTTGAAGTATTTGTATAAGTCCAGCACCTATACCCTCTCAAAGGCATTTTCCATTGCTTGAGGTATTTTTTGTTGTGGTAGTGGTGATTTGTTATTGTTTTTGTTTATCATTTTTTTTCCTGTTTATGGCTCACACTTTCTTATTTCTTTGCATATCCATATATACCTTTTTCCTGAAATCTGTATATATTAGATAATACATTTTAATACTTCTAGATACTGATTTTCATACAAACTTTATTGTTAACATTTAAAAATGCATTTCCTTTGTAATTTAGCTGGTTTATTTTAGAGAAGGCATATTTTCCCCTGCAGTGTGAAACATCTGATGTATCTTCGCAGAAGATAGTGTTGAACATGTGCACAGTTGCCCTGAGATGACTTGTTAGCAGGGCTCTCTTTGACTTTATTTTTCTCCGATTTCTCTGTTAAGCCATCTTTTTCTACTGGTCTTACACACAGCTGTTAGGCTCCACTAATTGCCAGTTTATTGTTCTATTTTCATCAGTGCAGTAGGGTATAAATTTTTCCACAGTCTGACCCAATTAAAGTCATCCTACTTTTCGGAAATAATTTTTGAGAATAATCTTTAAAGTTTGCTTTGACTCCAGAAGGTCTCATCTTAGGAATACCTTTCCCTGGTTCTGTTTGGTAAACTAACAGGACTACAGTTTAGCTTATTGCTGTCATATTTTCTTGTGTGCTTCTCACAAAAATATCTATTGTTTTTGATATCATCCTAAGGCATAAATTTCCTAACATTCCTCTTCCAACAAAAGCAATACATTTCCAGAAGGCTACTGAACTCTCAATTCTTTTTTTTTTTTTTTTTTTTTTTTGAGACCGGAGTCTTGCTCTGTCGACTGTGCTGGAGTGCAGTGGCCGGATCTCAGCTCACTGCAAGCTCTGCCTCCCGGGTTCACGCCATTCTCCTGCCTCAGCCTCCCGAGTAGCTGGGACTACAGGTGCCACCACCTCGCCCGGCTAGTGTTTTGTGTTTTTCAGTAGAGACGGAGTTTCACTGTGTTACCCAGGATGGTCTCGATCTCCTGACCTCATGATCCGCCCGTCTCTGCCTCCCAAAGTGCTGGGATTACAGGCTTGAGCCACCGCGCCCGGCCTGAACTCTCAATTCTTATGGCCTTTCTCTTGTCAGAAAAATCTCCAAGCCACTGCTCCTAGACAGGGGGCAGGCATAATGGCCTAGCTTTCTTGAAATGATGTCCCTGTTTCATCAGTAGGGTGCTGAGCAGGGGAGATATTCTGTGGTAATATAGCCTTTCTTTCCCTACGTTGAACTCTACGTTAATGAACAAGCTGTGGCATGAAAATTATTGTTCCAGCTTTCTTGGACTGTCATTCCTAGCATGGAAATTCTTACCTACCAGGGAAGCTAAGTGAAAAAACAGGTCACAATACCTCTCAGCTGCACTATCCTGGAATTTAGCCTTTGCCATGTGCACTGCAGCAGATAATAAATGTTTGATGTCTGCCCCTTCCAGGAAGTCACTGTAGCCCTTGACTTAGAGCTCAGAGCAGAAGTATCTTCATC
Source organism: Rhinopithecus bieti (assembly GCF_001698545.2). NCBI lineage: Eukaryota > Metazoa > Chordata > Mammalia > Primates > Cercopithecidae > Rhinopithecus > Rhinopithecus bieti. The sequence goes on along the minus strand of NW_016809886.1, from coordinate 319,552 downwards.
TTCTTGGCTGTATTCACTTGAAGTTGACTGTCTTTCGTGCAGAGCTAGGCAATGGGAAGTGAGTTGTATCTCAATAACCCAAGTTCCAACTAACTTATTTTCAGTACATTTTCTTGAGTAAATACTTTTTTGTTTGGTGTATACACTAAGGACAGTTTTCAGAGAGTTTTACTACTTGGTTTTGTCTTTGTCTTTATAATAAGGACAGTTGTGGCCATGTCACTGGAGACCAGGTTCATAGTACTCCTCATTCTGCCATGCAGGAAATCTTTCTAGGGTTTATTTTAGTGTGCTGAGATAATGCTCAAAGGTAAGGGATAATGACCAGCAAATCCACCTTTCTTCATTGTTCTTTTACTTTGTTATTAAATCTAGTTAAAATTAAGTTAGGAATATTTAAGTATTTTACATTATGACTCTCAGTTCCTAGATGAAGGAACTGAGGCCCAGGTAAGTTTTATGAGTTTCTCGTAATCATTCACCAATAGCAGTTGGTCAGAAACTTCCATGAGATTCTTTCATTCCTTCAGTGCCAATGGCAGTGGATATGTCACAGAGTCAGTACTAGGGTTGGGCAGGACAAGTGAATGAGGTATTTGCTTTGGGCACAAAATTTAATGATGTACTTTAAACAGGAGGTACATGAGAGTCCTTTAAAAAAATGGCGTGCTAAATTCGATGATCAATATAAATACTTAATGCAGTATTTTTAAAAGTAAAAATCAATTAACATATCCATGATGAACAAATACCAAAATTTTAAGTGAAGACACATCCTTTTTTTTGGGACGGAGTCTCACTCTGTTGCCCCGGCTGGAGTCAGTGGCGTGATCTCGGCTCACTGCAAGCTCCGACTCCCGGGTTCACACCATTCTTCTGCCTCAGCCTCCCGAGTAGCTGGGACTACAGGCACCCGCCACCCCGCCAGGATAATTTTTTGTATATTTAGTAGAGATGGAATTTCACCGTGTTAGCCAGGATGGTCTCGATCACCTGACCTCGTGATCTGCCCACCTCGGCCTCCCAAAATGCTGGGATTACAGGCATGAGCCACCTTGCCAGGCCCTCTTTTTTTTTTTTTTTTTTTTTTTTTTTTTTTTTTTTTTTTTTTTTTTTTTTTTTTTTTTTTTTTTTTGGTGGATCTT
>NW_016809886.1:286623-318016 GCF_001698545.2 Rhinopithecus bieti | reverse complement strand
TTNTTTTTTTTTACTTTAAGTTCTGGGATACATGTGCAGAATGTGCAGGTTTGTTACATAGGTATACATGTGCCATGGTGGTTTGCTGTACCTATCAACCCATCACCCAGGTTTTAAGCCCCACATGCATTAGATATTTGTCCTAATGCTCTCCCTCCCCTTGCACGCCACACCCTGACAGGCCCCGGTGTGTGTTGTCCCCCTCCTCCCTGAGTCCATGTGTTCTCATTGTTCAATTCCCTCTTGTGAGTGAGAACTTGTGGGGTTTGGTTTTCTGTTCCTGTGTTAGTTTGCTGAGGATGATGGTCTCTAGCTTCATCCATGTCGCTGCAAAGGACAGGATCTCTTTCCCTTTTTTATGGCTGCATAGTATTCCATAGCATATATTCACCACATTTTCTTTATCTAGCCTATCGTTGATGAGCATTTGGGTTGGTTCCATGACTTTGCAATTGTAATAGTGTTGCAATAAACATACAGAAGACACATCTTGTTACTGATTTTTTTTTTTCCTTTTGCCCCAGGCTACTGTTATGTTTCTTCATGGCAATGGATGTGTGGATTAACATTTGGACTCTAGAATTGCAACGCTTGGACACCAATTCCAGCATATCTTCCTGGTATAGTAGGCACATCACTTCACATCTATAAGTCTAAATTTTTTCATCTATAAAATGTTTGTAACATTAATACCTACTTGATAAGGTTTACGACAGAATTAAAGAGACAGAATTAAAGTGTTGGGCATGTTTTTTGGCAATTTGTAAACGTTCAATACATGCATATAGGTTTAGCTGTTGTTTATGGTTATATTTAAATACAGCTATATGTAAAATATATAAATATATGTATACATGCAAACACACACATTCACACAATCTCCATAAAAACATGAAAATCCAACAGTGAAGCAGTGCATATTCAATCTATTGCAATTAGGAGAAGAACACCTTTACAGAATCTTGGAAATGTTTCAAAATAAAAAAAGTTAGGAAAAAGTGTTTACTGGGTTTTAGACTCAAGAGTGGATGATTTTAAGTAGAGTCTTAGAGGGGAAAGCAATCATATGAGATGGTCACAATTTGGCATAATATATTTGAATTGGAGGTAAAGGAGAGGAGAGGGCCTCGAACTCAGTCTTGGTGAGCACACTTACCTGACAGGTAAACTGTTATTTTACTTGTCTTCTAGAAATAGTTATTTCCTGGAGTAAGTTGGTAAGTTATTTCTAATTATTAGCATTGTTTAACACAGAGTCAGAAAATACTTTGCTATCTACGTTTTTATCTCACACTCTATATGTATTTACACACATACATTTATATGCATGTGCAAGTATAGTATATTATACACACACAAATAAGAAATAGATCAACTTTTCAGTTGCACCATAAAGTAATTTGAATAGTTACTAAAATGCCTGCTGTTCTAGGTTAATTGAAAATCACCATCCTATTGCAAGGGACTCTGTTGACAATCACTACTCCAATCTTCTTTGAGTGGATTTCCATAGATTCAGCAACTCCAGTGCCTAGCTAGTGCTGACTCTTCAGACAGGATGGCATTTATCATACCTTGTTAATTTTAACACAATTTCAGCTCACTATAATCTGTGATAACTGAGATATATTCTTTAAGTTCATTAATAGATATATATCCAAAACTTATCAACAAACAACTGACCATGCTGGAAACAGGTTAGTTTACAGAGTCACTAATAATTGTTTATGATTATGCTTTTTCTAGTTAGTGAGTATATTTTCAGAAAGCTACTGCTTAAGTGAAATTTGAATGCATTAAATTGTGCTATTTGAATGTATTACTTAAATTATCATCACTTAAGATTTTTTTGTTTCTTTTAAGAATACCATCTGACTGAAATAGGAGGCAAGTGACAGCTAAGAGAGATATTCTGTAGCTCAAGCCCAAGCATGGACCCAGGAGATCGTGTTTCAATACCTTGAAGAGCTTATTTCCAACAGGAACTAACATGCATCTTGTTGCTTTTCCGCTGTAGAATTATAGCGTTAAAATATATTATGATTTTTGATATTCTATGCTTCATAGTAATGATTTTCATTTTAAAATTGTTTATTATTACATGCTATCAAAACTACAATAAAATAGTAAAAAAGCAGATCTCTCAACATGACTGAAATTAAAAGCACTTAAAATTAGCCAGGTAGAATGTCCTTTTAGTTTTGCCTTTTCTGTTTGTGGTCGTGCTGAGAATAGTGATATTATATTGACAATAGGCAAAGCACAAATATAAACATTTCTAGAAGACACATGAATTTATTATTGTGTTATTCCTAGATAAGAATTATCAAACCACACAGGTACACTCAATTATCAGTTTTCTCAATTGATAGAGGTGTTTCATAGACCAATGTCCTTTTCTAATGAAATATTAAATAATAAAAATGAATTGTATTCAATCTACAAAGTGATTTTTAATTATCAAAATGAAAGTACTCTCAGTGCATTTGTGATGTTTACTAATAGTATATTTCTTTATATTTTTATACTCTACAATTGTATATTTGTATTTCTGTATGTTCGGTAAAACAAAATCATTTTATTCTTATGTTAAACTAATGAGAATACATAGCAATATTGAAGAACCAAGTGTGAAGAAAAGAAAAAGAAGGAATAAGGAGAAAATCTGTGAGGAGAAAAGGAAATGTCAATAGACAAATAAAATTTACTCTAGAATCCTACTTACAATTGCTTAACCACTGTTATTGTTAATTCTATAGACCAAACCTCTTCTACAATGTCAAAATTTGACACTTTGTAAAGATTCTAACTCAATAAGTAATTTATGAACTCCTGAATCTATGTAGTGTTTCTTCTGACAACCACCTATTCTATTTGATTTCTGGTCTTTTGACTTAATTCAAACCTATTCCTGGTTGTATTGAGATTTCTACCCTATTTTCATGCTCATATTTATATCAGGCTTTTAACTTATTACAGCTTCTCCCAAATCCCACCTTCATCTGTTTGCTGACTGTTAGGATTCTGAGTCTTTCTGCCTCATGGACAAAACCCAGTGGAAATATAATTTAAATATATGATAACTATTTAAAGGTTTGCTTTCTCATAACTATCTTTAGCTAATATGAATAAAATTTCACATATAAGTGATTGTATCTTTGAGAATGTATATGTCATTATTTGACATTATGAGTCCAAATTCCTAAATTATGCACAAGGTATCCATTCACTTGAATATGTATATTCACTATTACTATGTAGATTTACTGAAATATAGTTTGTAGTCTAAAATTTGGATAAAATTTAACTTGCAGAAAAATGTGTAGATCCTTTCAAACTTTTAAAATCTTACAGTGGATATTACAATTTATCTCATCTGCCTCAATAAAGAATAGTGAGAAATAAAAATAAAATCCTCAGTCCCCCGACAGACTGAACAGACCCTCCTCTTCATCAAGGAATCTCAGAATGCAAAACAAAGCATTCTGAGATTTACCAAGATAATGAAAATGTATAGGCTGTCTTGAATGAAAGTTATAAGATATTGGAGCTAAACCAATAATGGCCCTCAGGAAATACAAATTTTTCTTGTTAGATTGCAAGGCAAAAGCAAGCCAGTAGGGCCATTACAGCTGGGCTTTATCTTATTGTAATGGAGATCTTACTTAAATGTAAAAACTAGGTAGTGGTATGAAAACAGAACTGGGTTCAAATGGAAAGCAGAATTGAAAGGGAAGAATTTAAAAGGAAATTTGAACAGATTACTGAAAACGAAAGAATTAATTTTACATAAGCCTATTTTAGGGAATACAAAGTTCACATTCCAGAATGTGGCAAAGCACACAGATATCCTATGACTTCATTTATTTCACCCTACAACAAAAAATAAATAGAAAAAAAAAATTGAACAGTGATTGCTAGAGCTGAGAGTGGGGAAAATTACTAAATACAAAGAGATAGCATGGGAACTTTTGGGGGTAATGGGAAAATCCTGCAACTTGAATTTGACAGAAATGTCAAACTTCATAGAACTATACATTTGAAAAGAGTAAGTCTTACTGTATATAAATTATACATTAATACATCTTACTTTTAAAATTATAAAATAAAGGATAGTGACTAGATACTGAACCTTGAGTAATGATTTGTATGCCGAAATGTTTAAGGATAAGGTATACTGATATCTGCATTGTACCTTAAAATGCATTGAAAGGCTACAATGATTTGATAGATGGCTAGAGGATAAAGAGATGATAGATAGACATGTAATAAAGGAAACATAGCATAATGTTAGCTGTTTAGAACTTTTTTCAAATTTTCTTTTTGTTTTTTTCTGAGACAGTCTCACTCTGTCACACAGGCTGGTATCAAACTCCTGACCTCAAGTGATCCACCAGTCTCAGCCTCCCAAAATCCTGAGATTACTAAGCCATCGCGCCCAGTACCTCAAATTTTCTTTACATCTGAAAGTTCCCATAATAAAATAACAAGAAAAATTATACAGACACACTCATGACCACACACATATATAATTTGTGCATGCAATAAAAGGTTTCAAAGTACAACATCATCACACACCAAAATATTGACAGCATTTACTCCTATGTAATCTGTATGCTGGGTTGATAATAGATGGGAAGTGGGTGATACTTTGACTTTTTTCTCTATAAAACTTTGTATTGTTTAATTTAACTATAAAACTATTTTTTATTAATTTTATTTATAGTACAATAAAATAAATGAGGATGATATATTGCTAATTTTGTAAGTATGTTGGAAGTTGTAGACCGGAGAAAAAGGCCTTCAAGCATGTGAATAAAATCTGAGAGAATTTTAAGATATAGCCTAATGGATTAATAGAGAATTAAAGGTGCATTAGCATAGGTCTCTGCGAAAGGAGTCACAATCAAGCTCTTGAGCTCTCTTTAATTGTCCCAAACTCACCTTCAAACTGTTTTATTGAAACCTCAGCATTGATAAGGCTTTGCTTGCTCATGAATAGAACTATTATTGGAAGCAGATAAGTGCACAGTTGTGGCTTTCTCCTGCATCTTCAACGTTGCTTTCTATGTCTGAATCAATAAGACGACTGTTACTTTCCATGGCTTTTTTCCTCACATAAATATTCTGTTATACCATGACTCCAAATCCCAATTTGGAATGTCATTTATCTGTATTAATAAATCAGAAAAATAGTGTGGAAGGAATTATGAAGATCATTACAAAAATTTCAGGTGCAAATTTTGACATCAGCCTAAAATATTCTATCAAAGCTTAATGATTTTCATTGGAGTGTTGGAACCAGGCCCAGAAGTAATAAGCTCAATACCTAACAAGTTTGGCTCTGTGTTCCCAGCCAAATCTCATCTTGAATTGGAATCCCCACGTGTCAGGTGTCGAGGGAGAGAAGTGATTGGATCATGGCAACGGTTTCTCCCGTGCTGTTCTCCTGATAATTCTTATGAGATCCGATGGTTTTAAGAGCATATGGCATTTCCCCTGCTTGCACTTCTCTCTTCTGCCATCATGTGAAGAAGGTTCTTGCTTACCCTTCACTTTCAGCCATAAGTGTAAGTTTTCTGAGGCCTCCCCAGCCATGCAGAACTATGAATCAATTAAACCTCTTTCCTTTATGAATTACCCACTCTTGGGTATTTCTTTATAGCAGTATGAAAATAGACTAATACAATACTTTTAAAAGATCAATTGTGTTTAACACTTGCTAAGATATCTATTAAGAAGTAAAGATAACTCAGCCAATCCAGGAGTCATATCCTTGGCATCTCTGGCTTTACTACATGACATGAGTAATGAGTTGTGTTAATTTCAAAACATATATTAATAATCATTATTGTTGTTCAACTTTGGGTAGTCACTTAGTATGTTATATTGATAAATTCATCAAATTTAAAATATTAGACTGAGATAACAATAGGCAGGGCTAGCCTGACCAAAATGACGAATTAAAGGTAAAACTTATTTTGGTATTATATCATTTAGATATCAAAGCATGTAGGTGTGTGGAGGAATGGGGGAATAGTTCTTGACATCTGATTGCTCTATGAAGTCTTCACAAATTTGTATAAGGAAAGAACTGAGCTAGCATTAAGGCTGAGTTCTAAGGCCAGATGAAAGATGAAAAAAGCAAATACTAAAACTCGTAGTAGTGATATATTTTTTAACAACAAGGTATGCATCGGATTAAGATCATCCATCATTTTCAGGCCTCTGAGCCCAAGCCAAGCCATGGTATCCCCTGTGACTTGCACGTATACGCCCAGATGGCCTGAAGTAACTGAAGAATCACAAAAGAAGTGAAAATGCCCTGCTCGCCTTAACTGATGACATTCCTCCACAAAAGAAGTGAAAATGGCCGGTCCTTGCCTTAAATGATGACATTACCTTGTGAAAGTTCTTTTCCTGGCTCATCCTGGCTCAAAAGCTCCCCACTGAGCACCCTGTGACTCCCACTCCTGCCAGCCAGAGAACAACCCCCCTTTGACTGTAATTTTCCTTTACCTACCCAAATCCTATAAAACAGCCCTACCCTTATCTCCCTTCGCTGACTCTCTTTTGGACTCAGCCCGCCTGCACCCAGGTGATTAAAAAGCTTTATTGCTCACACAAAGCCTGTTTGGTGGTCTCTTCACATGGCTGCGCATGACAATCATGCTTTTTGAACTTAAAATAAAGACAATTCATGCTACAGATATGCCCTAGGTAAATTCTCCCCATCCCCATCCCTCCTCCATCCCCGTCTCAAGTTAGCCTCTTCATGTTTTTCTAAGATCTGGCCACATTGATCTTTTCATAAATTTTAAAGCATACAATATTTTCTCCTGTTTCAGGATTGTACCTGTGTTTGTTTTGTTTTGTTTTGGATCTCAGTCTGTCAGGCATTTGAATCAGGGTGACTTCCTCTTGAATAGGGGGCGGGGTAAAAATGAGGCTGAGACCTGCTGAGATGCATTTCTAGGAGGCTAGGCTTTGTTAGTCACAAGTTAAGACAGGAGGTCAGCAGGACTTGTTTCAAAAGATATAGGTCACAAAGACCACACTGATAAAACAAGATGAGCCAGTCGCATTGGCTCATGCCTGTAATTCCAGCACTTTGGGAGGCTGAGGTGGGTGGATCATTTGAGGTCAGGAGTTCGAGTCCAGCCTGGCCAACGTGGTGAAACCCCGTCTCTTTTAAAAATACAAAAATTAGCCAAGCAGTAGTGATGTGGGCTTGTAGTCCCAGTTACTCGGGAGGCTGATGCATGAGAATTACTTGAGCCTGGGAGGTGGAGCTTGCGTGGTGAGCTGAGATCATGCCCCTGCACCACTCCAGTCTGGATGAGAGAGTAAGACCCCATCTCAAAAAAAAAAAAAAAAAAAAAAAACCTGGATATGGTAAAGAAGGCAAAAACCCACCCAAAACCAACAAGGCAATGAAAGCAACCTCCAGCAGTTTTCACTGCTCATTAAATGCTAATTATATTACATTTGCAAGCTAATAGCCACCCCCACCAACACCACGATAGTTTCCAAATGTCTTGGCAATGTCTGGAAGTTATCCCATATCGTCTAAAAAGGGGAGGAATCCTCAGTTCTGGAAACTCCCCACCCATTTTAAAGGAGTTGCCAGAACTGAAGATCTCTCCTTTTAGACCATACAGGTAAATTTTAATTTTTTTTTTTTTTTTTTTTTTTTTTTTTTTTTTTTTTTTTTTTTTTTTTTTTTTTTTTTGAGACGGAGTCTCGCTCTGTTGCCCGGGCTGGAGTGCAGTGGCCGGATCTCAGCTCACTGCAAGCTCCGCCTCCCGGGTTGGCGCCATTCTCCTGCCTCAGCCTCCCGAGTAGCTGGGACTACAGGCGCCCGCCACCTCACCTGGCTAGTTTTTTGTATTTTTTAGTAGAGACGGGGTTTCACCATGTTAGCCAGGATGGTCTCGATCTCCTGACCTGGTGATCCGCCCTTCTCGGCCTCCCAAAGTGCTGGGATTACAGGCTTGAGCCACCGTGCCCAGCCAAATTTTTAAATTTTTAACTTTTCAAATCCATCCGTTGTTTAGCATATGACCAAAAAAAAAAAAAAAAAAAAAAAAAAAAACCCATAAAAATAGCCAGCTAACAGCCCTCAAGACTGCTGTGCCTATGGAGTAGCCATTCTTTTGTTTCTTTACTTCTCTAATAATCTGGATTTCATTTACCCTGAGTTCTTTCTTGTACGATATCAAAGAACCCTCTCTTGTGGTCTGGATTGAGATCCCTTTCAGGTAACAAGTCTAGGATCATTTTTGAAAGAAAGCTTCCCTAAACTTCAGTATAATTTAGGTTCCCTGTAATATGTTCTCTTATGTCACGTTTTTTTCAAAGCGCTTACCGTATGTGTAATTATATATTTTTATATATTCAGTTGTTAACCAAATTTCTCTCAATTGGCTCTAAATTCCAGAAAACCATGCACATGACTGCTATGTTCACTATCACTCCATCATTAACTCACACAACGCTGACAACATTGTAAGGACACAGTACATGTCTGTTCTATGACTTAATATTCTGTTATTTATGTAAATGTCATTTCATTCTTGGAAATAGATATTGCTTTGTTTCCTCTGTAGCCCTCAGAATTCCCAGCACAGTGTTCTGCAATATTATTTCTAACATGTGAAAATTGGTGAAATTTTCAAAATATTAGCAAATCATATTTATTGAGCCCATACTAGGTGATTAGTATTGGGTTAACCATTATATTTGTGAATCTCAGTTTTATTTTCTGTGAAGTTAAAATGATGTGCTAGATAATATCAAAGTTTTTTAGGAACTGCTATTCTTGGCTTTTTAAAGATTCTGCTTGCCTATCAATGTCAGTTATATTAATTTAGCGGAGGAAAAGGTGTTTTTTGCAGTACCTTCCTAAAACAAACCTGTTCAATAGTTCAAGGCAATCTCAATTTTTCCATGAAAGTCTGCAACAAATTCTTGAATCTGAGAGAAAACTACTTACATAATATTGAGAATATAATTTTGCTACTGAAGATATATGCATTTTTTGAGTAGACTTTCTGGAGCTTTGTTAAAATTAAAATTGGTGGACTGATACTTGTATATCAGAAGATGTCTAAGGTAGCCAAAACTGGCTTCTCATGAAACAGGAAAGGAATTCTGGCCGGGCGCGGTGGCTCAAGCTTGTAATCCCAGCACTTTGGGAGGCCGAGAGGGGCGGATCACAAGGTCAGGAGATCGAGAACATCCTGGCTAACACGGTGAAACCCCGTCTCTACTAAAATACAAAAAAAAAAAAAACTAGCCGGGCGACAAGGCGGGCGCCTGTAGTCCCAGCTAGTAGTCCCAGCTACTCGGGAGGCTGAGGCAGGAGAATGGCGTGAACCCGGGAGGCGGAGCTTGCAGTGAGCTGAGATCCGGCCACTGCACTCCAGCCTGGGTGACAGAGCGAGACTCCGTCTCAAAAAAAAAGGAATTCTGATTGGCAAGCTCATGTTTTCTCTAAAAGTACTTGTCTCATACCAATTTTATACCAGGTGGAATATTGCTTGATGGTACTGGGCTATTATTTACATACCTGTTGTCACTCAAATTTTAATTTTATTCTTCATATTAATATTCCAAAATTAACCTAATAGAAAACACATAATATGATATGTTGAGGAATGATGATGTATTATTCCCTCAGAGTAAAAATCATACCTCATTTCTAAAATATGAGACAGACAAAGTTAATAGAACATATTTTGACATATTTGATTAGAAAATGAGTGTCTTCATATATCTGCATTCACGATAGCATTCCAAAGGAGGGAAAATAAAGTCTTACTTGAAAGTACAAACAAAAGATAAGAGAAACTGGCACACTAACATGTCAGAAAATTTCTGTTGATAGTTTAATTGAAGATCATGAAAGGAATTGTATATTGTTCCTGAAAGATATACCTTTATTTTAAAAGTCTTGTATTTTAGCACTCATTGGCACAAGCAAATTTAATTTTGTATATGTCAATTTTTTTCACGTGCTAAAATATGTTGTATACACAAATCAACAAATGATTTAAAATATAAAATCAATTTGTACATATTTGTACAATGTGTCTATATCAATATGTATTCATACATATGACTCAAGATATTCATATATCAAACTTAGAAGCAAGCCCTATGTCAGAAAAATTAAATTTTTGTACCATTTCAACATGGGATATTTGGCTGCTTTGGTTTATTTTGCCGATTTGACCAACTGGGATTGTATTAGTCTGTTTGAAATTGCTATAAAAAAAATACCTGAGGCTAGGTAATGATGTATTTGGCTCATGGTTCTGCAGGCAGTACGAGAAACATAGTGATGGCATAGCATAGTGATGGCATCTGCTCCTGACGAGGGTCTCAGGAAGCTTACAACTATGGCAGAAGGCAAAGTGGGAGCAGGCATATCACATAGTGAAAGAGGGAGCAACAGAGAGAGGAGGTAGGTGTCACACTCTTTTAAACATCCAGAGCTCATGTGAACTCAGGGTGAGAACTCACTCATTACCATGAGGGTGACACCAAGCTGTTCATGAGGGATCCACTCCTATGACCCAAACATCTCCCACCAGGTCCCACTTTCAACACTGGGGATCATGTCTCAACATGAGATTTGAAGGAGACATACAACCAAGCCATATCATGGATAAAATTTCCTTCTTCTAATATCATATTTTAGTTTCTTCATATACAGGATATGATATAAAAACTTATATCTGAAAATACATGAGTTATTTTATTTCTTACAATATATGAACAACTTCTTAATATAGTTAACAAATATTTGTGGCTCCTACTTAATTAATGTTTCATTTTCCTTTGGTGGAGATTAGACATGGACGGTTGTGAACTTAGTAATAGAGGAGAAATACATGAGGATTTTATGAAGAGTCTTCCCCACAGAATCTCCTTTTATAAGGCCTAAGATTCCTGGTATTGCTGTGTTCCCGTGCTGGAGGGTATGGCAAAGAGAGTGGCAACGAACAGAGTAGCTGGGAAGGGGGCAGAGGAAGAGATCAAAAATCTGAGGTTGATGTTTTCAAGCATGCCTAGCTCTGTTTACTCCTTCTTCTTAAACTAAATTATATGTTGATAACCAGGGAAATGGTTTTACAATGTTTTCAGATAACCTGTAAAATGGCCCTCTTCCTCTGAGATCACAGTTGTCAGAGAACTTACATTTCTCCTACTTTTCAAACTTGTCCAAACGTTCTTCAGAGGTTACCTGCATCGTAGACAATTTCTACAAGGTCAACCTCTATTTCCTAAAGATACATTCATATGTGGAGTTCACCAGTAGTTGGGCAGTTGAAGAATCTCTCATGTAGGCAGAAAGCAAGGACAGAGTGATCAATATCTGAATATTCCTTGCAATCGTATTTGATAGGAAACAAAATCTTTTCAGCTTAATCTGTTTCATAAAATGTTGAATTTCTATTTCATTGAGGTGAAAGACTAAACAAATTTAAACAGAATCTTGCTTAGAGATGAAAGAAAGTCCTTATGTTGGGTAAAGAAGGAGGTAGTGTAGAGAGGAACATATTTTGGCTTCAGTGTTCCAAACTGAAGCACAGTTTTTAAATGTTTAACACTAAAATCTACCCATATCTATTGCTGGGAGCATAGGAGAAAAGGTCTCATTTTGTTGTCGTTTTCTATTACAAGGGACTCCTGAAGTATGACAAAGGAGTCTTGAGACCCAATAGAAATCTGGATAGAAACCTGGCTCTTTTACTGTTGTTCTCACTTTATGATAGAAGGTTGTTCTCTCTTGCTTTTGAAAGTAGAGAGCAAGGTAGGTTGATGGTACTTTTCTCACGCATCACACCTACATCACTAAACATTAGAATGCAACTTGATTTTGCTGGGTCAATTCTTAAGTGAGTGATACTCAAAATACCCAGAGAAACAAACTAGAGGTAAGGAAACATATCCAGTTAAGAGTACACCTGCTCTTCACTCTATTAGGGAAATCATGCATCTTACTCTATTACAGAGACTCTTAAAGGAGATTGTTATTATCTCTACCTCAAAAATAATAAAATATAGCCCAGGTATTCAAGTTCCGTAGTTTATCGAAGTACACACAACCACAGAGACAAGCTGTGAGTCAGTCCTAAGTTTTGATATTTCTAAAAGCAAACTCCATTTGTAATAGTACACTGCCATTCACGGGTGGCTAGATAATTTGCAGGAAAGAATGCAAATTGAAAATTGGGATACCTTATTCAAAAAGCAAAAATGGTGTTATTAAAATATTAAAACATAAAGATTTTTTCTTTCATTGGCTCTTTCTTGACTCATTGTGATTTAACATTTTTCTAAGTAAGGCAAAATATAAATTTATTTAATAGCATGAATTAGCCATTTATTTTTATATTGTGCAATGCAATTTTAAAGACAATTATAAAATACTTAATTTGTATGCAAAATTATCCAAAATATACAATTCATATTTCTTTATTTTTGTCTTTTTTTAGTCATGGCCTCGCTGTGTCTCCCAAGCCTGAGTGTAGTGGTGTAATCATAGGTCACTGCAGCCTCATCTCACCTCTACCGCCTGGGCTCCAGCAATCTTCCTGCCTCAGCCTTCAGGGAAGCTGAGACCACAGACATGTGCCACCACACCCAGTTAATTTTATTTATTTATTCATTTATTTATGTATTTATTTTTGTAGAGACAAGTTCTCACTCTGTTGCCTCGGCTGCTCAAATTCCTAGACTCAAGTGATCCTCCCACCTCGACCTTCCAAAATATTATGATTACGGGCGTGAGCTACTACACCCAGCCCATAATTTGTATTTCACAGCTCAAACACACCTATCTGCTTTACTATTACCAAAACAGCAGAAATGCTGCACAACCCTGGCTGAATTGTTCTTCTTGTAATTATGATATGTGCATATTCTACCAACTCTCTCTGCTTCAAACTTACTGATGATTAAGGAATGATTGAAAAAAGGGATTATGGATTTCCTTATCTTTCCCGTCCCATTTCATTGTGTTTAATTTAAGTAAGAGGCTATCCAAGGAAGTAGCACAAGAAAGAATATTGTAGAGCTGCCTGGTGATTCATTTTGGTAGAATGCCACCACTTTCTCTGTTTGGAATAAGTTATGATTTGAGTGGAAAGTGTAGGCTTTCTTGTAGTTTGTACTGGCTTTGTGACTTGCTCAAGTTCTAAACATTTTGAGTGCTTACAAATCTCTATGCTTATGGGGTGTCACAATGCTATAGGTGAATGAGTTTGCAAGGAATGGCAGACACGGACGTTACATGTGTCTCCTCCTTTCATGCACATCATCCTTTGCCTTTGTTTAGACAAAGACCCTTTCCAGAAATTAACATTGGATTGAAATTCAATTAAGAAATTCAAAGCAGCAAAAACAGAGCATTAAATCAAGAACAGTACAACTGCAAAGGTCACACATTCATGAAGCCAGCTCTACAGCTTTTTCACATTCTGAGCTGTGGGGCCATATAGGACAAGTAGAGCAATATTCTCTGAAATTAGCGCATGACAACAGAGGACAGTGAACAAATTACATGTCAGTATACCTTCTTGCAGAGGGCATGGTAGCCAATTTGGTGAAAGAAATTCATGCCCTGGAGGTCTAGTGAATAGGCCAAGTGGGATTGACTAGGTATTTGAGGAGGTTGACAGTGATGAAATAAAGTTAAGTAGACCCAGAAATTCAACAACCATTTCATAAATAACTGTGAATGCAGTAAACAAATGTTATGATATTGATGGTTAGTAAGCAGAGTATGGGTATAAAGAAGTTATATAATCATGAGATCACTAATGTTAACTCCATTATAAATGAAATTTAAAGTAGAGAAGTAAGCGAAGTGTCATTTAAATACAGTAAATACAAGGAATTAAGTCCCTCAGAGTGACTAAAGTCCATGTGCTTCCAAGATAATGTACATAACACTGAAATAACTAAAGTAAATACTCAAAAAGCAAGTTGTTATTAATATGACAGATATTATTATCAAAGCAGTTGAGACTGGAAGAGATTGACTTCTCAGTAAAGTTTTCTCTGCCTAGTTTAAGTATACAAATAAGCTATATTTGGTTTAAAAAGACAGATTTTTTTCCTTATTTATACTAAACTATGGTTATACAAATTTACATGATAGAGTTAACATAACTAACTCCATATTTCTAGATATAAAAAAGGAAGACAACAATGTTGTAAAACAATTTCTATTCCCAGTTCTGATAAGTTTCAGAATGACATGTCCATATGTTCAACGGTTCCTCAAAAGGTGTAAGAGTCTGTGTGTGCATGCATGTGCATATATAATTTCAGGAATTTGGCTTATATAGAAGTTAATGCAACATGGTTGTAGTGATTAAGTCCACTCAGTATCTTCTAAAAGGGCATATAGAGTTCTCCTCTACACGAGCAAAGCAGATGATATCATGATATGATTACATAAAAAAGAGACAAATATGAGAAAATAAATTCCATTTTGCCATTAGCTAAATATACTTGAAACTGTTCAGTGCAAAATATTGAAAGTAAGAGAGAAAAAGTCTAACTATTTAGGAGGTACTGCAAATTTGTTTTCCCTCAAAATTCATATGTTTAAAGCCTAACCCACAATATAATGGTATTAGGAGGTGGGGGCTTTGGAAGGTGATTAGGTCATGAGTGCAGAGCCCTCATAGGTAGAATTAGGGCCTTTACAAGAGAGACTCCAGAGATCTCCATTGCCCCCTCCACACGTGAGGTTACAGCAAGAAGATGGCTATTTATAAACCAGGAAGGGGCCCTCACGAGATACCAAATCTTTTATCAACTTCATCTTGGATTTCTCAGTCTCCAGAACTGTGAGAAATAAATTTCTGCTGTTTATAAGCTAGCCAGTCTATGTTATTCTGTTATAGTAGCCCAAATGAACTCAGGCAAGAGGATAAGAGGAATTACGAAGAAAGATTTGGAGGAAGTCATTAAAGAAGTGATCAAATGTGAGAGGAGGCATACAGTATAGAAGTGGTTCTGTCATTTTATTTTTCTGTTTTTATAAGTTGTGAACAATGAAAATGTATCAAATATTTCAGATAAATGACATCAAAATTATTTTGTTGCATATGAGAGCACATTTCAGGAGCAGAGGCAAAATTAATTAAGCTGAAGGTAAGTTATGTTTATTTAGATATATTTAGGAAAAAACTCAACCAACCAATTCAAGAGGAATTGGATAAATAAATGTTGCTGGTTAATATTAATTTGTGGCTTTTCATAATGCTATATATAAATTTCCAACATCAGTGAGTATAAAAAAGTAAGTCAGCAAAAGTAATAGTATCCTTATTTTATGAAAGATGTATAGAAGAGATGATGCACAAATCAACAGGTCATATGGTCACAGGATCCTTGGGGTGTCACTTCACCAGCCATATTCCTCTGTGGCCAGTGTTGCCTTTGCTCAAGTTTTTCTCAGGCCCACTGGCCTCATTAAGCCTAGTCAGTCTGGCAGGTTGTGCTTGGCTTGTGCCATCTGCCCAGATCCCATCCCTGCTAAAGGCAAGCCAGGCGGGGAGCGACTCGCGGTGCAAGAGCAAGTGAGTGTGGGGTCTGGTCACTGCGTACAGTCAAGTACACTGGCTGTGACAGGGTGGGCAGTTCCAGGCACCAGCACAGGTGCCACCTCCCTTTGATGCTGTGGCTGGACCAGGCATACAGAAGCAGTTTCCATTGCAAGCACTGGGGAATGTGGTGGTGTCCAGAAGCTTGGAGATGCCAGGAATTGCAGAGCCCCAGAGTGTCACAGCCCTGGCTTGGGGAACTGCTAAGTCTGGGCTTCCCAAAGGGTCACAGCTCTTCTCTCTCTTCTTCCTCTCATCGCCTACAATGTGACAAATAGGGGCATGTTTCAGCCTTGTTTGTGTTACAGCACTTTCAGCCCAGAAATTTGACAAGTTCTGAGTTCTTTTCCCACTCCTACGAAGAATGAAGTAAACACACAAGTGAGATAAGCCAGGTGAAGAGGTGCTTTATTGAGCTACAAAACAGCTCAGAGAAGACCCGCAGTGGGTAGCTCCTCCCTGCAGGTAGGTTGTCCCATCATCTGCTTCAGTCTGGCTGAGTCTGGAATTTTTGTGGGCCTCAGAAGGGAGGGAAGTGCATGCTGATTGGTCTATGGGCATGCCCAAAAAAAGCACCATAAGTTCTCATTCTGGTCCACAGAACTGGCAGCCCGACCCACAGGCATCTGGCCCTTTCTGGCCTGAAGGTGGGATTTCACCAGGGACCTGTCCCTCTCTGCGCAGGCACCTGTCTGCCTCCTGCCACCATTAACCTGCTGTCTAATATGCCCATGACACCTAGGCTGTTCATGCCAACGGGTGCCAGCAGGCCCGCACCAAGCTGCTCTCAGCACCCCCTTAGCCTCTCTCTCATGCTTGTCAGTACCTAACGTCCAGAGGGGGCCGAGGTGGCAGAAAGCTGGCACGTCAGACCTTCTCTGAGTATGCGCACACCTGGCAGGTTGCAACAGCACCCAGGCTTGGCCTCAGTTTGCTCTGAAATTGCAGCAAGAGCCAAGAGCAGGAAGAGGACAGGCAGCAGGAGTAGGCACTTCTGATACTGTGGGGGAAGGGAGGTTTCCCAGGCACCCAAGGATGTAGAGGTGAAGGGATTCCTGGGACTGCAGCAGCTGGGCAACTGCAGCTGTGCCCAGGAGGCCAGGGCTCCTGCCTGCTCCCAGGCCCCAATAGCATAGGGATGCCTGGGTCCAGAGTCACGACTGGGTGTCTGCACCTGTGCCAGGGAGCGTGAAGCTTCCACCCTCCCAACTTGGTTGGGGGTGGGGCTTCCACCTGTTCCTGGCTCCTGCCAGCTCCATGGAGCACGTAGCCCTGGCTGCACCTCCCCTATTGCAGCTGGCATCATGGCAGCAACCACTTTAGAAGGGCTGCTGCTGCCATCAATATAATTAAAATCATCTCATTTTATATAATAGTATAAAAACTTGTATGTGCGAACTAATATTGGTATGTATTTTTAAAATGTATTCATAGGGAAAGAAAAAATACTGGTCGAACATCTTGACTTACAACTCACATTTCATTTGTTTCTGCTCAGGCAGTTTTTGGAAAATATACCAATAAACTTTTCCTCTAGACTATGGATAACTACTGGCTCTATCTAGTTTCACATTCACATTATGTAAAAAATTTCAAAAAATATCTACCAGGGGCTTGCTATGTACAAGCCACATGGTAGGGCAAAGATAAAGAAAAGATAAAATTTCTCTATCACAAAGCTCCTAACAAATTATAGAGAAAAGACATTAGCTTTTCTAAAGCAATAGAACCATCAAAATATCTCCAAGTTTACTAATTAAATGTTATGGTACTCTTTTAATGTTCTATTGCTGTGCAACACACTACCAAATCTTAGAGGATTATAACACTAGCTTTTAACTTAGTTTTATGAGTCAGAAGTTTGAAATAAGTTTCACTGGGCTAAAGTTAAGGTTTTGTTAGGGCAGCATTCCTTCTAGAAACTCTAAGAAAGAATCTATTTCCTTGCCCTTTCCAGCTTTCAATGATCACTAATATGCATGATCACTTTTTCATTTTCCAAACCAGCAACAGTGGGTCCAGTTTTCATATCACATTATCTCGCCTCCTCTTCTGCCTTCTACTTCTGCTTTACAGGTCCCTTTGTTTACATCTGGCCTACATAGATATTCTAAAGTCATCTCCAAATTTTAAGGACAGCTGGATAAGCAATTTTTTTCTTTCTTTTTTTTTTTCTTTCTTTTTGAGACGGAGTCTCGCTCTGTCACCAGGTTAGAGTGCAGTTGCACAATCTTGGCTCACTGCAGTCTCTGCCTCTCGGGTTCAAGAGATTCTCCTGCCTCAGCCTCCTGAGTAGCTGGGATTACGGCTGCATGCCACCACACCCAGCTAATTTTTGTATTTTTAGTAGAGACGGGGTTTCACCATGTTGGCCAGGATGGTCTCGATTTCCTGACCTTGGAATCTCCCCTCCTCAGCCTCCCAAAGTGTTGGAATTACAGGCATGAGCCACTGCGCAAGACCAGTAAACAATTTTAATTCTATCTACAACCCTATTTCTATTTGCCATGTAATGTAACATATTTACAGTTTCTGAGGATTGGGTTTGTATATTTTTGAGCATCAATATTCTGATTAATATAGGTACATCTGTTAAAATTTGAATACCAGAGGTGATAATGACTGAAGTTTGAAAAAGTAAGGATTAACTATGTAAAAAATATGACAACTAAACTAGGCTCCTATATGTGTGTAAAATTCAAAACAGCAACTATGTCGATTTTGAGGTTATCAGACAGCGAAATATCTTTAGTTCAAATTACTAATTCCTATAAAGTCAGGACTAGAAGTTGCTCCATAAACCATAAGTATAAATAGTAAACATCATTACATATACATGTTTTTTACTCAGGTCACCAAACACAAATTAATCAAACAGTTATTGGGAATCATAATTTCTGATACAAGTTTTAAGTTCAGCACAAACTTTGGCAGATATTTTGCAATTTGTTCTAACATAGGCTGTAAAATGGCACATGTTTTTATTATGATGCCACAATATAACTGAAAACATATTCAGAAAAGCACGTGATTTAGTATGGCTTCAATTATTTTCAAGAAAATCCTACTATTTTAGTTTATATCACAATATTTTGATTCCTGAGGTTGACAATATTCAATGAAACTAGACTTCCAATTAATCCAAGTATACAATTATTTTTTAGAAATACACATTTCCTGAGCCAAGGAGGAACGCTGAATTTTATAAAGTATCTCCCTCTAGATGCATCGGAGTCAGTAGCCATTTTTTTCCCTCATTTTAATCTGGATGTCTGGCGTCTCAGGGAGAAAAAATTAGTTCTTATTTCATGAACATCTCAACAGACCTCAAATCTAGATGAATGACACAATTACCTGGATAGATAATCCATTTTTCTATAGTGACAGTCTGCCCTAATGCTTTAGTGGTGCTGCCTTCAAAACGTGATGTTAGATGCCCAAATATATGCTTTGTCCCTGAAGTGACAGTTAAAGAAAGGTATCATGAATAAGTATTTAATATGGAGCAAATATAACATAAAAATGCAGTTATCCTTTCTTGTAAAATTAAACGATATAAATTAATAAGGAAGTAATATTCTTAAAATAGTTATTATATATGATGATGGTGTTTTTCATCTCTTTCATTGTACCTGCATCTAGAGAGCCTTTGATGGGAATGTCTTTAATATAACAGATCTTGTTAATAGAAGGAGGGGGCAGCAGCACTGAATTTTCATGTATCTTGTCAAACAACTAATACATTTAGGGCAGTGGTCCCCAAACTTTTTGGCACCAGGGACTGGGTTTTGTGGAAGACAGTTTTCCATGGACTGGGGTGCGGTTGAAGGGATGGTTTCAGGATGATTCAAGTGCATTACATTTCTTGTGCAGTTCATTTCTATTATTATTGCCTAATAATATATAATGAAATAATTATGCAACTCACCATGGTGTAGAATCAGTGGGATCCCTGAACTTGTCTTCCTGCAACTAGATGGTCCCATCTGAGGGTAATGGGAGACAGTAACAGATCATCAGGTATTAGAGTCTCATAAGGAGTGAGCAACCCAGATCCCTTGCAGCACAGTTCACATTAGGGCTCATGCTCCTGTGAGAATCTAATGCTGCAGCGAATCTAACAGGAAGTGGAACTCCAGCAGTAATGAGAGCAATGGGGAGTGGCTGTAAATACAGATGAAGCTTCCCTTGCCCATGCTCACCTCTTGATGAGTGGCCTGATTCCTAACAGACCACAGACTGTCACTGGTCTTTGGCCTCGGGGCTTGTTGACTCCTGATTTACGGAATCCCTGGGGCATTATATAATATTACATATTCTCAGTAAGCAGCTGATAACCTAAGAGGCTCCTTCCTATATAAATATGCTGTAAAGTAGATATAATGACAGTAGTAAATACAATAGGATTTTAATTAAATTAATATAACAGATTATTGACGAATACATGAAAAAATAGTACTACATACCTCAAAGCCCTTAGAGAAATTGTCCCAGCTTTTAGGCACAGAAGGAAATTTCTGAAAGGTCAAAAACAGATGCTTTGTGAACAAGTTTCTTCAAAAGCCTATACAATATGTAGGTTCTTTTATATTGCTAATATTTACCACAATTATTTATTATTTTATTCAATTTTATAGAAAAGGGACTCCAAAATACAAAGTTTTATTCTTTTACTTTTCTTAAATTCACGCTTCTATCTTCTTTTATTTTATTTTAGCTTCAAACATTTCTTATAACATTTCTTTCAGCATAGCTTGTCTGACAACTAATTATTTCAGCTTCTGGCCAGCTAAATCTATTTGTTTTTACTTTTGAGTGTAAATTCTCCAACATACAGATTCTAGGTTTCACCATTTTTTAGCAATTAAAAAAATAATATTCCATTGTCTTCTGGTCTCCATTGTTTCTATTAGGAAGCCAACCATCTTCCATGGTTTTCAACCATTTGACTCCGGTTTGCTTGGTTTTATTTGTATTATCTAGCTTGAGGTTTGTTGAGCTTCTTGGATCTATGAATTGGCCACAGATCCTTTGTGAGTTGTTACTTTTAAGCCTTTTGCATTCTCTCTCCAGATATTTCTTTTGTCCTATTATCTCTCTTTCGTTTTTCTCTGCTTCCATTTTGGATAATTTCCAGTGAACTCTTTTCACAGTCACTGACACTTTATTTAGTTGTGCCCAGGGTGCAGGAAAACCCTTCAAATGAGTTCAGCATTTTGATTTAATTATTTTAGCAAACAAGTTCAATTTATTTTAGCTCTCCAGCCCTTCTCCTTGAATTCTGTGAACCACAGCTTTGCCCATAGGAAAAACACTGTAGGAATCACAGTATATCTGCCCACCTTCGTCTTCAGCAGCCAATGTCCTGCAATCTGTGAAGTCCTGGGATAATTTAAAGGGGTACGAATATAAAGGAGCTCTTCTATTGTTTGATGTACTAACTCTGAGATCTCATAAGGGATTGTGGGATAGAGTTGGTGGGTTGCAGTTAGGACCCCACCAAATTCTAATCCCAGACACTAGCTGATATGCAACCATTAACGTTATTTAAAACATCATTAATTCCTCCTTACTCTCATCTGTATTTGATCTTCCAAGACCTGCATGTCATCCAGGGAGGAAAGCAGCTATAAAATATGCCACTGGAAGGAGGCTCATTGCTTTCTGAATATTATTTCACTTAGGCTTATTTGGACTTCCCAACTGCCCAATATATATATATATTTTTTTAATGGTTTTGCAATTTATCCAGTAGATCTCATCGTTACGATGGGAGTGACAATCTCTTGTGACTTTCTACAATTCCAACTTAAAGATGTCCATGAATTAATTTAGTCCGTAGTTAATTTTAGTAACCTAAAATGTGTGTATGTGTAAGAGTTTTCCTCTAATTCATTAAATTTCTTCTTCTTCTTTTTCTTTTTTTAGATGGAGATGGAGTCTCATTCTGTCACCCAGGCGGAAGTGCAGTGTCACAGTCTCGGCTCACTGCAACCTCTGTCTCCCGGGTTCAAATGATTCTCTTGCCTCACCCTCCTTAGTAGCTGGGATTACAGCCCATCTAATTTTTGTAGTTTTTAGTGGAGAGGAGGGTTTCACCATGCTGACCAGGCTGGTCTTGAACTCCTAAACTTAAATGATCCACCTGCCTTGGCCTTCCAAAATGCTGAGATTACAAGCTAGAGCCACTGTGCCTGGCCTAAATTTCATACTGTAGGCATTTACCCTCCATTGAATATAATACACCAAATGAAAGTATAGAATATCAAGAAACAATATGGAATAATTTCTTATATACAAAAACTTTAAAATTGGTTAAGAAAATAAGTGAAATAAACATAAATAAAAAATTAATAACATTGGACAGTGATAAATTGTGTGGCACAGTTAAATTTTAATAAGAATTAAGCTTATTTAGACCTCTAGTTACATTTAAGACATCATGGGTGAGAGAAGATTATAGTTAAACCTTGACTCTCTCTTAAGTAAAACAAAGAAAGATGTAATAGCATAAGAAAAATTGAATGTTCTTCTGGTGTCAAGTCCCTCATTTTTTTTTTTTTTTGTATGTGTTTAAAGAGTGTATTGGGGACAATAATTTCAATATTGTAAATTATATGTAGGCCATAAACAGCATTGTAAGTAATCAGTATAAAACAAAAGTTCTGGGAGAACCAGGTACTAAAGATAAGACAAACCAAAGATTATTAGAATAAAATATTAGATCAAAATAACTAAAGAGGATATATTTCCCTAGGAAAGAAAAACAACAAAATTTCAATTAAATCATTGGATTTTAAAAGCATACAATTTAAAAAAAAGAATCTGACATTATCAAAGGCCAGAGTAAAACAGTGAGTTAAAATTCTTGATTAAAATGTTAAACTGCTAAAATATGAAATATGTAGTCTTGATGTTAAGGCCAGCATTGAGTGTAGGCGTTCCATCCATGTTTACTACTTCTATATGTGTTGCAGAATTCAAATGTGAAAACAGCTATTGTACATAGTGGAACAGCAAAAGAAAAGGTAGAACTGACCATTAAAACTAATCATGTTATAGAGAAGGTAAGAATATTTTTATTAAGGAGATAAAATGCATATACATACATTTTCTGTGTTCAAAGATTATAAACTTAACTGAGAATAAATATAAGTCAAAACACTTGAAAACGTGCTGAAATAGTTATTAAATTAACAGAGCTTAAGTCAATGTTATATAGACTCAAGCAGTCTAAGGTCATAGACTGCTTACAAAGTATTTTTTAAAAATCTAATTCATTAGACGATTCTGAAATAAATGGGAGTTTTGTAAAAAGTCTGCAAAAAAACTCTTCAAATTTTACATTAATAGAAGATTGAAACAGATTGAAACATAGTGAGTGAAAATAGATTCATTCAAGATGAACATTATTTCCATTATTTCTAGTACCCATATCAAAATTAGAGATTTAAGATGATTACACAAATGCTATAGTTACCTTTAATTATGTGGGCACTAGAAGCTTTGATTTTTATTTTCTTAACATCACAGGTCATTTCTAGATATTTTGTTAATATAACAAATTACAAATATGTTTTAGTCAAATAGAAAATAATTTTGAAATAAAGGGTTTATGTTACAAAAGTAACCAAACTTTACTTCTAGTATAGTTTAAGAGAAACAGAACACTGTGTATTTTAATTTTGCAAATAGTTATGTAATTTGAAATGGAACTTTAACTGCAGAAACTTGGATGTGGAGAGTGTAGTAAAATCATTAATAACTTATCTTATAACCATTTAATTAAAAATACTTTGATAACAATAAAAATACCTTATTATTGTAAATTCCAGTGGTTATATCTGTACTTGTAAAATATATAAAGGAAGTTATTTCAAATATGTAAATAATGACACTTCTGCAATTACATTTAACATAACTTCAACGACACAATAAACCATAGTGTTAAACCACAGAAAAAACAATATACACTTTTACTATGTTAAAAATATATATTACAAAAAATGTGATATGGACAATGGATTAGAATTAAAAGTTAATTAACATCGAATAATTTAAAATATTATAAAATTAAATATTAGTCTAATAGTATGTTTTGGCTAAAATACAGTTTAAAGATGCTCTCATGTTTTCTAATTTATTCACAGGTAAACAAGAAATTTACTTTAAAACAATAGCCATAATTTAAGATTAATATTGATCTCAAATGTGTGCGTTTTGTTGTTAAATAATTTTAGATTTAACTTTCCAAAATTTAGTTTGATCTTATATAAATATATTTTATATTTTCTGTTCACCATTTTGAACTGAAAATTTTGCCAGAGATGCTAAACTACTATCATTGACCATTTTTAATGGTGTCTAGTGACTTTAAAATGCATATTTAACACATTAATCATGAATATACACGTAAAATAAGAATTAATTTGCATATTTGTATTATATTTTCTTATTGATTCTCATGACTAATTATCTTATATATTTATACTACAAATCAGGAGAAGAACAATAAATTTTTATGAGTTTTACTCTCAACAAAGCAGGAAATCTGGCATTTTATGATTTTAGATGATCATATTAACTAGAATCCAGGGTATCAAACTGAGGGCATAAAAATATTTTTTGGCTACAAACTTTTCTAGACTCAGTGGTAAAGCTAGATTGATGACTGTTTATAATAGCAATAATCCCTGCAAAATCAGTCATTAACACAGTTAACAATTAATTTGTTGGCGTGCTAACTGCCCTTGGCTTTGCCTCAAGCTGTTAGCAAGCTGGTCATTAACTGCTGGTTACAATTGATTTCTTGGGGCCCTATTTAACAGAAATTTGATTTCAATTCCACACCCACAGAGGCTAATTTTGATTCGGTAAACAAGTAAGTCTCTTTTCTTAAGGTTAGCCTTGATACAATTTTGTTCTTGTGTGATATATCAAAAGGCATTTCCAAAACGTTAATGTGCATGTAAAAAATATATGATTATTCCAGAGATAGCTAAATCAATGCCTATGTCTCTCAGCCTATGTGGCAGGACTGTCAGAAAATATAGGACAAGTAAAACAGTGAAGAATATAAAATCTTCAGTTGAACATGTTCATATATTGTGTATTTCCAAGGGCATTCTATTGAATGAAACCAGTATATATTCCTCAAATGGTATTATATGATTTGGCCATTTATGGTAACAAAAGGAAAGACTAACAAGAACTAAGTATGAAAAATGCCTTCTTTCACTAAGCCTAATCACAAAAATTCCCAACATATTGCCATGTGTGATTTTCAAATAAAATCCAGCATTCTTCTACTGAAAAGTGCTGTTTAGTATAGGATTTTAATCATTTACTCATTCATTCAACAAATATTGATAGAGCATAAGCTGTGTGCTGGGCATTGCTGTTTGTATTTGAGTAAAACAAAGATTACAGACTTGGGGAAACTTACTTTATACAAACAAACAATACACATAAAAGAGATAAATAATGTATTAAAAATGGTAAGTTCTTTAAAAAAGAATAAAGAGAAAGGGGAGTCCAGAAGTAAAAGTAGGTGTTATGGTCAGGTTAAAGTTTGAAATTATACATAGGATGGTCAGGATAGGCTTCAGTAAGAAACACAGTTTCAACATAGACTTGAATAAAGTAAGAGAGTTAGTCAAATAGATTGCGGGAAAAACACATTTGAAACAGAAGGAATAGCTAGAGGAAAGTTATTTTTTTTTTTCCATTAGGTAAAATACACATAAAACAAGACTTACCGTTTGCACCATTTTAAAATGTACAATTTGGTGGTATATGGTACATTATCAATAATTTGTAGCCACCATCAACCTCTATTTCCTAGTTTTTAATCAATCAAGACAGAATATCTGTAACTACTACAAAATAATTCCCAATTACCCCTTTCACAAGCCTTTGATAACTTCGATTCTACTTTCTGTCTTTATGAATTTGCCCAGACTAGATACTTCATAAAAGTAAAATTTTACCTTTGTTTTTTTATGACTGACTCATTTCACTTGGAATATTTTCAAGGTTCGTCTATATTGAGGCACGTATCAGAACTTCATTTTTTTAAGGCTGAATATTATTTCATTATTTACTTACCTGTTGATCGACAGTTGGGTTGTTTCCACCTTTTGGTTTTCATGAATGATGTTTTATTGTGAACATTGGTGTATAAATATCTGTTTATGTCCCTGATTCAATCCTTTTGGGTATGCACCTTGAAGTAGAATTGCTGGTAATGTGGTATTCCTTAACTGCTTGAAGAACCACAAACTGTTTTCCACAGTGCCTCATCAACAGATATGATTTTCAGGGTTTTGTTTGGTTTGGTTGGTTGTTTTGTTTTATAACAACCGTCTGAATGGAAGTGAAGTGCTATCTCATTGTGGTTTTAATTTGCATTTCTCTAATGACCAATGATGTTTAACATCTTTTCATGTGCTTATTGGCCATTTATATATCCTATTTGGATAAATATCTATATAAGTGCTTAGTGCATTTTGAAAAGGGTTGTTTTGTTGTTACTGATGGTATTGTGTTGAAAGAGGTTTTACATATTCTGCATATTAATTCCATATCAGATAGGTGATTTGCAAATATTTTCTTTCCTTCTATAGATTTTATTTTCACCTTCTTTGTAGTGTGCTTTGATACACTAACAGTTTTAATTTTAACAAAGTTTAATCTATTCTTTTTCTTTTGTTGCCTGTGCTTTGGGTCTTATATCTAAGAAAACATTGCCAAATCTAACATCATGAGTATTTTTCCCTAAGTTTTCATTTGATTTTCATAACTTCAGATCTTATTTGTAGTTATTCATCTATTTTGAATTAATTTACATATAGAGTGTAAGGTAAGAGTTCAACTTCATTCTTTTGCCTGTGGGTATGCAGTTTCCCCATCACTCATTAGTTGAAAAGACTGCCCATTCACCAGTTAATGACCTTGGCACTCTTGTCAAATATCAAGTGACTACCCATGTGAGTGTTCCCAGCCTTTCTATTCTATGGCATTGGTCTATGTGCCAGTACCAGACAGTTATGGTTACTATAGGATTGCATTAAGTTTTGAAATAAGGAAGTATGAGTCCGCTAACTTTTCTCTTTTTCAAGATTGTTTCTGGCATTTGGGATCTTTTGGAATTCCACAGGAATTTGGGGTTGAATTTTTCTATGTCAGGAAAGGAAAATATTCACTGAGATTTCATAGGCATTGAATTGGATTTATAGATCACTTTGGGTAGTACTGACATTTAAATAATTTTAATCCTTTTAACCGAGAACATGTTTTTTGTTTTATTTATTTATTTATTTTTTCATTTATTTGTGTCTTCTTTAATGTTTGTCAGCAATATTTATTGTCTTGCCTCCTTGGTTAAATTTATTTCTAAGCGTTTTATTATTTTCAAAGCTATTACAAATGGATGTTTTAAACATTTTTCTTTTTTACTATTAATTGCAAGAGTATGCAAATGCAACTCATTTGTATGTTCTATAACTTTGCTAAATTAGTTTTTTAGCTCTAACAATTTTTTGTTTTGCTGTCTTTTCGTGTATATGTGTGTTCTTCAAGAGTATCTAAAAATAAAATCATGTATCTGCATACAGAGAAAATGTTATTTTATTTTCTAAAATGAATACTCTATGTATTTTTCTAATCTAATTGCATAGACTAAAATTTGCAGCAGTATGGTAAATATAAGTGATAATAGTGGGCATTTTTGTTTTGTTCTTAATCTTAGATTAAACACAGTCTTTCACCATTTATATGATGTTAACAGTGGATTTTAATATAAGACTTTAATCATAGTGCAAAATTCCTTTCTAATCATAATTGAGTTTTAAAAAAGTAATGAAAAAATTTTAGATATTTTGAATGCTTTTCTGCCTCAATTGAGATAATTATGTGCTCCTTTCCCCCTCCATTCAGTTAATGTGTTGTATTACATTGATTGGTTCTTGTATGTTAAACTACTGTATTAGTTCAGTCTCTCACTTGCTGTAAAGAAATACTTGAGACTGGGTAATTTATAAAGAAAAGAGGCTTAATTGGCTCATGGTTCCCCAGGCTGTACAGGAAGCATGATGCTGACATCTGTTAGGCTTCTGGGAATGCTTTAGGAAAGTTACAGACATGGCAGAAGGTAAAGGAGTGAGTGCTTCACGTGACCAGAATGGGAAGAAGACATAGAGAGGGAGGAGGTGCCACAAACCTTAAACAACCAGATCTCATAAGAATACTATCAAGGGAAAAGCACCAAAGTAGGAAATTTGCCCCCATGATCCAATCACCTCTCACCAGGTCCCACCTCCAACACTGAGGATTAAAATTTGATATGAGATTCAGGTGGGGACACAAATCCAAACCATATTAACCACCATTATATTCCTAGGGTAAAACTGACTATTTCATAGTGTATAATGATACTAATATGGTGCTTGATTCAATTTGCTATTATTTTCCTGAGTTAATTTTACATCTTTAGTCACAAATGACCATTTCCTATACTTTTCTTTTCTTGTAGTACCTTTGTCTTGTTTTTATGTCAAGGTAATGATGGCTTCATTAAATGAGTTAGTCATTGTTTCCTCCTTTTCAATAATTTGGAAGAGTTTGAGAGGAGTTCACTTCAATTCTTCATGAAGTATTTGAAAAAATTTACCAGTGAAGTCATGTTGTCCTGGACTCGTCTTTATTGGAAGGAATTCAGTTACTGATTAAATCTCTTTATGTGCTATAAGTATGTACAGATTTTCTGTTTCTTCCAGAGTCAGTTCTGATTCTCTCTGTGTTTACAGAAATTTGTTCATTTCATCTAGGTTTTTAAATTTTGACATATAATTGTTAACAGTATTTTGTTATATTTCTTTTATTTCTGTAAAATTATTAGTATTATCTTATTTTCCATTCTAATTTGGCAATATGTATCTTCTTTTTTATCTTAATAAATGTAGATAAAAGTTTGATAACATAATTTTTTCCAAATAACTAAATTTTATTTTGTTAATTCTATTGTTTTCTCTTCTGTATTATATTTTCTTTGCTCTAATCTTTATTTATTTTCTTTTGCTAGATTTGGACTTAGTTTCCTCTTTTCTCATTCTTTAAGGTGTACTATACTGTTGTTCATTTTAGATCTTTCTGGTTTTAGTAGGTGTTTAAAGCTGCACTTTTTCCTCTTGGACTTGATTTATCTGAATCTCATAATTTTTTGTAAAGTGTGCTTTTATTTGTATTTTTTCAAGGTATTTCTAATATTTCTTTTAAAAAAAAGTTTAAACTTATTCATTGTTCCAGTGTGTATAGTTTAGCTTTCAAATATTAGTGATTTTTTTCAGTTTTTCTTTATGATGCTGATTTGCCATTTTATTCCATTATAGTCAAAACAGATATTTTATATGCTTATTATCTTTTAAAATATTAGACTTTTTGTGGACTAATATATGATCTGTCTTACATTCCAGGTGCACTTGAGAAAAATACGTATTCTGCTGTTGAGTTGTTTTCCAGCCAATAATTAGTTGGTCTAATATTTTTACGCTACTCTTCATGTTCTCTATTATTGACTTTTGTATGCTTATTCTATTCATTATTAAAATTTGGTTTTGAAGTCTCCAGTTGTTATTGTTTAACTCTTTTAATTTGGTTAATTTTGTCTCTTACATTTGGGGTCTGTTATTAATATATTTCTAAATGTTATATGTTCTTGGTGAATGAAACTTTATTATTATTATGTAAGATTCTTATTTGCTCATTGTTACCTTATTTGGATTTGAAGTGCATTTTGGTGGCAATATTATATAAAGTACATTTTGTTTTCTTTTTTACTTTCAAACTCTGTGTCTTAGTGTCTAAAGTGAATCTCTTGTACTATAGATAGATCTTTTTTAAAGTCCTGTCTACTAGTATCTTCCTTTTAAAGGAGGGTTTAATCCATTTACATTTAAAGTAATTACTGACAAAGAAAAATTTACTTCAGGCATTTAACTATTTGCTTCTCTATCTGATATTTTTGTGCTTCTCATTTCCTCCTTTACTGATTCTTTTTGTATTTCATTAATTTTTTGTAGTCATTATCTCGTTTAACGTCTTTCCTTTTCTGTATTGTTTTAGTTATTTTCTTAGTAATTAACTTGTGCATTACAATTGATAATTCGACCTTATAAAAACATAGTTTGAATACTACCATCATAGTTTTATTAATATACAAGGACTGTGCTCCTATGCATCTCTTGATACTTTGCCTTCATATTTTTATTGTCACAGATTACATCTTTATACAATGTCTGCCTTTTAAGATAAATACATTATTGTTCTATGCATTTGCCTTTTAAATAATATAAGAAAAAAAGGAGCTACAAACCAAAAATACAATAATACTGATAATTATATTTAACCTATGCAGTTATCTCTACCAGTGTTCTTTATTTTTTCTCATGACTTTAAGTTACTATCTAGTGTCCTGTTACCTCAAGACATCCATTTGGCATTCCTTGTAATACACATTGACTAGTAATTTCCCTCTGCTTGTATTTGTCCAGAAATATCATAATTTCACCTTCGTATTTGGAGAATAGTTTTTTCAGATACGAAAAACTTGGTTGAGATGTTTTGTTTTTGTTTTTGTTTTTTCTTCCAAGAATTCAAATATGCCATCCCACTGCCTTCTGGTTAAATATATTATCTCAACCCATAGTCTGATGAGAAATCAGTTATTAATCTTATTGAGTATTCCTTGTACACAATGAATTACTTCTCTCTTGCTGTTTTCAAAATTTTCTGTCTTTGGGTTTTGACAGTCAGAATATATTTTTTGGTTTGCATTTTTGGGTTTATCCTGCTTGGCGGGCTTTGAGATTATTGGGCATGTGTATTAATGTTTCTCATCAGATTTGAGTAGTTTGGGGCTTTTATTTTTCATCTATTTTATGCCTCTTTTAATTCATTTTCTTCTTCTATGGAGTCTCCCTCTCTCACCCAGGCTGGACTGCAATGGTGCAAACTTGGCTCACTGCAACCTCTGCCTCCCAGGTTCAAGCAATTCTCCTGCCTAGGCCTCACGGGTACTGGGATTACAGACACGTGCTACCACTTCTGGCTAATTTTTTTGTATTTTTAGTAGAGATGGGGTTTCACCATGTTGGCCAGGCTTGTCTCGAACTCCTGACCTCAAGTGATGTACCCACCTCGGCCTCCCAAAGTACTGGGATTACAGGCTTGAGCCACTATGCCTGGTCCTTATTTATTTTAGTTCTTTACTATGGTTTCTTTCAGCCCATTGAGTGTACTTGCAACAGTTGATATTTTAATTTTAATTTTTCTTAGATTCAGAGGGTACATGTGTAGGCTTGTTACATGGGTATGTTTAGTGACACCAGCATTTGGGCTTCTAGTAAACCTTTCACCAAAGAGTGAACAGAGTACCCAACAGGAGGGTTCTCAGGCCATGTCACCCACTCTCCTTACCCTTTCAGAGTTCTCAGAGTCTATTGTTTCCATCTTTATTCCCTGTGTACTCATTGTTTAGCTCCCACTTATAAGTGAGAACAGAGTATTTGCTTTTCAAAGTAAATTCACTTGGGATAACGACTGTATCCATGTTTCTGCAAAGGAAATGAGTAGTATTCCATGGCATATATGTACCACATTTTTTAAATTCAATCCACCATTGATGGACATTTATGTTGATTCCATCAGTTTGCTATTGTGAACAGTGCTGTGATAAACAAGTGCAGGTGTCCTTTTTTTTTTTTTTT
>NW_016809886.1:283188-285142 GCF_001698545.2 Rhinopithecus bieti | reverse complement strand
CAAAAATAAAAAATAATTTTTTTTTTTTTTTTTTTTTTGAGACGGAGAGTCTCGCTCTGTCGCCCAGGCTAGAGTGCAGTGGCGCGATCTCGGCTCACTGCAAGCTCCGCCTCCTGGGTTCACGCTGTTCTCCTGCCTCAGCCTCCCGAGTAGCTGGGACTACAGGCGCCCGCCACCACGCCTGGCTAATTTTTTGTATTTTAGTAGAGATGGGGTTTCACTGTGTTAGCCAGGATGGTCTCGATCTTCTGACATTAGGATCCACCCGTCTAGGCCTCCCAAAGTGCTGGGATTACAGGCGTGAGCCACCATGCCTGGCCAAATAAAATACTTTCTTTTCTTTTGAGTAGATACCCAATAGTGAGATTGCTGAGTGAAATGTACAGTTCTTTGAGAAATCTCCATTCTGTTTTTAATAGGGGTTGAACTAATTTACATTCCCATCAAAAGTGCATAAGCATTTTCTTTTCTTCTCATCTTTCCCAACATATTTTTTTAAGTATTTTTTAATAATACTCACTCTGGCTGATATGAGATGATATCTCATTGTGGTTTTGATTTGCATTTCTCTGATGATTAGTGATGTTGAAGATTTTTTCAAGTTTGCTGGCCACATATGTGTTTACTTTTAGGTGTCTGTTTATGTCCTTTGCCCATTTTTAATGTTTTTTTCTTATTGATTTATTTAAGCTCCATATGAATTTATTATATTACTCCTTTGTTGGATGCATAGTTTGCAAATATTTTCTCCCATTATGTAGACTGTCTGTTTTCTCTGTTAATAGTTTCTTTTCCTGTGCAAAAGTCCTTTAGTTTAATTAGGTTCCATTTGTCAATTTTCAGTTTTGTTCCAATTGCTTTTGAAGGCTTAGTCATAAATTCTTCGCCTAGGCCAAGGTCCAGAAAAGTTTGTCTTATATTTTCTTCTAGGGTTTTTACAGTTTGAGGTCTTACATTTAAGTCTTTAATCTATCTTGAGTTAATTTTTATATATTGTGAGAGGTAGGAGTCCAGTTTCATTCTTTTAGAAATGGCTAACGAGTTTTCCCTGCACCAACCGCTGAATAGGCTATTCTTTCCTCATTGCTCATGTTTGTTGAAAAAATTCCCCCTAACATCCAGAACAAAACAAAAGTATCCTTTCTCACCACTCCTATTCAGCATACTTCTGGAAGTCCCAGCCAGAGCCATCACGCAAGAGAAAGAAATGAGACATCCAAATATGAAAAAAAGAAGTCAAATTATCTGCTGGTGGATTATATTATCCATTACTTAGAAAACACCAAAGATTTCTCCCAAAAGACTCTAGACCTGATTAAAAACTTCAATAAAGTTTCAAGATGCAAAATCAAAGTATAAAAATCAGTAGTATTTGCATACACCAATAATGTTCAGGTGATAATCAAATCAAGAACGCAATCCCATGTATGATAGTCACCAAAATAAATAAATAAATAAAATACCTAAGAATATATTTTACCAAGGATGTGAAAAAATCTCTGCAAAGAGAACTACAAGTCATTGATGAAAGAAATCATAGATGACAAAACAAATAGAAAAACATTCCATCCTCATGAATTGGAAAGATTAATATCACAAAAATGACCATTCTACCCAGAGCAATCTATAGATTCAATGCAATTCTTATCAAATTACCAACATCATTTTTCATAGAATTAGAAAAAAATTCTAAAATTCGTGTGGAATCAAAAAAGAGCCTGAGACATTCTCAGTATTTCTATGCAGTAACTCTAGAAATTTGATTCTCTAACTCCTCCAGGATTTCTGATTTTTTGTTTGGTGACATGTGAAGCTGTTTTTTACTTTTCCAAATTATTTTTGCAAGATGTGTATTCCTTGTTTTGTGCAGTCACTGAAGTTTCTGTTCTGTTGTCTCTGCAGTCTAATGGTGACTAAGATTTTTTTTTTTTTTTTTTTTTTTTTTTTTTTTTTT
>NW_016809886.1:249803-282925 GCF_001698545.2 Rhinopithecus bieti | reverse complement strand
AAACATTTTTTTTTTCTTTTTTTTTGAGATGGAGTCTCACTCTGTTGCCCAGGCTGGAGTGCAGTGGCGTGATCTCGGCTTACCACAACCTCCGCCTCCAGGTTCAAACAATTCTCCTGCCTCAGCCTCCTGAGTAGCTGGAACTACAGGTGTGCACCACCATGCCCAGCTAATTTTTGTATTTTTAGTAGAGATGGGATTTCACTACGTAGGCCAGGCTGGTCTCAAACTTGTGACCTTGTGATCTACCTTCCTTGGCCTCCCAAAGTGCTGGGATTACAGGTGTGAGCCACCGCGCCCGGCAGTTGACTAAGATTTTTTAAAATTTGTTTCCCAAAGAAAAAAAAAATCAAAAACAGCTACAAAACAACAAAGGCACATCGGTCCTTTAAATCTTGATCAATGTATCTGGGAAAGCTGTCCTGTCCCAGAGGACTAAAACCAAGGCACAAATCTATGCCAGTTCGGGTCAGGGCACTGCCATATCCACTAAAGTGCACGATCCCAAAGTTTCAGAGAACATGGATCCAATTGCCTGCTCTGACACAGGCTTCAGGAGTCTCTATTGTCAGGCTCACTCCCTGGTTTTGAGCCTTTCCTGGCTCCTTGTCTGGTAATTCTTTGTTGTCTTCTTAACTTGCCAGTGCTTTCACTTATTCAAGGAGAATACTACTGCTGTTGCTGTTCAACAGCAATCCTGAGTGAGATTTGTTCCAAATTACTCACTCATCATTATTTTTCTCCTTCCTTAGAGCAGAGTTGTTTGTTACGAGTTGCTGTAATGTCCTGAGTCGGTTGGCCTCCAGTCAGGAGTGACGCTTTCGAGAAATCACCATCTGCGATAGTGGAAGGGGGATATAAACTTGCTCAAAGTTGGCCAGGATAAGCATTCGGGTTTCTCAGACAATGGGCAAGGTCAGAAAATTCTCAAGAGTTTCTGTCTTTTGTGTTCACATACTGGGCAGTAGAGAAATAGTATCAGGTGGGGACAGGGTTGGGGGATCTGAGCTCAGACTATCCTTGGATAGGGCTTGCCAGGGCCACTGTGGGGGATGGAGGGGTAGTTCTTGAGCCAATGAGGTTCAGAGGGAATTATGGCTGCCTCTGTCACCAGGGAAGTGGGGGAAAGCCAGTAGCAGTAGGCCTCACCCAGCTCCCACACAGTTGATGTGGCCGATCTGGCTCCTGCCATGCCCTGCCAACAGCATGAGTTTATGTCCAGGCAGACCATGCCCCGAATTACTCACTATTATTAAAGAGAGAGCTATCTTTATGAATCTTCAATCAAATCTCTGGTTCAATAATTATTTAATTTAAAAAAAACTAAGTTTTTTGAAATAGTGGCACATATCAATATATTGACTTAAACATCCAGGTCTGTGTTTAGTAATAATGCTCTAATTCTCTGGGTGGAGAGCTCTACATACATTCATGTACCACATAATGACATTGCAGTAAGACAAGATTGCATAAGTTAATAATGCCATTTTTGACTGTACTTTTTCTGTGTTTAGATATATTTAGATACACAAATACATATATTGACTTACAATTGCCTTGGTATTCAGAACAGTAACATACTATACAGGTTTGTAGCCTAGAAGCAATAAGCTATACCATATAACCAAGGTGTAGTAGGCTATTTCCTCTAGGTTTTGAAAGTATGTTCTATAATGTTTGCACAGTGATGAAATTATCTAATGACACATTTCTCAAAATGTATTCCCATTGTTAAGTGATGCGTGAGTGTGTGTGTATATATGTATATATAAAAAGTGTGTGTATATATACCTACATTTGTACATAAAAACATATGCATGTGTATGTATATACCTACATATGTATATATGTATATCTCCTATTATTGGTACTTCTTGGTAGCTTGATTTGGAGTTTAATTTCTATTCACTGACTTTTTTTCTCAGTTTTTCAGTACTATCATTTTACTTCATGTTCCCTGATACTGCAGAGCACATGAAAACTATGAAAATTATCACAAATTCATGCAGTGGCTCAAAGGGATATCACTAGTTAACAGATAATGAAATGAAAATTTTGAAAGAGGTATTAAAAATTACAGCTGGTAATATTGAAGCAAATGTTGGAGAGATTAGATTTTTAACTAGAACAAGGAAGAAAGTAATGTACTGCTTATTCTTCAAGTCATCATTATCATTATTGTTTTGCTAGCAACAGCAACATAGAATGTTATTATTTGCCTTTTACATGCATCCAAATATATTAAGAACATCCTATAGATTTCATACCAATGTTTGTGTCCATATTTGAATAATTTTCTAGTTACTATTTTTGGTTTGCACATACACCCCACTCTTCAGATTAACTCCAACACTTCAGTTGCAGAAGCCACACAGTTAGAACTGTGACATTTGTGATCAGAGAAATCTGCATTCCCTAATTATTAAAACATTCTCCCAGCATGTAAAATATGAGAGGGTCATAATATCTTATCCTCTCTGTCCTTGAAGTTAAAGATACATTCTGTGATCATAATTTAAAGATAGCATACAAATGCATCAGGCTTATTTCAACATTTGTCTCTATATTTTTTCAAATATTTATATAATAAAATTACTAATTTTTTGATAGTAGAGCTGTATAACTTCTTATCCTTTTGCCTGAGGCAAAGTGCTAGTATTTGATTTATCTTCTGTACTTGTCTTTCTTTTAACAATATGAACTTTTTCTCAGACAAGTGCAATGCTGTGTGTGACCCCACAGGGAAATATTTTTCTTTTTAAGGAATGTGTACAAAGTACTTAATAAGTCATGTCATCCCATGATTTACTGTATATTATATTTTTGGTGACTACAGTTAACTTTCTCGGTCTCTAGATGCCAACATTTTAATAAAAACAAGACATTTTCAACGAAATGTCAGAAACAAAGTGATCAAAGTGCTGTGGGAGCAGTTTGGCAACAGTTTGAGCTTTGAATTTCCTATTCACTTTCCAAAACATTCACTTAAAAAGCATTTATTGAAGCTGAACTGCCTTTATCAGCCTGATCAGAGCACCATAAAGAGCATGCATGATTCAACTGCCTTCCCAAGCTTTAAAAAATATAACTTTGATATATGTCTCACAAGTGCAGCACAATAGTTTTCATGCTCACGTTTGTTAAGATTTAGTGCAGCCATTAAAGAACAGAAGGGCTCTTTGGTGGCAATCCTCAGACATACCAAATATCCCAAAGCAAAACCTTCTACAAATCAGAGATTAAGGTACTGACAAAAATTTCCACTTGATTGCAGTTTTCTCCTTTAAACCTTATATCAGGAGTGACTATCTTTTCGATCAAATCTCTTAGGGAGGTGAACAGATAGGTTTTTTCCCTCTTGGAGGAAAATATCAACTGAGAGATAAAAAGTGACACTTTATGTGTCTTGTCCAAAAGTCAGTCGATTTATTTAAAAAACGGTGTGTGAGCCTGACCTATACATGAAGTTTGTGGCATGTCTCTTGTCAAGTATTGATCACTTAAGTCTTTACTGTTTGCCTACTGCAATGTAGCTAATAATCTCTTTTTATTTAGTTTGTGGCTTTGAATTCTTATCATGGCTTTGCTGATTTCTCTGGGACCTATTAGATCTTGCTTTTGCTGTGCAAATGGCTATGGAAATTAAGCTTGCTGAAACACTTTTCCTGGGCAAACACTCTTTGTTTTCTATCTGTTAATGTGTCAAGTGGTTTGCATGCAGATAGGGTACATTTGGAAGCAGCGGGTGCCATCAATCTTCATAACTTTGCTATAGACATCGTTTCACCTCTCCCTGGTTCAATGGGAGATTGTAAAGGATGGCTGAGCAATCAGGCTATTCCCTTTGACTGACATCAGGTATTTCTATCTAACTCACTTCAGCACTTTCGGTTCAATGCTGGATGCTTAGAAAATAAGGCACTAGGTGATGTGGTCAAATGTCCACATATTTTAGCATATTTACCATCTCTCCTAAATTTCAAAATTGTAATTTTGAACTTCATTTACAAATCAGAAGCAAAGCTGAATTTTGTTGGTTTATTATGTCCTCTACTCATATTATTGTCCAAAATTCTTGAAGGGTTAGTACAATGGTTGCCTTACTGCCTACATGACTTCATTATCTCTCATGGAACTGAGAGTATAAGTCATTTACTTATTATTAATAACAGTTACAGAAAGTGACTCATATTGATGACCTGTATGCTTCACTTGTTTGCATTCTAAGATGATCTACAATAAAGGAATTAAACTTCAATCATTTTCAAGGTAGTAGCTGATATAGATTGAGGAAGTTATAGTATGCATATTACAGTTTAAAAGTGTCATTGTGCCAAGTATTCTCTGTATATGTGTTCATGTATGTCTTGGTGTATAGCTGTAAGTATAGAGATACAGATATAAAAATAAAAGGAGAGAGGAATGTGCTATTCTATCACATATCAAGGTTAATGAATTGACCAATAGTGTTCAGATTTATACATTAAACTCAGTGTGTCTACTGCTTCCAGTTAACAGATCAAAGAAATAACTCAACAGTAAACCTAAATTATATTGACTACATATAATATCCACAAATTTTCATTTGTGTTTTTCTTGAAATGATTTTAGTATCAAAATGGAACTACTATAGATAGAAAAGTAAGAAATCAGATAATTACTTTTTAATTTGAAAGCCATATCCAATGATCATTTGCATTAGCTCATCAAGTTTATATATAAATATTAGAGCCATATTAAAGATACATAAATGAGGATAATGAAGGAAGAAGGCAAAATTTTAGCAGCTGCTAAAATTGTTCTAATCAATAATGACATAGAAAGATTCAAACTCTTTCCAAATTGACAGAATCCTTTAGTACTTCAAATGTTCTGTTTGGTTTATAAATAAATGTATATTGAAGACTCCATGAAAACCTCTCAAACATTCTTAAATCTGAATTCTGAATTGTTGAATAAATTTAAAATTGTGAAAAAGTCTTTGTACATGCCTCTGTGTGTGTGTTTGTAGACTCACTAATGAAGATATATAATTCCTATGCTTGCTCATTGAAAACAAAGTTATCAATTAGGATATTTTAGAAAATATATTCTAAGGAATATATGTCATTTATTTATTATTAATAACTGCATTAAAATGGCAGTTATGTGTTAAAAATACAAATGTTCTCAGAATTTATGATTCCTCTTTGATGTATGTAATATTATTTAACCCTATTGCTTCTGAATAATTAGAATCTTAATGAATTCAAATTAGAATGTATTTATTAGGTTGGTGCAAAAATAATTGCATTTTGGTCATTACTTTAATGGCAGAAACTGCAATCTAATATTTTGAGTAGTTAAAATGTGTAAACATAATTATTAGCCATCTCATTTGTCCTTTGTTCTTCTTTTATTAATAAATAATTGGAAGTCTAAAATTACATTTATCCATTGTCAGTCTTTTCCTTTAAAGACTCTTTGTCCTCTCCACCTCACACTCAAAGTCCAATCATGTGGCAGCAACAAGGAGCAGTTATATCATGATGAAACTCTGGACATAGTTGCTTAGTCCAGAGATGAACAGTAGGTGTAAGCTGATCAATCAGAGTTATTCTCTGGAACATGATCAGGATGTACACAATAGAGTAATCTCTTTTTTGTCAGAATAACTTTTTCTACATTAAAAGTACTTAGAAGCAGGGCATGGTGGCTCATGCCTGTACTCCCAGGACTTTGGGAGGCAGAAGTGGGCAAATCACCTGAGCTCAGGAGTTGGAGACCAGCCTCGCCAACAAAGCAAAATCATGTCTCTAGCAAGAATACAAAAATTAGCTGGGTATGGTGGCGCATGCATGTAGTCCCAGTTACTCGGGAGGGTGAGGCAGGAGAATCTCTTGAACCTGGGAGGTGGAGGTTGCAATGAGCCGAGATCATGCCACTGCACTCCACCATGGGCGGCAGAGCGAGACTCCATCTCAAAAAAAAAAAAAGTGCTTAGAGAAATGCTTAGCATATAGTAAGTTCGTAAAAAGTGCCAGTTATTATTAATTTATTATTATTATTTGTAGACTTAGAGAATGGGAGAGTCAAAATCTTGTTTTTAAATTACAAAAGTCAGTCTTTTTTTTCTTATTTTGAGGCAGTGTCTCACTTTGTCCCCCACGCTAGAGTGCAGTGGCAGGATCATGGCTCACTGCAGCCTTGACCTCTTGGGCTCAATTGATCCTCCCACCTCAGTCCCCCACCCCCCGGTAACTGGAACTAGAGGCATGCACCACCAGGCCTGGCTAATTTTTTAACATTTTGTAGAGACAGAGCCTCACTATGTTGCCCAGGCTGGTTTCTAATTCCTGGGCTCAAGTGATTCTCCCACCTGGGCCTCCCAAAGTGCTGAGATTACAGGCATGAGCCATTGCACCCATCCTTAAAGGCCAGTCTTATAGACAGTTTGCAAAGAGGCTCCCATGTGCAGCAGTGGGAATGCAAACAAAGCTGAGGATCAAGCAGAAGATTTCATTGTCAGAATAGTTGAGCCCCAGAGAAGCCTGGCATGCTATACAAAAGTCTGGGTTTTGACTGGGAAATAATGTGACCTTAACCCATGTGATAGGAATATCTGCTTTGATTTTTTGTTGTTGTTGTTGTTGGAATTTTGTATATTCAGATTCCTCTGAACTTACTGGTCCTGCAGAAATGTCCCACTCATCCACATTTTGCATTGGCACACATTTCTTGTTTGAGATGTTGCAAAGTTCTCTCCGTTTCAGGACTGTAGCACTCCTTCTCCAATCAGGATCTGCTCCCACTTCCCACTACTACTATAGAATTAAGTTACATCTGCTGAAGATACAAAGAAAAAAAAAAGAAAAAAAGAAAAAAGAGAGAGAGAAAAGAGACTTTAAAAATTAAAAAATCAAAGGATCTGAAAGACCTAACTAGCATGTACCACCAGAAAACAAGAGTGTGAGGGACTGAATTTTGAAGTCCTTTGGTGATTAGAGAATTTATTGATTTTGGAGCATTGACCTGAAATACTTGAAAAAGACTCCAGGACATGAGGTAAACTTGCTACTAGGATGACTTGTAGAAACAGGGACAAATCAATGGCCTACTCTAAGTGACATCAAAATGTCAGAATTACCATTGCACACTGTGAAGCAATGGGTTGAAATACTCAGAAATTAGGCTTACTGGAATGGCAATTTTATATAGGGCTTAAAATGTGTCAAATTATGTTACAAGGGAATATCAGATGATACACCATTTACCAAGTGTACTAAGAATATGTTAGTGAGGGGGCATCAGGAAATGTTTGATGGTGACCCTCTGTGTAAGCCACGTCTGACAGTATGAGAGGCCATTAGGGAACTAGGCTTATTGACATCCAGCAGGATGGTAGGACTCTGAAACAATGGTACTTAAGTATTGACAGTCAACTGGATGCAGTTAGTGATATGTGGCAAGGTCAAAAGGGCACATGGGGAGCCTCACCCATAGCAAATTAAAGAAATGGCATCCCTAATTATAGAAATTGGCACCTCAGGGAAAAAATGATTGGGCATTAAGCAAAAGGGACCTACTCATTTTTAATCATTTAATGAAAGCCAAAATGGATGACCAGGAGGAGGCTGAGGGATATCACTGTAAAAAAGTCAGCACTTCTTTCCTAGTTTTTAGTGCTGAGAATATATTTTGACCTAGACTTTTTCACTGGAATCCCAAGTGGAAAGGTCCTGCATCACCAATGCAAGTGTACAACTGAGATAAATATGTACTGAGGGAAGAGAAATCTTCAAATATTTGAAGGTCTCTTGGATGCGGGCCATTAATAATGAAGGATATGGAGAATCATAATGACACTCTTACTAGATCAGGGGAATTTGGAATACATGTAACAAGTGAAGTCTTGTCCAAGGTTTGACTCCCGCTGTCTCCACTAGTTCTTGAATCCATCCAGTGATCAGTTTCCTGGTTTATGAATGTATAATCAAAACAGACATAATTGGTAGTTGGCACAGGGTTTTTGGCATATGGCATGAGATCATGATATCATCATGGCAAAAGGGAAAGTGTAATCCTCTAACAATTGTGCCCCCAACCTCAGCCAAATAAGTAAATTAAAACAAAACAACAACAAAAAATCAAATATATATTTTTTGGACAAGAGCATAAAATTTATCACCACTTTTAAGTACATAATGCAAGCTTGTCCAACCTGTGGCTCACAGGCCATGTGTGGCCCAGGAAGGTTTTGAATGCCGCCCAACATAAATTCCTAAAATTCCTTAAAACATTATGAGACTTTTTTGCTATATATTTTTTAGCTCATCAGTTATCATTAGTGCTATCATTATTTTATGTGTTACCCAAAACAATTCTTCTTTCAAAGTGACCTGGGGATGCCCAAAGACTGGACGCCCATGAAAGAATATATGGATTATAGTTCTGGACATATACCCAATTAATATTCAAGACAGATCCCTGAGAATAATAGTAGATTATAACAGTCTTAATGAAATAATGTCCCCAGTCACAGCCATGATGCCAGATGCAGTGTCTTTGCCAGAGTATACTAACAAATACAACTCAGGTAGACAGCATGTGATCATTCATTTATTGAAGGGTTTTT
The DNA here is from genome assembly GCF_001698545.2 of Rhinopithecus bieti. Classification (NCBI taxonomy): domain Eukaryota; kingdom Metazoa; phylum Chordata; class Mammalia; order Primates; family Cercopithecidae; genus Rhinopithecus; species Rhinopithecus bieti. The sequence goes on along the minus strand of NW_016809886.1, from coordinate 274,311 downwards.
TGTTTGTTTTCTGGCTTACTTGTTTTACTTTGCTTTTATCTCCTTATCAGAAAAGAGGATCAGAAGCAGTTTACGTTCACATGGAATGGAAAATAGTATATGGTATATATTAACATCAGGGGTATGCTTACTCTCTTACCGTCCATATTAAGAAAGTCTACAGAGATCTGCACTGCCTGGTTCTTCCTAAAATCACATTGATCCACTTTACTGTTCATATCATGTTAATTGGACCAAATGAGTAAGAATGGACTTTTAAATTGGAGACCTTATTATGATCCAAGCCTCAGAGGTTGTAAAATAAACCCTATGCCGACGTGCCTACAAAACCAATTAAATTATCCATAGACCAGTGGTCAGAGGCATGTTGAAATACTCTTCCAAAGGAAAAAATAATACATTTTACACCATGAAGAGGTAGTAGTGCCTGGTAGCCTATTCAGGCAGTAGAGGCAGCATACTCAACATCTGGGAATGCTGCTCCACACCATGCATTGGGTGATTTGAAAAGCTGCTGGGTTTGTGTGAGATACAGAGCAGGAGAGGACTCTGCATCAAGACAAGGCTAAAGTGAAAGCAGCTCTGAAGCTTGATCCATAAATTTCAGCAGACACTGTGCCATTAGAAATAGAAGTGATAGAAAAAGATGCTGTGTGGAGTTTATGGCATCCCTGAGGAAAACATGAAATCTGAGGGGGATGTCATTAACCAACTGCAGGTTTAGCTTTTTCATGGATGCCTCAGCTTCAGAGAGCTTCTTAAAGCAACCCACATCAAATGACCATGGGGTATAACCCAGGACAACTATGAAGAAATTGATAAAGACTGCCATTAAACTTGAATTGCAGCACATCTCCATTTTAGAGTCAGTTTCCTAGGGAATTCTACTAGCAATATTATTAATTTTGTGGGCTTTTTAAATGTTAATGTTTTAGTGCAGTTGATTAAGATAATTGATATTAAGCCCAATATATAGTTGACTGATATGGTTTGGCTCTGTGTCCCCACCCAGATCTCATCTTGTAGCTCCCATAATTTCTACATGTTGTGAAAGAGACCCAGTGGGGGATGATTCAATCATGGGGACAGGTCTTTCCCATGCTGTTCTTGTGATAGTGAATGGGTCTCACGAGATCTGATGGTTTAAAAAATGGGAGTTTTTCTGCACAAGCCCTCTGTTTGCCTGCTGCCATCCATGTAAGATGTGACTTGCTCCTCCTTGCTTTCTGCCCAGGCCATGTGGAACTGTAAATCCAATAAATCTCTTTTATTTTTTTTTTGTAAATTGCCCTGTCTTGGGTATGTCTTTATCAGCATTATAAAAATGGACTAATACATTGACCCAAGATTAATTTGTAGAAAACTAAATTCTATTAACTGGAAATAAACACAATTTTTCATATAGCTAGATTTTCTTTGCTAATATGTTAAGATATGTGAGGTAGGTCTATTAACAATCGTACTACTATTGCCATTAATAGACTTTGGTTTCTAGTTTTTTTAATCCTGTAAAGTAGTTTGGAATAATTTTCTCTTCTTCTGGTTTCAGGAAGGGTGTGATGTTTTAAGTTTTTAATTTTTTTATTTTGCTAATATTGCTGATCATATATATTATTTAATTAATGGTTTTACATGTGTAGTTTAATTGACTGAAAAGCCAACCTGATCTGTGATTTTCCTTGGGAATATTTTAATTACTTGTTCAATTTCTGTGTTATTTATTTTTACCCTTCTGTACTTAGTACTTTTTATCTAGAAAATTGTTTATTAAATTTAACTATTCAAATATATTTGCAGACAATTTTTATGACTCATAATGTTACAATGTCTATAGCATATATAATTCTTTCTCTTTTATTGTCACTGTTGGTCAGTTGTGTTTCTGAGTCAATTGCTATATTAATTTTATCACTTTTATTGAATAATAATTTTCTTTTGATTATGCCTATTTTGTTTGATTTTAATCAATTTGATTTTAATCAGTTTTTTTCTACTATTCTTTGTCATTCTCCTCCTATTAAAAATTGTTTGGAGCTTATTTTGTTGTTTTTAAAAATAATTCCTTGATCACAATGTGCAGGTTTGTTACATAGGTATACATGTGCCATGTTGGTTTGCTGCATGTATTAACTCATCATTTACATTAGTATTTCTCCTAATGCTATCCCTCCCTCCTCTCCCCACCCCATGACAGACCCTGGTGTGTGGTGTTTCCTGCTTTGTGTCCAAGTGTTCTCATTGTTCAATTCTCATCTATGGGTGAGAAAATGTGATGTTTGGTTTTCTGTCCTTCTGATAGTTTGCTCATGTACCCTAGAACTTAAAGTAAAATAAAAAAATATAAAAAATTGAAAAAATAAAATAAATAAAAATAACTCCTTGAGATGATGCCTAGCTTAATAAAGTTGATCTCTTCAGTTGTATTTGTCTTTAAAGAATATCAGTTCTCCTCTAAACTTTTGTATATTTTAGATAGCTTCACTACAGTTTTCATATACTGTAATTTCAAAATATTTCTAATGTCCTTATGTTTTATTATTTGTTCTTGGTGTATTGAGAATTATCTTTTAAATTTTAAACACATGGGGTTTTTAAATTATCTTTTTGTCATTAATTTCCATCTCAATTGCCTTGAGGTTTAGAAATATGTTCAATATATTCAACTGTTTGCGTTTTTTTTCACTTTTGCCCTATGGAAGATAATGTAATTTATTTCCAATTTGATAATCTTTAAGTGGCATAATTAGTCAATATATTCAAATATTGCAAGTTATTTTCTGATAACTTTTCATTTTCTGCCTGTGTTGTGTTTCTTTTTCTTTCTGTGTTCTTTCTGTTTTTGGGATTCATAAAATTTTGTGGTTAATCTTACATTTTTTCTTATATGTTAGAAGATGTTTCTACTATGTTACCACTTCTCACATCTTTTATTTTCTATTACTTTACTAGTTTCACTTGAAATCTTATCCCATACATTTAACTGATTGTAATAAAAATGTATCCTGTTATTGGATAATGCAAAATCAGAAAATACTCATGTTTATTTGTCCCTTACCAGGCTTGCATATTACTTTATTTTTTTTAAAACAAGAATTTGTGTATTTTTTCTTTAAAATCAGAATTATCAGTATTACTTTAGTGAAGATCTAAGTATTTACTTTGTATTATTTGGTTTTTTGTTTTTGATGGAGTTTCCTTCTGTGCCCAGGCTGGAGCACTGTGGCACGATCTTGGTTCACTGCAACCTCCACCTCCTGGGGTTCAAGCGATTCTCATGCCTCAGCCCCCCAAGTAGCTGGGACTGCAGGCCTATGCCACCATATCTAGCTAATTTTTGTATTTTTAGTAGAGACGGTATTTCACCATGTTGGCCAGGTTGGTCTTGATCTCTTGACTTCATGATCCATCCACCTCAGCCTCCCAAAGTGCTGGGATTACGGGTGTGAGCCTGTATTATTCATCTCTTACATATCAGGTGTTCATTCTGTGATTATTATTTTATTGCCTAAAACATATCTGTTACAATTTCTTTTGGTTTGTTTTTGCCAGTAGTACAAGCTATCAAAACTTTTTTTAATGAAAATATTTCAAATTTGTCCTGGTTTTGAGGATGATTTTCTGTGTATAGATTTCTAAGTCTGGAGTTATTTCTATCATTACATTGACTATATTATTTCACTCTTATGAATTTTTATTTTACATGTGTCTGATAATTTCAATAGCTGAAGATCTTTTCTTTCCTTCCTGTTGTTATATGCAGATATACCTACATATATTAATATACAAATGAATATGCATTTATATGTGAACACACATACACAGACACACATACATACATATTCATTCATTTATTTTCTTCCTTGTTTTTGTGCCAAGTGGCTTTTGAGTGAATGATTCATTTCCAAAAAAAATTATGTGTCAGACCATTTTAGGGCTCAGAATGAAAGAGTACCTCTAGCAGGTATTTGTGTATACTTTACTCTTCAGAAGGCACTAATTTTAGGAACTACTTTAAACTAAATTAATGATTGGATGGTTTTCCCCACCTAGGTATGGTGAACTTCAGCTCAGTGTCTACCAGAGAGGTACTATATTTACAGCTTCTCCACATCATTTCCCCATGCTCTGCTTAGCACCAGAGACTTCCGCTTAATTTAAAGCCACATTCCCTGAAAGTTGATGATAAAATTTCATTCAGGGTTTACATTTACACTGAGAGTGTATCCTTTGGATGATCACATCATTAGGAGAAATAAATCTTTTATTAGACTCCACAATTTAGGTGGCTCTGAAATTTGTCTTCTGGTCCTGGTATTTTTTCCTGATCTTGAAAATCAATATTTGTAGAAGTATCCATGATAGTCAAACTCAAAGAAGCAGAAAAGGCAATAGTGGTTGCCAGGGCCTAAAGAAAACAGAAAGAGAGAGTTGTTTTTGAATAGCTATAAAGTTCCAGTTCTGCTATATGAATAAGTAGAGATTTGCTCTGCGATATAGTGGTTGTAGTTAACAATGGACAACATGTACTTAAGAATTTATGAGAGTAGATCTCACAGTAAGTGCTCTTACCACAAGAAAAAACAAAAACAAAATAAAAAACAAAAGGACACTTTGGGGGGTGTTAGGCATGTCTATTACTTTGATCACAAATATTTGCATTTGTCCACACTCATCAGATGGTTCACATTAAATATGTGTGGTTCTTACATATGTTCTACCTCAATAAAATTGAAAAAAAGAAAAGAAAAACATCAATGCTCCATTTCACTTATTTTGTAAAATAATTTCATTAAAAAACAGCTTCAGTAATATTTATCTCTTGGTTGCTGCTATCACAAATATTTTTGGCTTGGTAATTACTCATTATCTTGCTAGTTTTATGCTTTTAAAATATGTTAAAATTATTTTACCAAACAATTCTTATTATTTTCACCAGAAGATTTGAACAGAACTACTATGTTTTACATTACTAGTTTTCCTAATTGTTTTAAGATTTCTGACATTGCAATTTGTTTGCCTAAATGCTTATTACCTAATTAACACTTTTAAATGTTCTTTGAGAGTCTAAATGAAATGCGTATACTGTCTTGGGAATAATGCTATGTATGTCCATTAATTTGAACTTGTCATTTTTATCATCTCAATCAATGCTTCATATCCTAATTTATGTTTCATCAAATTCATCTTTCAATTTCTAAAAGAAATAAATTAAATTATTTCACTAGAATTGTGAATTTATTATTCTTATATTAATCAATAGTTCTTGCTTTATACACTGTAAAGCCATGAAGTCAGTTGATTTTTTTTTTTTTTTTTTTTCATTTCAGATTACATGTCTTCTCTGTGGTGTTTGATCTTACATAAGTTTGAAACACCTTTTGGGGCCATTTTCTATTGTTTTTATTGTTGTAAATTGCCAGTGCTATTTTCCTCATGCTTGTATTTTTAAAATTCCAGAGTAATTTTGATATCTAATACCTAAACATTCGTAAAAAATGTTATTTTCTTGAGAATAACTTAGCTTTGTATACAGGGAAACCAGAGACTCAATATCTACCTGGCTCTGAGCTCTGGCTCAAACTAAAAAAATTAGCTTCTGTGAAAAAGGAGCAAGGAAAGAGTCTTTAAGTAACCTGGCTCCCCAAACAGGGCTTTCTAATTAATACGCTCATTAATTTTACTCATGTTTTTCTTTTATTCTTTGGATCTGTGGATTTGCTACACTCCATTTTTTATAAAATGCCATTCCCAGTCTTTGATTTTCATTGCACAGAAAATACTTAAACTGTTTCACATACTGATGATATTCTGCTTACCACATCAAAATATGTTTATATATAATTTTGTAATATATATATGCAGAGGTACATGTATCTATACGTATGTTTATATATGTACATGTGTGTATATATAGTTGGCCCTCCACACCTGTGGGTTTCACATCCGTAAATTCAACCAAGTATTAGTTTAAAATATTCAGAAAAATCCTCCACAAAGTTCCAAAAGGCAGAAGTTAAATTTGTTGCACCCAGAGTAGTATGTTAAATCCATGAGACTGAAGTAATGTGTAGGCAATGTATTAGGTATTATAAGTAATCTAGAAATGATTTAAAGTATAGCAGAGGATATATGTAAGCTATATGCAAACACTGTACCATTTTATATGAGACTTGAGCATTCATGAATTTTGGTATCAGCGAGGGTCCTGAAACCAATTTTCCACAGATACCAAGAGATAACTGCATATATGTGTGTGTATGTTTGCATTAATATGTAATTTTGAGGCATTCAACACATTAAAGTTTTCACAGGTGTCATTTTGATGTAATATTTAATTATTTTTATATTTGGAAAACCATTCATAATGTATGTGGTAAATTATATTATATGGTTTCCTTTTAACACCAAAACATAAATGCTATAATTTAATTTATTAACAAATGCTTTTGTTCACATTTACTACTAAATGCTCAGCAGATAATTTTCCTAGATTACAAAAGTTTATATTTAGAGAAACTTTATTGGTTTGCATTAATGAAATAATAGCATTTTAACTGCATTTATGGACGCTTTCTATTATTACCCACTTTTCAAAACAATGTAAATAGACCACTATAAAATTCCTTCTAACCCACTATAAAATATATTCTTAATTATTGAGTTATCTGTAAGGTTTTTAATGTTTTTTTTCCCTCTTAGAATCAATCAGTTTCATTGAAATATTACAATTCATCTGAGTATATAAAGCATTTATTGAAAAATACTTAGGTTAGAATTTCTATGTTAATAGTAGATGGTTTTATGAAGATCTAGAGAAATAAGGCAGTTATTTTTAGCAAAATAATCCTAGTAGAATTGGTGAATCTTCTGAGGAGATTAAGGAGCATAAATAAATTAAGTAATAGTCGGGATAAATGTTGTCAGCAAAATGGCATAGTAGGTGATCCCAGCCTTTGTCCACCAACAACATCAAGAAAACAACAATTAGACAGCTATTTACAAAAATAGCACTGGAGAGCTCAGGATTCCATTTAAGAAGCTGCGGCAGCATGGTAGAGCAAAAAACCTGGGAATAGCTGTTAAAAGTAAGTCAGATGAAAATTTTCATTTTACCTACATTATGCCATCCCGCAGACTGGCACTGCTCAGCATGAAAAAGGAAAGTCCTGTTCTGTGGGTTTTCCTTGCAAGGAAAATGAGAGCAAATAGATGACCAGCTTTCCCACTCTTTTAGAGCACTGTCCAAAGAAACTGCCTCACTTTCAGGGCTCCCAGATTGCTGAGGAGATCAGCGTAGCTGAGACATCTGGAGATGGCTAGGAATAAAGAAGAAGGACAGGGGCTATCAGTATCAGTCACACAGAAGTTGCCACCATGGTCCCTGGTGACTTGCTCTGCACAGGACCCCAGTGGCCTTCACCACTGGGAACATCAACAGTGATTGGGCTGCAACACACTCTTGCAGCTTTCACCACTAAAGACTCTGCAGCCATCAACCACCACGGCCTTGCCACCAAGAGCTCCAGTTTCTGCCCTTGCAGACTCCAGCTGCCTGAGCCTCCATGCCTCTTCCTCACTCTACCCAAGAGCTGTCCAGCTGGTGCCACGACAGATACCCTGGCCTCAAGATTCAGCATGACCACTACTTATGTACCTGAACTTATGTACTTATGTATGGCTCATACCCTCACCACCATCCCTGGCCTACAGCTGGTCCCTGCAGTCACTTGCATACACATTTTCATCCCCAAACTCCATAGTCATGGTTGTGATTTCTGCTGGCATCTGCCTCCATGGATATACCTACAGTAGTCCCCAGCCCCTGCCACCATGTTCATGCACACTGCTAATCCAAGCCACTCCTGCCTTTAGCCTTAGTTCTCCACTGGTGGGCCTAGAGGCACTGTGGAGGACTCCAATAGTCCTCACATTCCCTACAGACCCTCCATAGCTCTCACCAACAAGGACCTCACAGTTGCCAACATCATAAACATCAGTTGCTTGAGCTGACAAGGCACCATGTTCTTCCAGACCTGGAAGCAACCACATCCCTCCACACATGGTGTGAGGTGCCATAGCACTTTCTAGCATGCCTCTCAACTTCTGCAGTTGGAGGTCTTTCTTTACCAACCCCAGTTTGTAAGTCAGGAAGAGGTGACTGCTTCTTCCAATGTGCAGATACCTATGCAAGGCGATGATCAGGAAGAAACAGGAAAATATGACACCAGCAAAAGAACACAGTAAACTTCTTTTTTTTTTTTTTTTTTTTTTTTTTTTTTTTTTTTTTTTTTTTTTGAGACGGAGTCTTGCTCTGTCGCCCGGGCTGGAGTGCAGTGGCCGGATCTCAGCTCACTGCAAGCTCCGCCTCCCGGGTTTACGCCATTCTCCTGCCTCAGCCTCCCTGAGTAGCTGGGACTACAGGCGCCCGCCACCTCGCCCGGCTAGTTTTTGTATTTTTTAGTAGAGACGGGGTTTCACCAGGTTAGCCAGGATGGTCTCGATCTCCTGACCTCGTGATCCGCCCGTCTCGGCCTCCCAAAGTGCTGGGATTACAGGCTTGAGCCACCGCGCCCGGCCAGAACACAGTAAACTTCTAATAACTGACAGCAAAGAAATGAAGATTTGGCCAGGAACAGTAGCTTACGCCTGTAATCCCAGCACTTTGGGAGGCTAAGGTGGGTGTTTTTAGATCATGGGGTCAGGAGTTCAAGACCAGCCTGACCAACACGGTGAAACCACCTCTCTATTAAAAATACAAAAATTAGCCGGGCCTGGTGGCAGGCGCCTATAATACCAGCTACCCAGGAGGCTGAGGCAGAAGAATCATTTGAATCTGGGAGGCAGAGTTTGCAGTGAGCCAAAATCACGCCATTGTACTCCAGCCTGGGCAACAGAGCGAGACTCCATCTCAAAAAAAAAAAAAAAAAAAAAAAAAAAAAAAAAAAAAAAAGAAATGAAGATTCACAAATTGCATCACAAATAATTTAAAATAATAGGTCTAAAGAAGTTCAGTGAGCAACAAGGGAACACAGATGAACAATTTAACAAAACCTGGAACACAACAAAAGAACAAAATGAGAAGTTCAACAGAAAAAAGAAAACATAAAGAAGAAGCAAACAAATTTCTGGGCTGCAGAATACAAGTGAGATAGAAAATGGGAGCATCAGTAGCAGACTCAAAACAATACAATAAATAATAGAAAATTTCAATACCCTACTTTCAACAATAGATAGATCATCCAGACAGAAAATCAATAGAAAACATTTGACTTACCCTACACCACAGACCAAATAAACCTAACAGGCACATATAAAATATTCTATCCAAAAGCAAAACAATATTTTCCCAGATAGATTACATGTTAGGCCACAAAACAAGTCTTATGAAATCCGAGAATATTGAAATCATATCAAACATCTTTCTGAATACAATGGTATGAAACTGGAAATCAATAACAGACAAAAATTGAAAAATAAGCAAATATGTGGAAATTAAACCACATGCTTCAAAAGACTAGTGTGTCAAAGAAGAAATCAAAATGGAAATAAACAAAAGTCTTGGGACAAATGAAAATGGAAACACAACATATCACAACTTATAGGGTGCAGGAAACAGTTATATTAATAAAAGCGAGGTTCATGGTGAAAAACACCTAAATGAAGAAAAAAGAAATAACTCAAAAAAAAATGAAAAACCTAGATTTACATAGCAAGAAACAAAAAAATAAAAGGAAAACAAAACTAAGCTCAAAGTTAACAGAAGGAAGAAAATGATCCACATAAGAACATAAATAAATAGAGACTAAAAAGACAATATAAACTGTCAGTGAAACTACAAATTGGTATTTAAAAATATAAACAAAATGGCAAACTTTTAGCTAAACTAAGAAAAAAATTGAAAAATCTCAAATAAATAAAATCAGAAGTGAAAGAGGAGACATCATGACTGATACCACAGAAATACAAGGAATCATAGGCAACTGCTGTGAACAATACACATAAAATTGGATAGCCTAGTAGAAATAAATGAATTCCTAGACCCATTTAACCTAGCCAGACTAATTCATAATGAAGTAGAAAATCTGAATAGACCAATAGTGACTGAGGAGATAGAATCAGTAATGAAAAAATCTCTCAACAAAGTAGAGCCCAGGACCAGATGGCTTCACTGATGAAGTCTACCAACTATTTCAATAAATAGATATTAATTCTCAAATTCTTCCAAATAAATGAAAAGGAGGGAATACTTTCAAACTTATTTTTCAAGGCTAGCATTAACCTGATAATAAAGCCAGACAAGGAAACTACAAGAAAAGAAAATTACGGATGTATATCATTGATGAACATGGATGCAAACATTCTCAACAAATACTATAAAGTGAATTCAGTAGCACATTAACAGGATCATCCACAAAGATCAGGTGGGATTTATTCCCAGGATGCAAACATGGTTTAACATATGCAAATCAGTAAATGTGGTAGACTACATTAAAATATTGAAGAATAAATATTCTATGATCATCTCAATGTGCAAATTTAACATTCTTTCATAATAAAAGTTATCAACAGATTAGTTACAGAAGGAATGTAAAGGTACCAAAACACAGTAAAGGGCATATATGAGCAGCACACAGCTGATATCATACTTAAGAGTGAAAAATTCTCTGAAAGGTTTTCCTCTAAGATCCCAAACAAGACAAGGATGCCCAACTGTAACCATTTTTATTCAACAAGATCATCTAGCCAAAGAAATTAGGTGAGAAAAATAAGTAACAGACATGAAAAAGAGCAAGGCAAAGGTAAAGTTATATCCATTTGCAGATGACGTGGTCTTATGTATTTAGAGTCCTCTAAAGACTCTATAATAAAATCTGTTTGAACTAATAAAATAATTCAATAAAGTTGCAGAATACAAAATCAGTGTGCAAAAATCAGTTGTATTTCTGTACACTACTAGTGACTTCTCTGAGAGATAAGGAAAACAATCCCATTGCAAACAGCATAAAATGCAATACAATATTTAGAAATATATTTAACCAAGGAAATAAAAGATCTATACACTAAAATCTATAAGACAGACTACCCAAAGAAATCTACAGATTACATGCAATCCCTTTCAGAATTCCCAGGGCATTTTTTCACAAAACAGAAGAAAATACTCCTAAAATTAATTTGGAACCACAAAAAAAATCCAAATAGGAAAATCAATCTTTAGGCAAATAGAATAAAGCTGGGGGCATCACATTTCCTGATTTGAAACTCTACTTCAAAGCTATGGTAATCAAAACAATGTATTACTGGCATAAAAACAGGCACATAGATGAATGAAACAAAATAGAGCATTTAGAAATAAACTCACGCATATGGTCAACTAATCATTTACAAAGGTGCTGAAAAGGGTGACTATCCTGTCACTTCAAGAAATAGTGTTTGGACAACTGGATGTCCACATGCAAAAGAATAAAACTGGAACCTTATTTTACATCACATCCAAAAATCGACTAAAAATGAATTAAAGGCTTGAAATTATAATAGCCCTGGAAGACATATGGAAAAGTCTCCCTGATACTGATCTTGATACTGATTTTTTTGTATGACACCAGTAGTGCAAGGAACAAAAGCAAAATTAGTCAATAGGCTTACATCAAACTCAAAAACTATTGCATAGAAAACAGTTAATAAAATGAAAAGGCAACCTTCAGAATGGGAAGAAGCTATTTGTAAACTATATATCTGATAAGAGTTAATATAAAAAATATACAAGGGACTCAAAAACTGAATAGCCAAAAAATAAATAAAACATAAAAAAAAAAAAAATCTGATTTAAAATAGCAAAGGACCTGAATAGACATTTCTCCAAAGGCCAATAAAAAGCCAACAGGTACACCACAGAATGAACATTTTGTTTTTTCCTTAGCAAATTTATTCACTGTTGGATTTTTTTTAATGGAAAACATACCAGCAATTTCTTTTCTTCCCCATCGTTTTCTTCTGGAGTGTTTTTTTTCCCAGTATTACTGAGGTATGATTGAAAAATAAAAATTGAATATATTTATGATGTATAACATAATGTTTTTGTATACATATACATTGCAAAATGATTAACATAATAACATATCCATGAATTCAATAATTACTATTTTGTATGTATGTTTATGTTTGGGCATTGAGGGGTAAGAACACTTGAGATATACTCTCTTAGCATATTTTAAGTATACAATACAGTCTTAACTATAGTAATTACACTGTAGGTTAGGCCGCCAGAACTCATTCATTTTGTAATTGAAAGTTTCTTTGACCCTTTGACCAATATCTTCTGTTTTCTGCCACATCCCAGGCCCTAACAACCCAAATTCTACTCTCTGTTACTTATGCATTTAACACTTTTTTAGATTTTATGTGCAAATGAGATCATGCTATCTCTCTCTTTCTATGTCTAGCTTATTTCACTTAACGTAATGTTCTATGGGTTTCTCCATGTTGTTGGCAAATGGCAGTAATTCCTTTTTTAAGGCCAAATAATAATGCATGGTGTTCTTTATGCATTCATTTGTTGTATGACACATAGCTTGTTTCTATATTTTAGCTATTGTGAATAATGTTGCAATGAACAGGAGAGTACAAATAACTCTGCAAGAATGTGATTTTTTTTTTTTCCCTTTTAGGATATATACCCAGAAGTGGAATTGCTAGATCACAGGGTACTTCTATTCTTAATTTTTAAAGAACTTTAATACAGTTTTCCATAATGGTTATGCATTCTCATCTACAGTGACAAGGGTTCCTTTTTCTCCAGTCTTCTCCAAGACTTTTTTTCTTTTTGATAATAGCTATTCTAACAGATGTGGGGCAATATCTCAATTTGGTTTTGATTTGCATTTCTCTCATGATTAGTGATGTTGAGCACTAATCACATCACTTTTTTTAATGGTGCTGGGATAACTGGTCTATTGTTTTTGTTAGCTTTGTCAAAGATCTGATGACTGTAAGTGTGCAGAATTATTTCTGGGCTCTTATTCTGTTGTATTGGTCTATATGTCTTACCAGTACAATGCTGTTTTGGTTACTGTAGCCCTGCAGTACAGTTTGAAGTTGGGTAACGTAATGCTTTCAGCTTTATCCTTTTTGCTTAGGATTGCCTTGCCTATTTGGGCTCTTTTTCTGGTTCCATATGAATTTAAAAATAGTTTTTTTCTGTTTAGTTTTGTGAAGAATGTTATTGGTAATTTGATAGAAATAGCATTGAATTTGTAATATGCTTTGGGCAGTAGAGCCATTTTATTTATATTGATTATTCGTATCCGTGAGCATGGAATGTTTCTCCATTTGTTTGCATCATCTCTAATTTCTTTGGACAGTGTTTTGTAATTCTCATTGTAGAGATCTTTTACCTTCCTGGCTAACTGTATTCTTAGGTATTTTATTCTTTTTGTGGCTACTATGAATGGGATTGCATTCCTGATTTGGTTCGCAACTTGACTGTTGTTGGTATAAAGGAATGCTAGTGATTTTTGTATATTTATTCAAAAGTTCCTTTAATGAATCAGCAAACATACAACTTAAAACTGCAGTATTGTGTGAAATTATTTTAGTATGTTATTCTTTTTGAGTATTTGTGCTTAAGTGTTTTTATTCACATATTAATATACACGGTAATTAAGGTGCCTTTTGCTTTCTTCACAACTTTCATTTGAAATGATATTATAATTCAAATGTTGAAATATTACTTAATTTATAATTTAATGCAATTGTAAGTACATGAACATATTTTCAAATTAATAAGTTTTGCAAATGTTACAAATTTCAATGAAATTAACAATCAAAATAATGGATAGAAGTGTAAAACCTTTCTTGTGGTATATTACAGTTTAAAATATACCTTTATGTAAAATAATGGTAATACAATTGCATTCTCACAGAATTGTTAGTTTTGTTTTGCCCATTGTCCCTATGCTTTAGAGAAAACAACACCAGATGTCTAGAGTGTCATTAAACTACTAAGCATAGCATTCAAGTCTTGAAAATGGAATCTTGAAATTCACTAGTTTTGCTGCACACACTTGTAAGACTTAATGCAATGTATGCTACTAAAAAGTTTTAGTATCACTAGGAAATTAACTTATAAAATAAAAAGTTTAAAGACAAGCAATCATTTTAGAAAAAAGTAGACTTTTCTATTTTTTCCCAAAAATATTTGAGTATAAATTAAGGGACACTCTATTTTAATATCTTTAGATTTTTTTAAAATATTGTGCTTGATATACACATAGATATGTATTACTCAAAGTGATTATTCTAGCTATATGCTGTAATCTTAATTTCTAATACTTTATAGAAATATTTATTCATCAACAGTATTATTATGTAACATTAAATAGGTGATAACAGTTTATTTTAATTTTTCTTTTTACTTTCTATTATGCTTTCTCTCCTTGTGAATACTGAAGATGTACCAATACAAATATTTGTATTTTTCTGTAATCCAGTTTAGCTAGACAATATCTTAATCTATAGTTTTGGTTTGTTTTACCAAAATCCTACTAAGATTTAGAAAGCATGATTTTCTGAAACCTCAAATAGGTAAAAATGGCCAATTATTTGGTTTTAGCTTTTCTTTAGTAAATTTCATACAATACAGATAAGATTATGGATATTAAAGTAGACTAATTTTAATTAAAATCTCTATATTTCTTGAAATAAAAATTATATGAAAGAGAATAAAATAAAGCTCTCGCTTACAATACAATGTCAGTGTATGATTTTGCATGTTACATAGGCAAACATGAAATCTAAGGAATCACAACAAATTTTAAAGTAATACACATGCTTTAAATAATTGATATGGATATATGTAGTTAAAGGACAAACCCTAAAAGAAGCAAAGTAACAAACGTGACTATTTTGCTTAAAGAATAACAGAATATAGCTAGACTCTTGAATTTCTAGGCTCAAGATATGAAAGATATTTATACTATCAATGTTAAGAGTTTGCATACCTTTTGATGTTCTTTAAAAATTCAAAACATATAATGTAAATATCTAAAAAGTATATAATTTTAATTCTCAATAGTTTACTTTTCTAAATGCTAGATATTCAAATTCTTTCCTGCTTCATTTAATCTAAAAAATTAGTTCTACTTTCAGCAGCATATTTACAAAAATCCATGCTATAAAGGCACCTGCTTATAAGACAGGTGGTGCTATCTGCTTATATATGAGGGATAGGATCAAGAATAAAAGGTTGAATTTATTAAAGAACAGCAAGGTACAATTTGTCCTCAAAAGTAAGTAGCCCTACATTTTAAAAAAACTGTGCTCTAGAGGAGCTCAGGGAATAATGAGTAAAATGTGTGAAATATCAAGAATAAATAAGAAAAATGATAGTGTTAAATATCAGCAAAGGAAATACATCTTTCCTCCTACAACCTTCTCTTTCCATTTTCTTCTTTACTTTTAAATGTCATCTCTGTTCTCAAATTATTTAGAATAGTGCTTGCAAAAGGGTAGTATAATTTCTAGGTAATTTGACATGTCCCCTAGATAAAACTGTTGTTTGTGTATTTCTTTATTTGTGCTTCATTTAATATGAGTCCACTATTTTGTATGACTTAAATGGGTCAAAATTTAATAAAATCATATGAAAGGTGTCAGCTTTCCAAAGGGAGTAGCTTGATTTCTCTTTGGAATTTTTTAACCTCATTTCATAAAGTCTTCTTTTTTTGTAAGTGATTTACATGCAATTCTTTCATTTTATATATGCATATATATAATTATAAATTTAAATTTAGAGTAACACCATAATGAGATATGCCACAGAGTAATTTTGCATTCATTACTAGTTTATTATATCAATCGGTTAATCCATATATCAGGGAAAGTTTTGATTTTGTTCTTTAACATAAATATTAAAACCACACATTTTTAACTTATTTTCTCTAACGAGTAATTAGAGCTGAAAGCATGTATTTAAACAATTGAAATTCTTCTGCTTTGATGTAAAAGGATAACATTGTTCACACATATCTTAGAACTAATTCAGACCCTTGGAAGAAAACAATTAAAAAAATAAATTTTTATAAGCTCATATAAGATTGAAATATGTGATATTAAAAACTCAATGTCCCCGACGTGATTCTGTCCTGAGTGACTGTTCTCTTGAGCAGTAGTCGTTTATCTCCACCCGCCTTCTCCCCCACCTAAGTGCATGCCGCCACCCGATGGAAGATTCGAGGGACGTGGACATGTCCCCCCGAGGCCCCAGAATTATCTTTTCAGTAGTGAATTAAAGGCCGACAAAGATTATCACTTTAAGGTGGATAATGATGAAAATGATCACCAGTTATCTTTAAGAACGGTGAGTTTAGGGGCTGGTGCAAAGGATGAATTGCACATCGTTGAAGCAGAGGCAATGAATCACGGAGGCAGTCCAATTAAAGTAGCGCTGACAACTTTGACAATGTCTGTACAGCCAATGGTTTCCCTTGGGGGCTTTGAAATAACACCACCAGTGCTCTTACGGTTGAAGTGTGGTTCAGGGCCAGTGCATATTAGTGGACATCGCCTAGTAGCTGGGAAGGAAAATGCAGAGTCAGAAGATGATGATGAGGAGGAGGATGTGAAACTCTTAAGTACATCTGGAAAGCTTTCCGCCCCTGGAGGTGGTAGCAAGTTTCCACAGAAAAAAATAAAACTTGCTACTGATGAAGATGATGATGAGGCTGATGATGATGAAGATGATCATTTTGATGAGGAGGAAAGAGAAGAAAAAACAGCAGTGAAAAAATCTACATGAGATACTCCAGCCAAAATGCACAAAATTCAAATCAGAATGGAAAAGACTCAAAACCATCATCAACACCAAAATCAAAAGGACAAAAATCCTACAAAAAACAGGAAAAAACTCCTAAAACACCAAAATAACCTAGTTCTGTAGAGGACATTAAAGCAAAAATGCAAGCAAGTATAGAAAAGGTGATTTCCTTCCCAAAGTGGAAGCCAAGTTCATCAATTATGTGAAGAACTGCTTCCAGATGACTGACTAGGAGTCTATTCAAGATCTTTGGCAGTGGAGGAAGTCTCTTTTAAGAAAATAATTCAAACAATTTGTCAAAAATTTTCTCTCCTATTTTATTTCTATTAACAGTTGATATCTGGCTGTCCTATTTATAATGCAGGGTGAGAACTTTCCCTACCATGTTTGATAAATGTCCAGATTCCGTTGACAAGAATGTGTTGTCCAAAATTCCTGTTTAGTTTTTAAAGATGGAACTCCACCCTTTGCTTGGTTTTATGTGTGGAGTGTTATGATAGGACATAACAATAGTGGTAATCAGACATGGAAATGGTGGGGAGACAGAAATATACATGTGAAATAAAACTCAGTATTAAAAAGGAAAACTCAACGTATTAACTTTAAAATTTAATCACCATGTCAAACAATTCAAAAAAACAAAATAAATTATTTGAAAATGAAAATTTTGTCACAGATGAGAAATGAAGCCAGAAGTAAATTGGCAGTAAGCAATGAAGGAAAGAAAGTGTGATGGCAGAATTATTTGTTTCAACTAGATATTGGTTTTAACTTGTTAAAAAGTTATTGTCAGAGTCAAAAGAGATGTAAAATGAGAAAGATATGTTTTGTATTGTCAATTATATATATTTATTTTTAATTATTATGGATGTGTAATAGTTTTATGTAGTTATGGGGTATATGTGAAATTTTGATACAAGCAAACAATGTATAATAACCAAATCAGGATAATTGGAGTATCCGTCACCTCAAGTATTATCATTTCTTTGTGTTAGGAACATTGTAATTCCACTCTATTAGCTATTTAAAAATATACAATGAATGATCGTTAACCATAGTCTATTGTGCTACCAAACACTAGGTATTCATTCTATCTGACTAAATCCTGGTACCCATTAACCATCCTCTCTTTTTTCCCTGCTCTCTACACTCCTTTCCAGCCTCTGGGATCCATCATTCTTTGGGCCTAATGCACAAATCTGAATATTTGTTTAAAACTATATTTAAGTGTGGTAAGTTTTGTCCAACAAGTGTATGCAGTGTTTATTAATTCATAAATATATGATAAATTTAGGACTTAAATAAACAAGAATAACACCATGAAAGGTCTCCTATTTCATGGCAAGTAACTGGATTTTTTCCATGTATTTCATGAGATATTTAAGAGGTTTTAGAGTATGGAGATTGTGGTAGAGGTCAAGAGTATATATATATATTTTTTCTCTAAGTCACCTTTGTGACCTTGTGTGTCACAGAATTGACACAAAAGTTCTTAACATGTAACTATGCAAATGAGAAATGAACAAAGCCTGAATTTAGTTTTAGAGGGTGACTTAGAGAAAAATATATACATTAATGCCCAGAGGGAGTTCATAGAGACATTTTTCTATACAGGAATGCACTGCATAATGATTTTTTGATCAACAACAGATTGTATATACTGTGGTGGTCCCTAAAATTATAATGGAGCTGGAAAATTCCTATCACTTAGGACTGTAACAGCCAAAATGTCTTAACACAATGCATCACTCCTATTTGTGATCATGCTGTTGTAAACAACCCTCCTTTCATACCAGTCCTATAAAATATATAGCACATACAATTATGTACAGTTCATAATGCTTGACAATGATAATGAGACTATGTTGTTGGTTTGTATATTTGCCATAATTTATATTTTTATTTTAGAGGGTATTCCTTGTACTTATTATTATTATTTTTTTTTAATTTAACTTAAACCAGCCTCAGGAAGGTCCTTTGGGAAGTATTCTAGAAGAAGGCATCGTTATCATAGGACATGATAGCTTCATGCATATTATTGGCCCTGAAGACTTTCCAGTGTGACAAGAAGTGGAATTAGAAGACAGCGATATTGATTATCTTGATACTGTGTAGTCCTGGACTAAGATGTGTTAGAGTCTTAGTTTTTAACAACAAAGTTTAAAATTAA
The DNA here is from genome assembly GCF_001698545.2 of Rhinopithecus bieti. Taxonomy (NCBI): domain Eukaryota; kingdom Metazoa; phylum Chordata; class Mammalia; order Primates; family Cercopithecidae; genus Rhinopithecus; species Rhinopithecus bieti. The sequence goes on along the minus strand of NW_016809886.1, from coordinate 255,331 downwards.
AAAGAACTAAAAATTTAGAAATAGACAAAAGCTTATAAAATAAGAATATAAAGAAATGAAGTATTTTAGCACAGCTGTACAATGTATTCGTGTTTTAAGTGAAGTTTAATTACAACAGAGCCAAAAAAGTTAGAGAAAAAAAAAAAAAGGCCAGGCGCTGTGACTCACTCATGCCTATAATCCCAGCACTTTGGGATGCTGAGGTGGGTAGATGATTTGAGCTCAGAAATTCAAGACTGGCCTGGGAAACATGGCTCAACCCTGTCTCTACTAAAGAACACAAAAAGGCCAGACCTGGTAGTTCATGCCTGTAATCCCAGCACTTTGGGAGGCTGAGGCTGGCAGATCATTTGTGGTCAGCAGCTTGAGACCAGCCTGGCCAACATGGTGAAACCGCATCTCCACTAAGCATAGAAAAATTAGCCAGGCATGGTGACACATGCCTGTAATCCCAGCTACTGGGGAGACTGAGAAGGAGAATCACTTGAACTTGTGAGGTGGAGGTTGCAGTGAGCTGAGATCATGCCACTGTACTCCAGCCTGGACAACAGAGTGAGACTCTTGACAGAACAAGACTCCATCTCAAAAATAAAAAATAAAATAAAAATAAATAAATAAATAAATAAATAAATAAATAAATACATACATAAATAAATAAATACATAAATAAATATAAAAAACACAAAAATTAGCCAGGCGTGGTGTTGCATGCCTGTGATCCCAGCTACTCAGGAGGCTGAGACAGGAGGATCGCTTGAAACCAGGAGGTGAAGGTTTCAGTGAGCCGTGATCAGCATTGCATCCCCAAGCTCACAACAGTGAGACGAACTGTCAAAAAAAAAAAAAAAAAAAAAAAAAAAAGAGAGGAAAAGAAAACAAGTTTATAGAGAAAAAAAATTAAAGTAAGCTAAGGTTAATTTACCATTGGAGAAGCAATTTTAAAAAAATAAATTTAGTGTTAGCAAAATGACGTAGTGTATAGCAATGTTCTAGGCCTTCATATTCACTCCCCACTCACTCATTGACCCACCTTGAGCAGCTTCTAGTCCTGCAAGCTCCATTCATGGTAGGTGTTCTATAAAGTAGTACCATTTTTTATCTTTTGTATTGTATTTTCATTGTATCTTTTCTTTGTTTATACATATTTAGATACACAAACACAAATTTTATTATAATTGCTTCAATATTCCATGCAGTACATGTGGAACAGGTTTATAGACTAAGAGCAATGGATTGTACAAGATAGCCTAGATGTGTGACAAACTATATCATCTAGGTTTGTGTAAGTACACTCTACGATGTACGCACAATGACAAAATCACCTAAGGATGCATTCCTCAGAATGTATCCCCATCATTAAGTGACAAATGACTGTATTTGTCTTGTCACTAATTGGACTGAGAAAAAAGTTAAGGAATTAATAGGAGAGAAAAAATAGCTAATATTCATTTCTTTTAAATGATAGTATTAAGAAATAGTACCTCAGGCAGAGAGTGATGATATCATTATCTTTAAGCCTTCATGGTTGCAGGTTTATGCACCCTTTCAATTTTGTAAAAATACAAAAATATGATCATATATAAAATGAATTTCTTTTAATTGTAGTTTTATCTTTATATTTTTATTCAACTCTCCCATTTCTGTCACTGTCCTCTCAAGCAAGTCATCACTTTCCCTACACCTGTTCCTTAACCCATCTTAACACTTTTCAAAATGTAAATATGTATATACACACATAAACATACAAAGATGGACACTCATCTACATATACAAGCTTCATTTTATGTCATTGTTTTTAAAAAATGAGAAGTATGCACACTATTCTGAATCCCACTTTTTCTCTCTTAGTAACACGTTGGGAATCCTTCCAAGTCAATTCTAAAGCCTCTTAGTCATGGTTTTAAGGGGTCCATTATCTCCCTGTGGCTGCCTTTTGTGAAATGTGTCATACTTTTAGAAACATACGTTCCTCTATTGATTTGCATTGACATTATTTTCTATTATTCCACATTATTAGAGTGGCTATATGTATTTGTGTGTACATGCCAGGCTAATTTTACAGTGGCAGTTGCGTTTTTTCACTCTCAAAATATCCCAGTGCCTAACTGTGTTGCTAGGGAGATGTAGTAGTGTTTTGAAAGGTAAAGAAAATAATACTAGCTAGGAGCTTTAAAATCTGAAGATGGGCATAGATGGGCATAGCAGAGAAGCCTGTGAGTTTTCTTTTTACTGCTATATCATAGATGAATGCTGGAGAAGCTAGTAACCTGGAACAATAATAGCTACAGACACACACACACACACACACACATACACACACACACACACACACACAGAGAGCTACCTAAAAAAAAGTCTACTCTTTCCAGCCAAAAGAACAGAAAACAGGTGATCTAACAAGATACATAACTTTAGACCATAATTGCTTTCTAGCAGCCAAAGCCCACAGAACTAACATTGGTGCTACACCCAATTTCACCACAAAATGTCAAGTGTTGAGCCTAGATTTCCAACCATTCCACATTTCAAAGAGACACTCAACCACTCCTCACACTACCTCCCAAACAAAGGCGTTATCTGAGAAAATCAAGTAGAGAGTCAGGACTGTCATCCAAATGTGTAACGAAGCCCCTCACTGTGGAGTCAGTGGAGACCACGTGGGAAATAGTAACAAAGTATCTTCCAGTCAGGAAGGTATCAGTGAAGTCTTCATGGAGAGCAGAACTCACACTGTGCCAGAAATAATGATGAGCCCATCACTTATAATGTCAACAGAAGCTGAGTAGGGAACCAGGAATTCCACCTGCCCTCAGCATTAACAAAGCAGAACTCTCTACCTGCAACCAATGTGCTATCAAAAGAAGGCAGCTAAAATTAAAATTGTACATAAGATCCAGAGTCTCATAACATAATACCACCTTTCACTTCCCCACCCCGACCCTGCTGCCAAAAAAAAAAAAAAAAAAAAAAAAAAAAAAATTAACAGTGAGACTCGGACCTTTGGGACTACAACCAAATAAAATAAAATAAAATAAAAGCTAACTTTTGTGTCACCCAAGTTCTTAAAGGAGAAGAGAAAAAGAGCAGGGACAATAAAGCACAGGAAGAAATCACAGCTGAAAATTTCACACATTTGAAAGATACATAAACCTATAGTTTGAAAAACCAGAACAAAACCCAAACAGAATAAACCTACAGAAATCCACACCAATGCATTTAATAGTCAAACTTCTGAAAACTAAAAACAAAGAAAAAATTTTGAAAGCAGCAAGAGAAAAATGACATCTTACTTTTAGTGGAAAAAAATAAGTTGAATTACAGAGGATTTCTCATCAGAAACCATGGAGGCTAGAAGGAAATGGCATGACACTTTTTAAATGATGAAAGGAAATAACTGTCAACCCAGATCCTATATGCAGTGAAAATATCTTTCCGGAATAAAGAGAAAATCAGTAAATTCTAAGATAAAGAAAACCATAATTCAACACCCATTCATGACAAAACTCAGTGAACTGTAGAGGAGAACTTTTCTAAATTAATGAAAAAAACCTACAAAAACATATAGCTAAGATTATTCTTTTTTTTTCTTTGTTTTAATTATACTTTAAGTTCTAGGGTACGTGTGCACAACATGCAGATTTGTTACATATGTATACGTGTGCCATGTTGGTGTGCTGAACCCATTAACTCATCATTTACATTAGGTATATCTCCAAATGTTATCCCTCCTCACTCCCCCGACCCCATGACAGGTCCCAGTATGTGATACTCCCTACCCTGTGTCCAAGTGTTCTCATTGTTCAGTTCCCATCTATGAGTGAGAACATGCAGTGTTTGGTTTCCTGTCCTTGAGACAGTTTGATCAGAATGATGATTTACAGCTTCATCCATGTCCCTAAAAAGGACATGAACTCATCCTTTTTTATGGCTGCATAGTATTCCATGGTGTGTATGTGCCACATTTTCTTAATCCAGTCTATCATTGATGGACATTTGGGTTGGTTCCAAGTCTTTGCTGTGATAAACATACAACTACATGTGTCTTCATAGCAGCATGATTTATAATTCTTTGGGTATATACACAGTAATGGGATGGCTGAGTCAAATGGTATTTCTTGTTCTAAATCATCAAGAAATCACTGCACTGTCTTCCACAATGGTTGAACTAGTTTACAGTCCCACCAACAGTGTAAAACTGTTCCTATTTCTCCACATTCTCTCCAGCACCTGTTGTTTCCTGACTTTTAATGATCGCCATTCTAACTGGTGTGAGATGGTATCTCATTGTGGTTTTGATTTGGATTTCTCTGATGGCCAGTGATGATGAGCATTTGTTTCATGTGTCTGTCGGCTGCATAAATGTCTTCTTTTGAGAAGTGTCTGTTCATATCCTTTGTCCACTTTTTGATGGGGTTGTTTGTTATTTTCTCGTAAGTTTGTTTGAGTTATTTGTAGATTCTGGATATTAACCTTTGTCAGATGAGTAGATTGCAAAAATTTTTTCCCATTCTGTAGGCTGCCTGTTCACTCTGATGGTAGTTTCTTTTGCTGTGCAGAACCTCTTAACTTTAATTAGATCCCATGTGTCAATTTTGGCTTTTGTTGCCGTTGCTTTTGGCGTTTTAGACATGAAGTCCTTGCCCATGCCTATGTCCTGAATGGTATTGCCTAGTTTTCCTTCTAGGATTTTTATGGCTTTAGGTCTAACATTCAAGTCTTTAATCCATCTTGATTTAATTTTTGTTTAAGATGTAAGGAAGGGCTCCAGTTTCAGCTTTCTACATATGGCTAGCCTGTTTTCCCGGCACCATTTATTAAATAGGGAATCCTTTCCCCATTTTTTGTTTTGTCAGGTTTGTCAAAGATCAGATAGTTGTAGATGTGTGTATTATTTCTGAGGGCTCTGTTCTGTTCATTTGGTCTGTATCTCTGTTTTGGTACCAGTACCATGCTGTTTTGGTTACTGTAGCCTTGTATAGATATAAGTCAGGTAGTGTGATGCCTCCACCTTTGTTCTTTTGGCTTAGGATTGCCTTGGCAATGTGGGCTCTTTTTTGGTTCCATATGAACTTTAAAGCAGTTTTTTCCAATTCTGTGAAGAAAGTCATTGGTAGCTTGCTGGGGATGGCAATGAATCTATAAATTACCTTGGGCAGTGTGGCCATTTTCACGATATTGATTCTTCCTATCCATGAATATGGAATGTTCTTCCATTTGTTTGTGTCCTCTTTTATTTCACTGAGCAGTGGTTTGTAGTTCTCCTTGAAGAGGTCCTTTACATCCCTTGTAAGTTGGATTCCTAGGCATTTTATTCTCTTTGAAGCAATTGTAAATGGGTGGTCACTCATGATTTGGCTCTTTGTTTGTCTGTTATTGTTGTATAAGAATGATTCTGATTTTTGCACATTGATATTGTATCCTGAGACTTTGGTGAAGTTGCTTATCAGTTTAAGGAGATTTGGGGCTGAGACGATGGGGTTTTCTAAATATACAATCATGTCATCTGCAAACAGGGACAATTTGACTTC
>NW_016809886.1:236241-249062 GCF_001698545.2 Rhinopithecus bieti | reverse complement strand
TTGATTTGTGTATGTTGAACCAGCCTTCCATCCCAGGGATGAAACCCACTTGATCATGGTGGATAAGCTTTTTGATGTGCTGCTGGATTTGGTTTGCCAGTATTTTATTGAGGATTTTTGCATCGATGTTCACCAGGGATATTGGTCTAAAATTCTCTTTTTTTGTTGTGTCTCTGCCAGGCTTTGGTATCAGGATGATACTGACCTCATAAAATGAGTTAGGGAGGATTCCCTCTTTTTCTATTGATTGGAATAGTTTCAGAAGGAATGGTACCAGCTCCTCCTTGTACCTCTGGTAGAATTTGGTTGTGAATCCTTCTGGTCCTGGACTTTTTTTGGTTGGTAGGCAATTATTTATTGCCTCGATTTCAGAACCTGTTATTGGTCTATTCAGGGATTCAACTTCTTCCTGGTTTAGTCTTGGGAGGGTGTATGTTTCCAGGAATGTATCCATTTCTTCTAGATTTTCTAGTTTATTTGCAAAGAAGTGTTTATCATATTCTCTGGTGGTAGTTTGTATTTCTGTGGGATTGGTGATGATATCCCCGTTATCATTTTTTATTGTGTCTATTTGATTCTTCTCTCTTTTCTTCTTTATTAGACTTGCTACATATGGCTAGATCAATTTTGTTGATCTTTTCAAAAAACCAGCTCCAGGATTCATCGATTTTTTGAAGGGTTTTTGTGTCTCTATCTCCTTCAGTTCTGCTCTGATCTTAGTTATTTCTTGCCTTCTGCTAGTTTTTTAACGTGTTTGCTCTTGCTTCTCTAGTTCTTTTAATTGTGATATTAGGGTGTCAATTTTAGATCATTCCTGCTTTCTCTTGTGGGCATTTAGTGCTATAAATTTCCCTCTACACTCTGTTTTAAATGTGTCCCAGAGATTCTGATATGTCATGTCTTTGTTCTCTTTGGTTTCAAAGAAAATCTTTATTTCTGCCTTCATTTCATTATGTACCCAGTAATCATTCAGGAGCATATTGTTCAGTTTCCAGTTTCCATGTAGTTGTGCAATTTTGAGTGAGTTTCTTAATCCTCAGTTCTAATTTGATTTATCTGTGGTCTGAGAGACAGTTTGTTGTGATTTCTGTTTATTTACATGTGCTGGAGAGTGCTTTACTTTCAATTATGTGATTAATTTTGGAATAAGTGTGCTGTGGTGCTGAGAAGAATGTATATTCTGTTGATTTGGGGTGGAGAGTTCTGTAGATGTCTATTAGGTCCACTTGGTGCAGAGCTGAGTTCAATTCCTGGATATCCTTTTTAACTTTATGTTTTGTTGATCTGTCTAATGTTGGCAGTGGATGTTAAAGTCTCCCATTATTTTTGTATGGGAGTTTAAATTTCTTTCTAGGTCTCTAAGGACTTGCTTTATGAATCTGGGTGCTCCTGTATTGGGTGCATATATATTTAGGATAGTTAGATTTTCTTGTTGAATTGATCCCTTTATCATTATGTAATGGCTTTCTTTGTCTCTCTTGATCTTTGTTGGTTTAAAGTCTGTTTTATCAGAGACTAGGATTGCTACCCCTGCCTTTTTTTGTTTTCCATTTGCTTCATAGATCTTCTATCCCTTTATTTTGAACCTACCTGTGTCTATGGATGTGAGATGGGTCTCCTGAATACAGCACACTGATAGGTCTCGACTCTTTTTCCAATTTGCCAGTTGGTATCTTTTAATTGGAGCATTTAGCCCATTTATATTTAAGGTTACTATTGTTATGTGTGAATTTAATCCTGTCATTATGGTGTTAGCCAGTTATTTTGCTTGTTAGTTGATGCAGTTTCTTCCTAGCATCAATGGACTTTACAATTTGGCCTGTTTTTGCAGTGGCTGGTACTGGTTGTTCCTTTCCACGTTTAGTGCTTCCTTCAGGAGCTCTTGTAGGGCAGGCCTGGTAGTAACAAAAGCTCTCAGCATTTGCTTGTCTGTAAAGGATTTTATTTTTCCTTCACGTATAAAGCTTAGTTTGCCTCGATATGAAATTCTTGGTTGAAAATTCTTTTCTTTAAGAACATTGAATATTGGCCCTGACTCTCTTCTGGCTTGAAGAGTTTCTGCTGAGAGACCAACCGTTAGTCTGATGGGCTTCCCTTTGTGGGTAACCAGACCTTTCTCTCTGCCTGCCCTTAACATTTCAACTTTGATGAATCTGACAATTATATGTTTTGGAGTTGCTCTTCTCGAAAGGTAGATAAAACCACAAAGATGGGGAAAAAACAGAACAGAAAGCTGAAAATTCTAAAAATCTGAGTGCCACTCCCCTTCCAAAGGAACTCAACTCCTTGCCAGCAACAAAACAAAGCTGGATGGAGAATGACTTTGACGAGTTGAGAGAAGAAGTCTTCAGAGGATCAAACTTCTCCGAGCTGAAGGAGGAAGTTCGAACCCATCACAAAGAAGCTAAAAACCTTGAAAAAAGATTATATGAATGGCTAACTAGAATAACCAGTGTAGAGAAGTCCTTAGATGACCTGATGTAGCTGAAAACCATAGCACGAGAAGTACGTGACAAATGCACAAGCTTCAGTAGCTGATTTGATCAACTGGAAGAAAGGGTATCATTGATTGAATATCAAATGAATGAAATGAAGCGAGAAGAGAAGTTTAGAGAAAAAAAAGAGTGAAAAGAAATGAACAAAGCCTCCAAGAAATATGGGACTGTGTTAAAAGACCAAATCTACTTCTGATTGGTGTACCTGAAAGTGACGGGNCAGTGTAGAGAAGTCCTTAGATGACCTGATGTAGCTGAAAACCATAGCACGAGAAGTACGTGACAAATGCACAAGCTTCAGTAGCTGATTTGATCAACTGGAAGAAAGGGTATCATTGATTGAATATCAAATGAATGAAATGAAGCGAGAAGAGAAGTTTAGAGAAAAAAAAGAGTGAAAAGAAATGAACAAAGCCTCCAAGAAATATGGGACTGTGTTAAAAGACCAAATCTACTTCTGATTGGTGTACCTGAAAGTGACGGGGAAAATGGAACCAAGTTGGAAAACACTCTGCAGGATATTATCCAGGGGAACTTCCCCAATCTAGCAAGGCAGGCCAACATTCAAATTCAGGAAATACAGAGAATGCCACAAAGATACCCCTTGAGAAGAGCAACTCTGAGACTATTGTTTTCTTTTGCTCAAATAATTTTTTTCTGGAAACGTTAAAAAAAATAAGTTTCTGCCCCTAGTGTTAAACAAGAAACTTCTTTCAAACCAATCATCCTGTGGATAAATCTAAACTCCAGACAAACAAACAGCTATCTAAGGGCACCGGACAGAAACCAAGTGGAGGCAGATATTGGAAGGAAGTTGAAACCTGGAAGAAGGAAAAGGTCACTGGATATATTTTTGTGTGTTTTTTTTCTTTTTTTAATGGCTTTTAGTCTTAAACTACAACCCAGAATATGTCATGTGGGTGGGTAAAAGTTGGATATAAAGTCAGCGGTCTTACTTTTGGAGTACTAAAAAACAAAATTGAAGCAACTACAGATGCTGGAACGTAAGGGAAAAATGCCAGGTAGGAGTTAAGCAGAGAGGGGCACTCCAAATTCTGAGCATAAATTCAGTCGATCCCTGAGATTATGAATCAGTCACACATGGTTATGGCAGTTTCAAGCAACTCAGATAAACCTAAGATTTTCGCTGCCACTCACTTTACAGGGGTCAAGAGTTTGCAATTTGAATTCTGTCAATTGTATGTGGATTTTGTTTATAATATTTTGGAGAGTCATAAGATTCTGATATGTTCCTCCAAACAGCACCCCATTGTGTGTGAGTGTGTGTGTGTGTGTGTGTGAGACTGTGTCTGTGGTCTTTTTCTCCTCTTTCACACACACTCCTTGGAGAAACATTACAGAATTTTGAGTGCCATTTATATGCCTAAATATAATCTTATAAACTATTTTTCCTTTGACTTTGTGTTTATTACTTGAAATTATTTAGCTTTGCCATTGATAGTATACTGGTATTAATGTTACCTCCTTGTCTTAAAGATAATTATTCCTGTAATAGAAGTGTATTACATGTTTTTAATATATATTTCATCATTATCTAACCACATTATGAAATATTTATTGCTTTATTTTTAAAAAACTTTTGACTTTTGAATTTTGTAGTTATATGATTCTAATATTAGCATAAATTATTATTTTGTTAATGTAAGCATGAGATAGTTTGTTTTTTAGCCTTTCTGAAGTTGTTATAATACTGACGGACCTGTTTACTGTTATTGTGACTAGAGGCAAACTTCAAACATTTCTGATTGTAACAGATCATTTTATTGTTTTGCTTTTTACAATAAATATATTTTACTCTTATGGAAGATAATTTTCTATTCCTATTTTTCATAGCTCATTCACTGAGAAAGCTTATCTTTGTCAAATAGCATTATAGAGTTTATTATATGAATTATCATTTTTAATTGTTGGAGAGAGAGAAATAGATAAATAGATGGATTTCTGATAGGTAACCAAATTATACTCAGATGATAAATTCTGCTTTATCTAGTATATTACATGCTGTCTTGTGTTACCTGTACAGGTTTCTTAACAATCAGGAAGTTGTACTCATTTTGGTTCATTTTTATTGACTTCATTGAGGCACAATTTGCCTAAAATAAAATTCACACATATGTGTAACAGCTCAATGGGCTTGAACAAATTTATTTACTAGGGTCATATTATATCAAGTTATAATACTTTTCCATCAACCCATTACGTTTTCATTTACCTTTTGGTAGTAAATCTTCATCCCCAATCTCTACTTCAAACAACACCAATTAGATTTCTACCATAGTTAAGTAAATCTACCTACAGAAATTCAAAAAAGAGAATACTACAGTAAAAATCTTGGTAGATTTTACACAGCATATTCCTTTTGGAATTCAGACACTTAGTTTTGCATATCAGTAGTTCATATTTTTTTATTTATGGCTTACTAGCATCCCACAATATTAATATACCATGGCTTATGTATTTCTTTGCTATTTTTGTTGTTTAGGTTGTTTCCAGTTTCAACTGTTAAATATAAAACTTATAAATAATTATGCATAAGTATAGTTTGGCCAAATGTTTTCATTTTAAAAATTAATCCTAGGAGTGCAATTGATGGGTCATAACTGCCAAACTGGTTTCCGAAGTAGTCATGTCATTGCCTACTTACTTTTACATTGGTGAAAAATCTGGTTGCTCCACGTGCAGGCAGTTATCATCAGAATTTTTAGTTTTTGCCATCTAATGAATGATAGATGATATTTTATTGTTTTTTAAATTGTATTTCCCTTATATAATTTATATTACACATTCATTCATTTGGTTACTGGACATTTATTCGTAACATATTTTTTTGTAGTATCGGTTCAAATCTTTCATTCATTCTTGGTTTTTTTAACTTACTGATATTTCGTCATAAAAATCCTTCATGTACTCTGAACAAGTCCTTTAACAGATATATGTATTGAGAAGGTTTATCACTGGCTGTGACTTGTCTTTTCCTTTATTTTAAAATTGTATCTTTTGAAAAGCAGGTGGTTTGAATGTTTATGTTAGTTCAGTTTATCATTTTAAAATGTTAATGTTGTATTCTGCCTAAATAATCTTTTTCTGCCATATGTGATGAAGATTTCTTCCTCGATTTTCTTCTAGAAATTTTAGCATTTTTCCTGAAGTATGGGTTGAGGTACATTTTCTTTACCATATGATCCAGTTGTTTCACTTAAATGTTTTATAAAGTTTTCTATCTTCATTGAATTCTATTGTCATCTTTTACATACATCTATTATGTTTTGATTTATTTTAATTATGCTGGATTATAGTAAAAAAGAAACACCTTAGAATACTAGATGACTCTTTCACTATTTCTCTCTCTTCTTTTAGTTTTGCTGCGTGGTTTTTATAACTATCTAAATGAATTGTCATAAATCTCCGCATGGGTTTTTTGATGACGTTGATATTCTGTTCAAGTAATATCTCTTTAAGAAAGTACCAGAGAAACATATTAGATTAATTATACTAGTCAAATCCTTCCATTTATTTTCTTTTTTGCATACCGTATTTCTTAAATTCTTAGAAAAATGTATCCAAATCTTTACATTTCTAAAAATTTTTATTTTAGATTATTTAGGGCATCTGTGTTGTTCATATATATTATATTATGTGTGTTCTAATATCCTTCAAAATCTAGCATCTCTTATCACAACATAATATTATTATTATAACTATTTGGTATTTAAGCTTTATTTCACTCTGATATCTTATTTCCAGCCCATTATTATTAATATTCACAAAATATTTTAATTTCTTCATTTATAGTATTTTAAAACATTGTCAATTAATGTTTGATGTAGCACTAACTATCTTAAATTTGCTCTATTATTTAAGATAGCTAACAGTGTATTTCCCTCTGTTATACATCGGCAAAGTAACGGGCAATTTCTTATATATTTTGTCTTGCCAGAAGGCTACAAGATATGCTTATATGCCTTCCTCTTATTTTTAGGAACTTGTCCCCTTCTGTCAAATTTAAATTGTCCCTCTGCCTTAAATTGCAGTCAACACTAAAAATATCCCAATACATGAACAGATCTTATTGTAGGGAGACAGTTCTTTCAACTCACTAGTTAATTGAGACGGAATCCAGCATTCCCTAAGGGGGGGGGGGATGACATATTTTTCAGCATCTATTAATTAATTGTTAATTAATTGTCTTTAATCTGTGGAAAATGTTAAATAAAAAAATGTTAAATCAAAGTCTCTGACAACTTATGTGGAAAGTAAAACTTCGAAATTTTGAATTTATTGGCACAGAGCCGTCGGACAAGCTGCAATATCTGCCAGAGGTTTTCTTCAGTGCCATATTCAGAGCTCGAAAATATTCTTCAGGTTTTTGGTTCTCCTTAAGCAGGGTTGACATCAACTTGCAATAATAACTGATGGTTCACATGCTTTTCAATACATCACTGGGAAAGAGTCGCATACCCTGATTATAAATGCTTTAATTGTAATATTATCTTGTTCTTCTTTAAATGTCTCCTTTCTTCAGAATTGAAAGGGTCTCAAAAGTCATTTGGGTTTTTAAATAAGCACCTAAGATGGAATAAAGTTTTCCTGCAAAAGGTCAAAAGAACACCCATAAACTTCTCAATTGAGAAAACACAGATGATAACCTTTTGATAAATTATAAAAGGGAGGTCATATTTTAATCTAGTGCCTCAAACTGATAATCAGGAACAGCAATGAACACTATAGTGAAGGTCATAACATCACAGGGAACAAACTCAAAGTACATTACTATAAAATAAATTGAATGTAATATTTTTCTTTGGATTATTGGGTTTCAACCAAGTTGAAACCCCCCATGATTTGATGTTAGCTGGTTTTAAGGAGATATGTAGCTACATTATTGTGGCCAATTACAATAAAGAGAGGAAAGAAGTTTGGTGGTATTACAATATTATTTAGTCATTTTGTATTTATATAGATTTATTTAGTTATATGGATAAAAGTAGTTTTATATTTTTTATTTTATAACAATATCTTGATCTTTTTTATTTTAAAAAATGTTTTAAAAAATATTTTCTTTCTTCCAATACATATTGCTCCTGCAGATAATAATATCTGATTAACTTCTTTGGCAAAATCTCTCAACAATGCAAATAAAAAATTTCCAGGCTCAATTATATGTCGAATTGGCTGGCTTTTCTCTTGGGCACACATGTTCTAGTGTTTGACAGCACTGTAGGGTGACTATAGTTAACAATCATTTCTTTTCAAAATAGCTAAAACAGAAGATTTGAAATGTTCCCAACACAAAGATATAATGAATATTTGAGGTTATTTGATGATTACATATTGTATGTATGTATCAAAATAGCATGGGTACCCCACAAATATGTAAAATTACTATGAATCAATAAAAAATAAAATTTAAAACATACGATAAAAATGAAAAAATAATATTCAACTAAACTCAACCCCAAAATGAAGAATTGTGTTAAAGCTGTAGCATTTTATGTTTTTAATACAGAATTTATTATTCATTTTGAACCCAATGAAAAGGTTACAAGTAGAAAAGTAATAGTGAAACAGGTATTTTCTCAAAATACTTGATGATTTGTTGTATCTACAGCAGAAGAATCTAATAATTTTACTGGCTTATAATTATTCTTTATGTATCCCGTGAGACAGGAATTTTTATGACAACATGTGATGATATCAAACTAGGGCTAAGTTTGTAGTCAAAGTTTACCACATAGATTGTAAATAGATAAGGACTAACACATATCTTCTTTGTTTTCCTTACCTAGCTTGCCATATTGCACCCTATAATATACTTCAAAAACTAGCTACAGAGACCCTGAAAGTGTCTTAAAATATTTGTCAAAGAACAGGTGCAGAATGGCCTGTTCAAATTTTTCATTGTGGAGTTACAAGGACCAAATGCCAGGAGCTTACTTTTAGAGCAGGAAGGAAACCCTCAGAGCAAAAGTTAGTGGCAGCAATTATATGCTGATACTTTCTGTCTCTTTTAATGGCTCAATCAACACCATTTCTCATGTTTTAACCTGTGTGCAGATATGACCTTGTGGGTTGAAATTGGGAGTTCACTAAAAATATTATTGGTATAGGGAAGTTACTGTGACCTAATTACATCATGGTCAAAATGTATAATTGTGAGGCAGATTTGATATACCACATTTCAAAAATCTTGCTTGGGATTTTCAATCCCAAAATTATTTATAGATTGATATTTCTTCTCTGGTCTCAGAATGCCAAATTTTAAGAATTGCCAATAAAATTGTATTAATACTAGTGATAATAAAATAATAACATTCTAATAATAAAATTCATCAAATAATAAACTCCTCTAATAAATCCAGTGAAAAATTCCTACTCCCAATAATGAGGGTACATTTTGTATCAGACCAATTGTGTTTTGCCAAACACAATTGCAAATTCTGGATAGGAACAACTATTTGAAGTGATTAAGAGTAAATTAATGCAGGAGAAACCAGAAAGGACTCCACCGTGACAGAAAGAAAACTGCACAGGGTAAAATTTGTATACAGCACTTCACTTGAAGGCACTCTCCAAACCAAACAATACAAGATGTATAGATGAAGAAAGTACAACATTATTACTTTTTTGAAGTTCCAAAGAATGAAATTTAAGATTGCCAGATAATCTAAACATTAAGAGAAAAAACTAAGGAAGAAATTGAAACAAGGGGAATAAACCCCATATTCTGCCTTCAAACATTTCTCTAGTCCTTTCTTAACATCAGAAGTGTGCGAGCATTGGAGAGACTCCAATCATCCAGGCAAAATAGCTACAGCCAGAATTTAAAAGAATTGAATAGCTTCAACTGCTGCCCATATTAAGCAAGACAATTTGGAGTGGACAATTTAGGTCAAGTAAACTACTAGCTAGCACAGAAATTAGCACTCCTCAGAGAAGGAACAAATCCAGAGTCTATGATGTGTCCTTTTCAAAGAAAAGAGTTTAAAATATGGAATATAATAATTCATAGAGATTAGCATAAATTTAAAATAACTATTATAATATGCTCAAGGACTTGAAAAGTGTTTATTTGAATAAACAGATTTGGAATCTCTGCAGAAAAATACAAACTAAAAAAAGAAGAAAATGATCCTCTCACATTAATAGACTTCTTCTTTTAAAGCACCATTACATGTATAGGAAAAGTGAGAATATAATACAGAGATTTTCCACATACCACCTTACCCCTTTCACAATATAGCCCTTCTTAAGATCTTGTGTTATTGTAGTACATTTGTTAAAATTGATGAACTCATACTGATACACTATTATTAACTAAAGTACATAGCTTACATTAGGGTTTGCTCTGTTATACCGGTCTATTGGTTTTGACAAATGCATAATTTCATGTATTCACCACTAAAGTCTCATACAGAATAGTTTCAGTGTCCCCAAATTTCCTGTATTTTACCTATTTATTCCTTCCTTTTTCTCTCTACAACTCCTAGCAACCACTAATCTTATTATTTATCCATATGGATTTTTCCTTTTCCAGAATGTCATATAGATAAAAGGATACATTATGTAGCCTTTTCAGACCTTTTCTTCAAACTTAACAATATGCAGTTTTGTTTCCTCCACATCTATCAGAAAAGGTCTGAAATGGCCTGTAATCCCAGCACTTTGGGAGGCCGAGTTGGGTGGATCATGGGGTCAACAAATCAAGGCCATCCTGACCAACATGGTAAAACCCCATCTCTACTAAAAATACAAAAAGTCGGGCATGGTGGCACGTGTCTGTAGTCCCAGCTACTCAGGAGGCTGAGGTGGGAGAATTGCTTGAACCTGGGAAGTGGAGGTTGCAGTGAGTCGCAATTGTGCTACAGCACTCCAGCCTGGTGATGGACCAAGACTCTGTCTCAAAAAAAGAAAGAAAGAAAAAAAAAATCTATACATACATACATATATATATATACACACACACATACACACACATATATTAAAAATAAAATTTTATAAATAAAAATTCTAGTAGCTGAAATAAAAGTAAAATCAATAAACAGCAATAACAGTACAGGAAGACAGAAGACATTTTTATTGAGTTTGAATAGACATATAGTTATTAATGGATCTGAAGAACAAAGAGAAAAATAATTTTAAGTAGAGACTCAATCTCCTGTAAGGCAATATAAATGTATCTAACTTATATGTAATTTGATTCTCAGAAAGATAGTTAAACTGAGGTAGAAATATATCTGAAAAAATAATGAGAAAATTTCTTCAGGTATGGTTAAAAAAACATCAATTTACAAACTCAATAAGCTCAGTTAACCCCAAGCAGAAATAAGAAAAAAAAAAAAAGAAAGGAAAGTCACATCTAGGCATAATAGCCTAGTTAGTGATAATCACAGATGTAAGGGAGAAGATAGTGAAAGGAACCAAAAAAAAAAAAAAAAAAAAAAAAAAATGTAACATTACACAAATGGGAAAAATGGTAAGAAAGATGATTGAATTTTCACTAGGGACATGGAGATCAAATGACAATAGGAAATGCTGATATAAATGGCTAATCCCAAATTCTGTGCCCAACTAAAAATGTTTTAAAAATAAGATTTGCTATGGTTTAGTTGTGTCCCCACCCAAATCTCACCTTGAATTGTAATAATCCCCACATGTCAAGGGTGGGGCCAGGTGGAGATAATTGAATCATGGGGGCCATTTCCCCTATAATGTTCTCCTGAAAATGAATAAGTCTAAGAAGACATGACTTAGGTGCTGTTAAAATCATTCAGTTTTATGGATTCACAAATATATGGTTTGGAATTGAAACTTATGTTTACAAAGGAAGAAGAGCATAAAAGTTTGAAAAATGTGTAGCTTGGTGAAACAATCAAAAGAAAAAACCCATTTTCTGGGAAGAAATTCAAACTTGCTATAGAAATTTGCCTAAGTAGCAAGGGGCCGAAGGTTAATCACCAAGACAATGGGGAAAAAGTCTCCAGAGCATGTCAGAAACCTTCATGGCAGCCCCTCCCATCACAAGCCCAGAGGCTGAGCTATCCAAGACCAGGGGAACCCACCTCTTGCATCAGTGTGCCCTGAATGTGAGACAAAGAGTCAAAAGAGATCATTTTGGAGCTTTAAGATTTGACTGCTCCACTGGATTTCAGACATGAATGGGGCCTGCAGCACCTTCATTTTGGTCAATTTCTCTGATTTGGAATGGGTGTGCACACCAACTGCCTGTAACTCCATTGTATCTAGGAAGTACCTCACCTGCTTTTGATTTTACGGGCTCATAGGCAGAAGGGACTTGCCCTGTCTCAGATGAGACTTTGGACTGTGGACTTTTGAGTTAATGCTGAAATGAGTTAAGACTTTGGGGGACTGTTGGGTAAGCATGATTGGTTTTTAAATGTGAGGACATGAGATTTGGGATGGGGCAGGGGCAGAATGATATGGTTTGGCTGTGTCCTCACCCAAATCTCACCTTGAATTGTAAAAATCCCCACATGTCAAAAGTGGGGCCAGGTGGAGATAATTAAATTACAGTAGCCATTTTCTCCATACTGTTCTTGTGGTAGTGAATAAGTCTCATGAGATCTGATCGTTTTATAAATAGGAGTTCCCCTGCAGAAACTCTCTTGTCTGCCACCATATAAGACATGACTTTGCTACTCATTCGCCTTCTGCCATGATTGTGGGGCCTCCCCAGCCATGTAGAACTGTGAGTCAATTAAACTTCTTTCCTTTATAAATTACCTGGTCTCAAGTACGTCTTTATTAGCAGCATGGGAACAGTCTAATACAAGACTGAAATTCTTATATTTTCAGAAAAAAATAAGTCTTGGAGAAATTTATCAGCAGCAAACATATAATATTAAAAAAATTAAAGTAATTTCTTCAAGTTGAAGGGAATTGAAGGCAGATTGAAAGCCAAATATAAAGAAATATCAAGCACAAGAAATGGTATAGTTTATGTTTAAACTATAAAATACTGTCACTTTCATCTTAATCTCTTTAAAAACATAAGATTAATTGAATCAATAACTACATTGTGGTTTAAACTTAGTGGGTAGATATAATGTATACGGAAATAAGAGAACACGGATGTGAAGTAAATGGATTATACCATTTCAAATACTTTACACTTAGGGTAAAGTAGGCTTCTATTAACTCTAAATGGTAGGCTTACAGCATGTGATCCTTACAGCATCTATCAAAAGACCAAACAAAAGAAATCCCTAAAACAAAAAGTAAAATTTAAAGCCACAATAAAAAAAAAACTAATAAAAAAGTATACAAAATCAAATAACCCAATTTCTA
>NW_016809886.1:231444-235642 GCF_001698545.2 Rhinopithecus bieti | reverse complement strand
ACACAATTTTGAGTATAAAAGTGGGTAAAATGTTTTTTAAGTAAAAGCAACTAATGTACATTGTATTTATATGCTCAAGAGCTATGGTTTTATAAATCTGACAGATATTGTGTTTATTTTATTGAAAAATAATGCATTTTCTTTCCAGACAAGGTAAAGTTGGCTGTCTCAATCATTATTTCATTTAATTCTATTTCTGTTCATTCTTTCCTTTCTACTTTAACAGAAATTTTCACTAGGTAAACCTAAACAGAATGCCAACTTCCTATCAGGAAGAGTTTATAGTCATTTAAATTTCCAAATGACTTCTACATTTTTCCAGTGTTTCCTCAACCAACATTAAATTCAGTGAAATGTATTTGAATGCATTTGCAATATACTATGTAAATGTAAATCAAGAACACTGCATTATTCTTATCATATTTATGATATTCTTGCCATAACTTACTTCCAAAACAGTTGTAACTTCTAGTAACCTATGATAGCACTTATAGTCTCTATTACCATAATCCCTAAAGGAGCATCCACAAAAAAATACAATTTAATTCTACTAAGAAATGGAAAGCTTCTTTTCTGAATAAGCTTGGTGCTAGTCCTAAGACAGATACTCTATAAAACCAAAGTGAGATGTTTTATCAATTCATCGTTTTCATCTTACCATAGTTGCTTTATAAATACAAAAAGTGTATCTGCTTTCTCTCCTCTCTCTGTCTTACTCTTGCTCTTCTCTCTTCCTATACATGTAAGATTATTTGAAAAAGACATAAGTTTCCAAGAGTGATGAGTAAGTTTCTATTCACCTTTTATTGTACAGAAACACTAATGGTTACCAGAGGCAGTGTTGTCTTCAGAAAGCACTTGTTCTAAGATGGTGACAATGACAATTTTAGAGTTTACCATGGTGGTCAAAGTTTCAGAAAGATTTTTTTTTTTGTCTGTTAAATTGCAACGAATGCTACTAATAACCTGCACAGTGATATTATTAGTATATTATTCTAATATTCTAAACAACTGTTATACTTTATTAAACTTTGTGCTTCTACAAATGTTCCAACACTACTAATTAATAAATTGCAATTTAATGGCAAGTAGAGACAAAATAAAATCTGCAGCAAATTATTAAAATGCTCATTCATTTAAAAGAACTATAACAGAAAATTAAGAACATGCATTATATAACCATTTCAAACTTGGCATCGAATGAAAATATTTACCTGGCTAAACAATTTTGAAAAAAATCTTAATTTCTGAAGCCCTTGAAGTACAACGCAAAGTGATACTCTAGAGAAATACGCACAGGCCAAAAGTTGAGTAAGATGAGTAAGATTTCAGAGGCCACTGAGAAGAAGCATAAAAGCTCAGTCTCTGGAGATAGACAGCCTGGATTTGTCCAAGCTCTGCTGTTTATTAGTTGCATGATCTTGAGCAAAGTATTTAATCTCTTTATGCCTCAATTTTCACATCAGTAAAATCAGGATAAAAACAGTACCTCCTTCATATGGTTGTTGTAAGAACTAAAACAATTAACAGTTTTTAAGCACATGAACAGGGGCTGGCACATAGTAAGTACTGTGTAAGTATTTGTCACATAATTTTTAAAAATGCTTAAATGCAACATTTCATCAAATGCACAATTCTATAAATAATTCCATTTGCCCTTTGTAGTCTTAGAAAATTGGATCTCGAACTAAACTAGAAAGTTAATTAGCAGCTGTGAGTAATTAAGATGCTCTTTAAACTCTGAGGAAAAGTAGAGGAAGAGAGATCAATAGTAGGGAATTGGTAGAGGTAGAATTCAGTGTTCTCTCAGACAATAATAAAAGGAAAAAAAGCAGTGTCTTTTCAAAAGAAACAGACTAGGAATTTGTCAACTCCACAAGTCCTATTAAAAGTAAATTTAATGTCATAATTATACCTTTGAAAACAACTGCCATTGAGAAATCATAACACATGGCCCACTAGATGAATTTTATACCACTAGGGCACCCAGTAGACACTGCTGTAATCATTTATTCATCCATTGATTAAAACATGCATTTCACTATCACCTGAAAACACATGCCCTGAAAATGCATGGTACAGGAATCACCATCCAGTATCCAAATATTTCAATGAATTGAACATTCTATTCTTTACATAAAATGATGTTGGGCAAATAGATTCAAACATTTATAATAAACAGACAACTAAGGGAGGAGTAGGGAAATAATATTAGAGGTGCACCCTCTTCAGCGGTTAAATACTATGAAGAGATAGCCTCTCACAGTGGTCATTTTAGGAAAAAAAAGGTGATTTTTAGGCAAATCATAGTAAAATGAGCATAGCTATACACACCAATTATACCTGTCTGCATATAGAATTTATTTTCTTGTTTGATTGATGGTACATTAACATATAGATGTGGCCATAGCCCATTGTTAAGGGGATAATCATAATTTTACTTCATTGCCTTAGGGTTAGCTCCTAGATATAAACAATATATCACTAAACAGAGATCAGCGCAAGGATCACTAAATAAGTAACCAAGAGACCCGAGTAGTAATTCAAGCTCTGCCTAAAACCAGCAGTGTGGCATCAGGCATATTACATCAAATGTAAAACAGATAGAATTAAATATCGCCAGGTGTTTCAGGATTCAATATTTTTGATGAATTTCCAACACTATTCCTATTGCCTATGGATTCCTGTCAGTGACTTAAAATATAGCTTTTAATACTGCTTCAAAAAGTACATGGTATATTATTAACCCAAGACTGTGTGCTTTTGTTATCCAGTAGTATAAGTCCTGAAATGTATAGATGTAAGTTAAAAGCTTTTACGTTCAGTCATGTGTTACTTTTGAAGTTTTTTAACTGCATCTTATATTAAACATTATCCTGATTTTTCACCATGATACTGTGTTTTAGCAATGACTTAAAATGATTTCACAGGTTTTTATCTTACGAGATTACATAACCATCTTTTATCAACATAAATTTGTGAAAGATATGTATAATTTTTTGAGCCAATTTTCTACCTTAGACACTAAAAAGTTTGCTTCTATAAAGCATTATGTCAGAATCTAAAATATGCAACATATCAAAAAATTCAAATAATTTATATAATATTTACGTTACTTATGAAAGGGATATATATACACACAAATATAATAAGCTATGGAAAACTGTGTTGGAAATTAAAAACATGAACACTATCTAGTTATTTGAAAAGAGATGATGTATCTATTCTAGATGTGAATATTCTCATTTGTTTAACTTCAGTATTCTAGATTTTTAGTTTCTCTGCCTGATTTCTGTAAATAGAAAAATACAATGATGTATCAGCTATATTGACCAATATAAACTTCTCATACAAGGAAGATCAGTTATCTATTACTAAAATAATGCTGCATAGAAAACCACCCAAACACAGTGACTTTAAAAAAGTAATTTATTATATTTTTTGAGACTGTAGGCGAGAAGAGTAGTTGTGATGATTTGGGCCATTTTTGGTAGAACTCAGCTGGGCTTCTTCATGCATTTTAGGTTGGTTGGCACTTAGCTATGACTGGCTGCTCTAGAATGGTCTCAGGCGGGACAACTGGGTTCTCTTCCATGTATTCTTCATATTCCTATAGTACTTTTGCCAGATTTTCATGCTTGTGGCAGGGACTCCAGAGGAAGCAAGCCAAGTCATGCAGTAGGGATTAAGAGAACACATGCACATACTTCTTAAGCCTCTCTGTGTCATGCTTGCTGATAATATGTGGTTGGCCACAGCAAGTCATGTTCATGAACCCATAGAATAAAAGGGCACTGCAGAGTTACAATCTTAGGATATAGGGGGACCATTAATTGGCATCACTAATGCCAAACAGTAAAAAAAAAATCGTGAAAGTTTATTGTAAATTATATGAATTTTCAGAGTTACATGTGCTTTGGCAAACATAATTATTTTAAATTAGTATGCAATGCAAGAGAATAAAGCCATTATAGTCATTTTATATTTTCTAATATTAATAATTAATTACTTAAAAAATTAAGAACGTAAACTTTTCAAATAAATCCACACTCACAATGTTGAAAACCTTAAAATATTTTAGAAATGTTTATTTAAGGCCGGGCACAGTGGCTCAAGCCTGTAATCCCAGCACTTTGGGAGGCCGAGACGGGCGGATCACGAGGTCAGGAGATCGAGACCATCCTGGCTAACACGGTGA
>NW_016809886.1:208684-228097 GCF_001698545.2 Rhinopithecus bieti | reverse complement strand
AAAAAAAAAAAAAAAAAAAAAAAAGAAATGTTTATTTAATCATGTACTTGTGTGATTACATTTTATAAACAAAATTGGAAATAAATTTTATATAAAAATCAATCATGTATGCTGAATTTATATGTGTATAATTTACATATACACATATTTTATGTTATGTGTTACATAAATACTTGTGAACATACACACAAGCATATATATAAATACATATGTATATATTGTCTTTTCATAGACATTTTCCCATATAGTTAAAAATTATTGAAACTCTAATTCAATATGACATTAATTCAAGTGGATTATTGGATCAAAAGTGTACATACCGATAAATTCCTTAACACTTGATCTCATACTGACCTTTAGAATGCTTTCAATTTACTCTTCCGTCACCAGTATCAGAAAATACAGAACCTTCACTCTCAAAAAAGCATGATAATTTATTTGCCAAAGTAAAAGTCAAATTGTTTTTTCATTTTTTTATTGCTATAGAATACAACTGTTACTGGTTCTACCCCGTTTGTCAAATCACTTCTCCTTTCTCTGCTTCAGTTTACTCATCTATAAAGTTTGTATGACTCTAATTCCTAGAAAGTTTTAGTGAGGATTAAGTGCAGTGAGATTTGTAAAATGCTGAGCGTGTTGTCAGGCAAAGCAAATGCTCAAAAAGTGATTAATATTTTTATTTAATATCATTAACAATACATTTATTTATTTTATCTCTCGTGAGTTAGACATTCAAGTATTTTAAATATCTTTCTGTTACGATGTTCCTAATTCTCTTCTCAACATAATAGAGATTTTTATGATAAGCATATAATTTCTTTGTCATATGTATAACAATGATTTTTCCTGTGCAACATTTACCTTCTTCACAGTAGTATTACATATTGAATTATTAAATATTTGTCCAAATATGCTATTTTTTAAATGTATATAGCTTTCTTTAATTCTTATACTTTGAAAGTACTGTTTCAAAGATTAGATACATATATACATTAATATTTTTATCATCATATGTTAACCTTTTCCGTTAAACTTTTAAATTTATTTAGCTAGATTTTTATGTACCATAGGAATATCATTTATTTATTAAATCTCATAGAGCTGCTGAATGACTTACTGAATTGTTACTTGTAATGAGTTTAATACAACTAGCAAAAAAGAAGTTCTCAGTGTATGTTAGCTATAAATCAGCATATGTTAACTCTAGATTTATAAATGTTAGCTGTAGATAAAGACATTACACATTGCAAATGTTTCTTTTATGACATGCAAAATTAGTTCCCACCAAGATTTTAGAGAACTGCTACTCTAGACAATACAGAAAACAAATAGCAGGGATTGGCAGTGAATAACAGGATAAAGCCTCTGAAACTAACATCCAAATATGGGCTAATAAAAGGGCTTAACATGTGGGCTCGTCTTTTAAGACAGCTGTTCTATGTGTGAAATACTAGAGAAAAAGACAAAATAAGAGAAACACGGAGTTTACTTCTGGAAAACAAACAAACAAACAAAACAACAACAACAAAAACAGTGACAAGCAGTTATTGCCATACGGAGAAAAATTTTCCAGTATATACCTGACTTAGATGTTGCCTCAGGTTATCAGACCTTACCATACTTTCATGTAAAATGTTCATGGGCACATTCCTCTAGTACCAAGTGGTGCAGATATAAAAATATAGGACTTTATAGGAAAAAAAGTCCAAACAAAGCACACCTAATCTTCCAAATTCTCATTATCCTACATTTAGGCTGAGCACAGATGGTCTATAAAAAGTCATGGCCAAGTTTCAGTAGATAGGTGTTCCATACACGTAATGCAGTATATATTTTTAGTGTTGGAAGCAGAGACTGTTAGGCAGGAATCTAGACCCAACATGGCAGCGTTACCCGGCATAGCAGGCCTTTTGTTAAAGACTCCCTTCACCCTTGTACACACCCACAGACCTATATGCGTCAGAGTTTTGGCTGGGCAACCACACTGCCCCATGACCTGCAGCTCATCTGCATTCCACAAGATCGTAAACAGCAGTTTCGGTTGACAGTTTCCAAAGACCCCTTCCTTATGATCCTTACTCAACTTCTGCCCTAGTAGTTTCAAGACCCCCCAAGCCATGTTTGTAAAACCAGCTTCCCTACCTCTCGGGCTATTAAAAGCCCCTACCCTCCCCCCTCAGTGCGACTTCCTCAGCCCATTCCTTTGGACCGAGGAACCTCGCCCGCAAGCCCTAAAAAAAGGCCTTGTGTCTTCATTCCCGGTTCAACTCCAGCCTCAGTTTACCTTTACATTTGGTGCCAAAATCCGGGAGGAGACCCCTCCCCGGACCCCTGCTAGGTTGGGCAGGCTTTCCTCTCCCCAAGCCAGGATCCCCTCCTCAAGCCTGGAGCCATCTCACCACATTTAAGACTCAATTTGATCATTGCTGGGTAAATTCCTTGTCCTGAAGGTTCCCTCCAGAAGTCCCTGTCTGTAATGCGCGGCCGCGTCAGAGGCTCTCTCCGGCCAACTGTGACCTTGGCACCGGGGACTAGGAGACGTCCAACCTCCCCGGAAGCCACCATACTCCACACCCCGCGTGGCAGTGAGAGGACACTCCCATTGCCTCCGGACTGCCCGCCTTGAGACTATGGGAACTACCCGGTCCAAACCAGGCTGAAAATCCCCTCTGAGGTGCCTCTTGACTAATTTCCAGACTTTAAGTCTCAGCCAAGACCTAAGACAAAAGTGGCTCATTTTCTTCTGCACAGTAGCATGACCGCAATATAAATTGGATAATCAGTCTCAGTGGCCTGCAGAAGGCACTCTAGACTTTAACATTCTCACAGATCTGACCAACTTCTGTAAGAGACTAGACAAATGGTCCGAGATACCCTATGTTCAGAACTTCTAGGACTTACGTTCTTGCCCAGACCTCTGGGCCCGATGTTTGTTGGCCCAGGTCCTGCTCGCGAAATCTACTCCCTCAGCCAAGGAGAAGGACAACACTTCCTCCTTCTCTGAGCCTTCCGACATTCTTTCCCTGCCTCCTCTTCAGTCCCCCACTCAACCACCTCCTTACCCTAACCCCTCATTGTCCCCATCCTCGTCAGTGCCACCCCTTCCCTCTACACCTTCTGTGTCCCCACCAAACCTGACAGATCCTGTCTCCCCTACCTCCACCTCCTCCCCTTCCTTGCCTGTCTCAGCCCATACTCGATCCAGGACCGACCTCCTGTGTCTCTTGTGAGAGGTGGCAGGCTCCAAAGGAGTAGTCTGGGTCCATGTGCTGTTTTCACTGGCAGACCTGTCTAAGACTGAAGAGCATGTAGGCTCTTTTTCGGCCAACCCCACTCAGTATTTCAAAAAGTTCAGATACCTGTGCCAGGCGTATGACTCACCTAGCATGATCCCCATGTCGTTATGACCTCAACCCTGTCCCCTGACGAACGGGAGTGTATCCTAGCGGCAGCCAGGCAGCACACTGACCAGGTTCATTTAACTGACCATGCCATGCCAGTTGGCACTGACGCAGTGCCCTCAGTCGAGCCCAACTAGGTCTAGCAGGTTGGTCATGCAGGCCACCACTGCCGAGATATGATGGTCCAGTGCCTTCTTGCCAGCATGCAGGCAGCCTCTAACAAATCAGTCAACTTTAACAAACTGAAAGAGGTAGTCCAAGGCACAGATGAAAATCTGGCTGTTTTTCTTAACCAGCTGACTGAGGTACTTATTCAGTACACCCGCCTTGACCCTGCCTCCCCCACAGGAGGAACCGTCTTGGCCTCATATTTCATTTCTCACTTGGCCCCTGATATCCAAAAAAATTTAAAAAGGTGGAGGATGGCCCTCAAACTCCCACCCAGGAGTTAGTCAAACTGGCCTTCAAGGTCTACAACTCCAGGGAGAAAGCAGCTGAGGCTCAACAACAGGCCAGGCTAAAACAGAAGGTACAACTCCAAACCCAGGCCTTGGTAGCAGCCCTGAGACCGGCCGGCTCCAGGAGCTCCCAGAAAAGAGGTACCACCCAAGCGCCACCTGATGCCTGCTTCAAGTGCAGCAACGATGGCCACTGGGCCAGGGAGTGCCCTAACCCAAAGGAGCCAACCCGTCCGTCTGAACTGTCGGCAGATGGGCCAATGGAAGTCAGACTGCCTCGACCTAAGGACGGTAGCTGCGCTTCACCGTGACGACCCTCCTCCAGGTATTGGAGGCCCCTTCCAGCTCCTCAACACTGACCCCTCTCACTCTCACAGAGCCCAGGTTCATGCTCCAGGTAGTGGGTAAGTCCATATCCTTCCTTATGGACATGGGGGTTACCTACTCTGTTTTGCCTTCCTTCAGTGGCCCCAGCCACCCCTCCACTGTCACAGTCATGGGAATTGATGGCACTCCCTCCACCTACTGCCAGACTCCTCCTCTGTCTTGCCACCTAGATGGCTCCCTCTTCTGGCACTCATTTCTTATCATTCCTTCATGCCCAGTCCACTTGTTGGGATGAGATCTCCTCTCCAAGCTAAGGGCCTCAGTTCACTTCCGGCCCAACCCCTCCCCACACCTCCGTTCCTCTTCCCCCTCCTCTCACCTGACGAACCCCACCAGGCTGACCCCCCAACTCCTGTTTCCAGTCCCCATTAACCCTAAGGTGTGGGACAACTCCACCCCGATCATTGCCCAGCACCACACTCTGGTCCGCATCTGGCTAAAAGACCCTTCTAAGTTTCCCTCTAGGCCCCAGTTCCCTATCTCCCTTGAACATTGATAAGGAATAAAACCCATCATTACACGCCTGCTCTGGCAGCACATTCTAATTCCCGCCAACTCATCATGCAATACTGCTATCCTGCCTGTATGGAAAAGCTCTGGGGCCTATCGTCTCGTGCAGGATCTATGCCTCATCAATGAGGCAGTAGTCCTTACCTTTACAGTTGTTCCTAATCCATATACACTCCTCTCCTGCGTTCCCCCTGACACCACTCATTTCACTGTCCTTGACCTGAAAGATGCCTTCTTTACCATCCCTCTACACCCAGACTGCCACTTTCTGTTTGCCTTCACATGGGAAGACCCAGACACTCATGTTTCTTCCTAGCTGACCTGGACTGTCTTGCCTCAAGGATTCCGAGATAGCCCCCAATTTTTCGGACAGGCACTGACACAGGACATCCTCTTCTGCCCCCTAACCCATAGCACCCTTCTACAATACGTAGATGATCTATTACTATGTAGTCCTTCCTGGGAGTGCTCCCTTGCAGACACTGCTACACTTTTAAATTTTCTAGGCAACCGAGGTTATCAGATTACCCCAGCTAATGCTCAACTTTATGTCTGTGGCCGTTTAAATCCTACCCTTCCTAAGCCCCTTACTAATCATTGGCTTCTTACTATTCATAGCTCCCTGTATCCTCTACTTCATCCAGAACTACATAAAAGAAGTCTCCCGAATCACTTTCAATCAGATGCTGCTCCATCCCTATACCTGAGTTCCAACCTACGAAGAACCCCACGATGACCCATACCAGCAGGAAGCAGCCAGATGAACACGTTGCCCCATTTTCTTATTAGAAAGAGGTTGGAATGTCAGGCAGGAATCTAGACCCAACATGGCGGCATTACCTGGAGTAGCAGGCCTTTTGTTAAAGACTCCCTTCACCCTTGTACACACCCGCAGACTTACATGCGTCAGAGTTCTGGTTGGGCAACCACACTCCCCCATGACCTGCAGCTCACCTTCATTACACAAGTTCGTAAACAGCAGTTTCTGTTGACAGTTTCCAAAGACCCCTTCCTCATGACCCTTACTCAACTCCTGCCCTAGTAGTTTCAAGACCCCCCAAGCCCTGTTTGTACAACCAGCTTCCCTACCTCTCGGGCTATAAAAAAACCCTACCCTCCTCCCTCTGTGTGACTTCCTTGGCCCACGCCTTTGGACCGAGGAACCTCACCCGCAAGCCCTTATTAAAGGTTATTCTCACTGCCTTTTGCCTTGTGTCTTCATTCCCGGTTCAGCTCCAACCTCAGTTTACCTTTACAGAGACTATGTAATCATGTGAAAATGGAAATTGCCTAGTCAGAGAATTGGCCTTGTTAAAACTGGGAAGACTCAGGAGCCCAGTATTTGAAACCAACCTATTTGTTTGTTGAACTAACTTAGACCTGATGAGCCAGTTCTCTGTTAAGCCACAGAAAAAGGAGAGAGAACCTTCCAGGCCATCCATCTGGACGTGCTGATTGAATATATGAATTGTTACTCACATCTTTGGCTTCCACAAAAGTCAGTTTTATCCTCAGCCAAGAATGTTAGGTATCTGTAAAACCTCCCAAAACTGCACAATTAAAACAGTACCATAGACAGAAGAAGATAAAGACCTTAATCTTCACATATAATATGTATTAAAGCCATGATGCTATTCAATATATTATCCAAATGTAGTAACTGCCTGGCCCTTGAAGGCCAGTGGTTGTTGGCACATTCTGTAGACTGCAGAGGAATAGACAGTACTGACCCTTGTGACTTGTGAGTATGCTATCACTGCTGTAATTAGCATTTAGTTTGGGGAGGGGTATTTCTAATGTTTTATTTTTTATAACCCTCCTGAAAGAAAGAAACAAAAAGAAGATTCCCTGCATTTGGTTTAGCATGCCAACAACTATCATCAGTGGGTTGTGCAAACTCTAGTACCACATAAACTATTAGTAGAAGTAGGGATATTCCGTTGAAGATAAACTGCTGAACCTTCAGATCCAACTACAGATAAACTGGCCCAAGACCAATTAGCCTCTTTGAAAACTGAAGATATCATTTTGTACATCTGGGAATGTACTACAAACTTAATATCAGACAAACAGATGCATGTCCAAATTGAATGAAATCTTGAGACCAAGAACCTTTAAATACAGTCCAGACAACAGTAAATTAAGCTCTTTTTTGCAGTATACTAACTTTTTTTAGTATCTGTGGAATTGCAGATATTATTAGTTGCCAACCTCATTGTTGATTAGAACTTTTGTCACCAAGACCCAACTGGTATTTGTCCAGCCTTTGTGTCTGTGGAACCCAGGGCTTCCTAACTTTGCTAAGTAGTTACTAACTGGGATATTAGATTATTGTAATGGAGACCTAGAGCCTCCTTTAAAAAAAATCATAATTTTTTTCAACCTAACTATCTTATCCTGAAATTAGTCTTCTCTTGTTTAAAATCTCATAGTCTAGGACAAATTCCTAAAGTTTCTACCTTGTAAAGAAAAAGCTGCCTTTAATTATGAGATAAATCTAACCCCTAAGTGTCATGCACATCCGTGTGAAGAGACCACCAAACAAGCTTTGTGTGAGCAACATGGCTGTTTATTTCACCTGGGTGCAGGAGGACTGAGTCCAAAAAGAGAGTCGTTGAAGGGAGATAACGGTGGGGCCGTTTTATAGGATTTGTGTAGGTAAAGGAAAATTACAGTCAAAGGGGGTTGTTCTCTGGCAGGCAGGAGTGGGGGTTACAAGGTGCTCAGTGGGGAGCTTTTGAGCCAGGATGAGCTGGGAAAAAGAATTTCACAAGATAATATCACCAGCCATTTTCACTTCTTTTGTGGAGGAATGTCATCAGTTAAGGTGAGGCAGGGCATTTTCACTTCTTTTGTGATTCTTCAGTTACTTCAGGCCATCTGGGCGTATAT
The DNA here is from genome assembly GCF_001698545.2 of Rhinopithecus bieti. Classification (NCBI taxonomy): domain Eukaryota; kingdom Metazoa; phylum Chordata; class Mammalia; order Primates; family Cercopithecidae; genus Rhinopithecus; species Rhinopithecus bieti. Next base: position 220,449 of record NW_016809886.1, on the reverse strand, counting down.
GTGCAAGTCACAGGGGATGCAATGGCTTGGCTTGGGCTCAAAGGCCTGACACTAAGGCCTTAGCCACTTTTGTAAACATGCAGCTAAACACCCCTCAGAAGCAGAGACAGTCTAGCAACGACCACCTCTGAGGTGGACAAAACAATGGCATACTGCAGCCATGCATCATAATAATTGCTGAGAGCAAACACTGAATTCCTTAGTTGGCTGAATATCACCTGTTCTTTTTATCTTAAATGCATAAAAAGGTTGATTGATCTACAGACATTGAATTACCAAGACACACCCACGTGAGGTTTCTCCCTATGAAAACAGATAAACAGCTTATTCATATGCTGAATCTTTATGTTGCACCTGTACATTTTTTTTTTTTTTTTTTTTGAGATGGAGTCTTGCTCTGCTTCCAGACTGGAGTGCGGTGGTGCAACCTCGACTCGCTGCAACCTCTGCCTCCTAGGTTCAAGTGATTCACCTGTCTCAACCTCCCAAGGAGCTGGGATTACAGGTGCCCACCACCACGCCTGGATATTTTTTTTTTTTGTATTTTTAGTCGAGATGGGGTTTCACCATGTTGGCAAGACTGGTTTTGAACTCCTTACCTCAAGTGATCCGCCTGCCTTGGCTCCCAAAGTGCTAGCATTACAGGCCTGAGCCACTGCCCTGGGCCATACATTCTCTTATAACTTGAGCACACTTAAAGAAAAACATTTCGATTGACAAAGCCAAATCAAATATTTGTGACCATTATCTCTATAGCCCACTGGATTAATAATAAAACCAACTATAATAAGGGTCTGTAATGCCCAGTGGAAAATTATTTTTATATGTGTGGGAGCCATGTTATCCCACAGACTACACGTTTTGAAAACCATATAAGCTTCTCTAGCAATGACCCTCATCGGAACCCCAATTTAAACAGTATTTATTTTTGTACTGGATATGACCCTACCTTCTTGCCTTGGATGAACTTTCAGGTAACTGAAAGTCTCTCTGTCTCTCTTTCTCTCTCTTTGTTTCTGCCACCCCCACCTGACCTTCATTGCATTGACTTGAGCAGATGGATGGTCATTCATACAACCTTACAGAATATTGGGTAGCTCACATTGCTCAGATCAGGAAGACCTGGAAAAATACGAGTTTGGACACTGACTTTTCTTCTGGTGGTGCTAGAGGCCCTTCTTCTGCCCCCAGAAATTGTTTATGATGATGAATTTGAGACTTCTGGGTCTCTGTGAGGCTCAACACTCTAGAAAAAAAAAAAAAAGGAAAAGGAAAAGCAAGGCCTGGTTTATCCTTGAGAGGAATATCCTGATCAAGGGAGGATAACAAACTTCAATAAGTTGAACATAAACATGACAGACCATGAGGGAGACTGGGATTGAAGGAGCAAATAAGTCTCACTTTCCCTATTTCACAGGTGTGGATGAGCTACCAAAAATAGCCTCCCACGAGTGTTTCAATGTTGATTCATAATGTTAGCTCTTACATCTGATGTAGCATTTTGAGGATCTTACTGATGTTTAACTCTCAGAAAGTCTGCACAGCCTTCTCTATTAAGAAACAAACACCATTTTACAACCTGGTGATCAGTTAAATCAGATGTTGATATACACAGAGTTCTCAAAAGCTATAGGATGAGCTGATTAATGCTATAGTTGGTCTGAATTTACTCAACAAAAAAAGAAGTTAGTGCCAGTAACTATGTTGCCAAGACACTCCCCTTTTTAAGAAAGTCACATCACTAACCAAGCTTCCATAGCTACGTACTCTGAAAATATATCCTGCCTTCTGTTCATTAAATACATAGAGCATCACTTTGACTGGAACTCTTTATTGGAAAATAGGTCATGCTGTGTACAGACCATCAGTGCTCCTCCTAAGTTTTAGGATATAAAGAGTTAGAGGGATATTATATGCTCTACCACTTTTGCATTTTCAAATTTTCTCCAGTAAAATCTGTTTTAGATCTTCTCTTAACAGTTATGGTGGTACAGAACTCTTGCATGACACATGCACTGAACTGGCCATTCCCTCACATATAGTTCCAGCAGTTCCTGAAACACAACGTATTTAGGCCCCAAACCTCCAAATATAACCATTTCTATTCTACCTATCAGAGTTGTTGTAAGAAATTATTGATTTAATTAGCACGGAATGCCCATATTTTATTAATGAAGAAAGTATAAAGTCATTGTGAATGAATAAATCAATATTGAGGATTTATTGGGATGGGGGGCATATAGGCTAATTTGAGGTGTTAGAGTGGAAGTTTATTTTATGAAATAGATTTTTCCACTGCCAATCTCCCGGAATGAGAAACAATGACAAGTTTTTTTGTGTTTAGCGTGAGGGCAACATGAATTTTCTCTGAGGAATAAAGGCTTTCTGCTTCGAGGCTCAAAGAACACTGCAGTGTTCCTGTGGATAGAAGGTAAAACTATGCACCAGCTATGCTGATGTTAATTCCAGAATAAGTGACAACAGTGTGAATTTTTTTGCCCACTGGTAGGCAATTTGGTAGCATCATCAGAATTAGGTGCATAAGCTTTGAAAAATAGTTTCCACAACCATTCAATATATGTGATACAGCTCTAGAGACCTTTCTTTAAAGAGCAATATCAATTTGTGGTTTTGGTGCAGGGCCTTCACCATTTGTCTCCAGCCAAGGCAGTTGATCCCAGAAGAACAGAGATTTAGTAAGGTCATCAACAGATGAAATCCCAAGAAATAGTCAGCAAAGAAACATGAAGTGAGACAAATTGTTAAGTAATGGTCAGTAGCCAAGTTAGATTTATCAAGTATGTTAATATTCCTCCTGGTTAAGGTTTAAAATAGCAGTTCCCCAGTCAGCTCTATCATGTGGGACAGTGCTGATAACAACCCTGAAGTGTATGAGTACATACGACTGTTCACTCAGTTGATCGTAAGGGGCTCCCCAGGTAGCCAAGGATTCTGAGAGAGATACCCTCCTCCAGCCGTGTGGCATCTGGCAAGGAACTAAGAACAGGAGAGATTATCTCTTTCTGAAGAGCAAATATGTCAGAGGGCCTGAGTTTTGCTACATCCTATAACAAGGAGACCTTGGTAGCCAAGCCAAGCTTGCAGGGTACTTTCTCCATAACCAAAGGTATAGTCAGTGACTTGTATAAAAGATCAAGTTCTTAGGGCCTTTGAGAGCCTCAATTTCCAAGACAGTTTGCAAAGTGGCTAGCTGTTTTTTTCTGTAATGACATAAAGCATGGTGCCAAGAACAGCTTCTTGCATCACAATATCAGGGACTATGGGTACATGAATGATTGATCCAGAGACTTCAGGAGGCACGAGATAATGTTACTAAGGCCTCCACAGTGAAGAAATCTGTGAAGGATACTAATAGTAATACCTGTTGAAGTGCAATTTGGACAGAGTCAATATATTTTTGCTATAGGATGCCCCATTCAAGGGTCAATTTGCAAGTAATGGTGTAAATGAACTTGACTAAATTTTGTAAATGAAAAATACATTGATTCTAGAATGAAAAACAAACAAACAAACAAGAAACTCTAAAAGGTGTTGGGCTTGTTGTTAATGTTGTGGTCAATCTGAGAGGGTCAATAGCTGTTTCTTAACAGTGTGGGGGATGCAACAGACCTCATTTTACCAAATAGTTTTTCAGGAATTTAACCAAGGTGATCATGCCTTGTGATAGGTATAAAGCAATGGACAACCCACTTTTAGTAAGGTCCCCTTTAAGTATTTGTGTGTCTTAAATAAGTGTCAAATGTGTCTCTTCTTTGGAGGATACTATCAGTGTGATATCACATCTATGCTGCTGTAAAAAGTTGAGTCAGAATAGAATAAGATTTCGCCAGAAAATTTGTGTGTGATGGTATGGCAGTTAGGGTGCCCAAAGGGTAGCTGGGCAAAGGTGTATTGTGCTCTTTGAAAGTAAAGGCAAAACTGTAGCTAAGAGACTGTTAAAACAGACACTGCTCATAGCATGTTAGCCAACTCTAGAATCTCAAAATATTAATCAGGAGATAATTGCATGAAGACATTCATTTAAAAACACTGTGTGTATAGGCCTGAATGGTTGAAATCATAGCATTAAGGTGTGATAAACCACAGTAAAGCACCCTTTATTCTTTCCCAGTTTAAGAACAGGTTAAAGTAGTGGAGATTATCACTGCTTCTGTTAAATAAGTCTTGTATATGAATTTCAGTCTTTGAAGACCCTGTTTTAAATTATATATGACTGCATTAACTCATAAAAACTCCTATTTTAACTGTGGAGGAGGAAGAAAATAATGTCTATTGATCCCTTTTTTAAAAGAATCCAATTTATAAACACCAAAGGTTCAATTTTGTTTTAACGTATTATTCATTGGGTCAGAAGGTTCCTGCCCATTTTTTTAAGGTAATGGGTGCTATGACCATGGGGAAATTTAAACAAGGAAATTGTTTTCATGTTAAATTGAGGCAGACCATTTTATCCTCTATTTTTGTTCACTAAATCTCCTAATACTATAGAAGTTGCCTCAGTTACATTTTGTGAGATCCCCAGATATACAGTGACTGGAGCTTCAGTTTTAAATAAGGCAATGAAAGTTTGTGATTTGGCAAATGTTAACAGATTTAAAATTAATTCAGAACCTAGCATAGCATTAAGGATTGTAGAGGATAAAAAAACCAGTGAGCACTCTTTCATCCTGTTTTAAAGTTTTATTGAGATACTGATATATAAAGACCTGTGCACATTTAATGTATGCAATTTAATGAATTTGGACATATAAACAAACCCATGAAATCATAACCACAATCAAGGTAATAAAAATATTCATAGCCTCCAAAAGTTTCCCTGTGCCACACATTTTGTCTTGTAAGAACACAACATGAGATTTATCCTGAACCTAGGAGATATTATTCAGTGAAATAAACCAGTCACCGAAGGATGAATACTGCATGATTTCACTTATTTGAAGTGTCTAAAATAGTCAAACCCACAGAAACACAAAGTAGGGGGTTGAGGGAGGGGGAAATGAAGAGTTTTACAGTATGAAGTTTTGGTTAAATAAAATGGTAAGTTCTAGAGGTCTGCTATATAACATAGTGCCTGTTGGTGCCTATTGTTACCAATACTCTGTTGTGCCCCATTTTGTTTTTGCTACATAAATTATTTTAGCAAACCTTGGATTATCTATTGGGCAAAATTATGGATTTCTGCTTAGATACTTTTTTTAAAAAAACAATTTTCATATTCAGTTTTCTTTACTTTTTTTCTTTTTCTTTTTGGCATTTACTAAATAGACTTTGGGGATTCTTCTCTACCTTTCTCATATTTACAAGCTTTTGCTTCTTCCAGAGAAACTCAGCTAAGTATTATCAGGGCTTAGGACAACTCCATGGCAATGGATGACTTAGTCACCAGCAGTCACAAAGTAAGAGTTATTTTCTTGAACCCAGCCTCAGTCATGGTTTATCCTGAAACCAGTAGACCTCTTTCAATCTAAGACACATAGATAGGTCTTGGGCACAACACTCAATGCTAGGCCCTTTTAAGGAGGACCAAAATTCTATAAGACTGTTGCTAAATGGCAATTTTTGAACTTTCAACTTATTTCAGTTAAAACAGAATCTAGACAAAACTTAGAAAATGCAGTATAAAGCAGCACAGCCCAAAAGACAAGACAGCTATCAGGCGGTGGTAGTTCACTATATATGTTTGCCATCAGGCAGCAGACCATTTAACAAGACAAACAAATAAGAAAGACCTTTTGTAAATAGCCGTGGTCGTTGTCTATACATCTTGCTTGTAGCAACAATTACTGTGAACATTTCTCAAATACAGAATGCACTGCTACCTAAAATTTGGTTTGGATGTTGAGACTGATGATGCCATACACACAAAAATAGATTATAAAAAGGCTGATTACTCACATAATGAGGCTGTCTAGGGAGAGAGGGCAGGCTCTCAAGCAGGCCAAAAAAATGGCTTGAAAGAGAAGGGTAAGGAAAATGCATTGAAGTTTTTATGGTGGTTAGACGATGGGGCAGGAATGAGTATTTCACAAAAGTAAGGATTTCATGGTTTGAAATTCTCACTGATGTCAAAGATAAATCTGCATTTTCTTATCAGTGTACCCAGATGTGGGGCAGAAGGGGAAGAAGGAGGGGTGAAGCCTAAATACTGTCCGCAGTAAAATATCCAAAAATGGCATTATACACTTTGTTAATTCACCTACTTAATTCTCTTTCCCACTCCCTTCCACCTGGCAGCCAATGAAAATGTTATGGTCTGTAGAGTTTTGCCTCTTCCAAAAAGGCATATTGTTAAAACATTAAAGTATGTAGACTTTTCAGATGGGTTTCTTTCACTTAGTAACATACAGTTAAGTTTCCTCCGTGTCTTTTCATGAACTGATGGATCTTTTTTTAATTATTACTGAATAGTACACTTGTATGAATGCACTACACTTTTTTGATTCATTCACCTATTGAAGAATATCTTGGTTACTTCCAATTTGGGGATATTATAAGTAAAACTACTATGAACATATGTTTTCAAGTTTTTTTGTGGACATAAACTTGCAGTTCAATTGGGTAGAATCTAAGAGCATAAATGGTGGATCATTATGGTAAGATTGTGTCTCCTTTTTTAAGAAACTGACAAACTGTCTTCAACAGCGGCTGTATGATTTTACATTCACAGGAAAAATGGATGAGAGTAAGTAAACAGAGTATGTTCTCATCATTTACATTTCTCTTGGTCACATAGCAAATTTGAATATTTGCTCCCAATATCTATATTTGAATATGTATCCTAATAGTATTTAAATGTGCATTCTTTTAAAATCTGTGTTTTTATAGGCATATAAATAAGCCTTCCTCTTTGGGAGAAGACAAGTATTCATCCAGGATCCTTATCAACACTGAGGGGTGCAGAGACCTCACATACTTATCATAACAATACAACCTAAGAAGTAGGTTGATAATAAAATAAGGACTTATTGAGGTTTAATGTGTTATTTAAAGCCCTGTAGCTAATAAACGGCATTCAAACTTAAGGCTCTACATCCTCAGAGCAGATACTTTTTTCACCTCATCCTACATCCTTTCTGTACTAATTAAGAGTCACTTTCTCATGGATTTGGAAAAATGTTAAAGTGAAAGAGAAATAAATTGCATGGATATTATAACTACACACCTAGGTAGAGTTGAAATGGGCCTCTACCATATTTATAACTTTACATCCACACTTGCAGCAAGTTTCTCTTTTGGGGATTTTTCTGAGCTACCTGGGGAAACTCTCCCTCCTTCACTCTTTATTTCACCCCAGTTGACCAATAACAAGGGAATGTCCCTGTATGATACTCACATTGCCTAAGCAACTATTCAGCCTTTACGTTGGAGAAAAAGTTTGTTGCAAATGATGTAAAAACTTCTGATACTTTTCAGCAAAAGAAAAATGTCATCAATGAGTAATTTAAGGGGCATTAAATGAAAACACAAACTAATGTTCGTGAAATAAATGCAGTCAACAGAATATATTGTTTGTCCTTTAACTTATCTTAAAGGTTTGAGCTGACATAAAGAAATCAGTAGATTTCATATAGGAATACAGATATGTAGAAAATAAAATCTGTCAAAATATCTTACATGTAAAACAAAGATTATACATTCACAGATACTCTGCATATTACTGTCTATTTGTATTCATATTACTTAGTTTATGGTGGCATTAAGATAAAGAAATTTAGCCAAAATCTCTTTGTGTTTCAATATGCTGTAGGAAATAGCCAAATATTAGAATCACTTTATTTCAACAGTGATATTTCACACTGAATGCTGCAGTGCCTTTTAATCATTGTCTACTAATATTCAAAATAGGTACCAATGCATGAAAACAGTTTCTGAATTATATTCTTAACGCTTGTACTTAAACATGCTAATTTAGTTCAGAAGCATGTCTGTTTCACTTTTGAACATTTATTTTATATTGTATGTACCTTCAGGGTTTATGATCGCAAAAGCAAACCAAATCCTGTATACTGATAATTTGTGTGTTTTTATATAGTCATGTCTGTTAGTTGAAACCTAGAAAATAACTTTTGATTATTGAATCATAATCACAAACTAAAGAATTCATACCAAAAATCAATGGACTTCAAACCATTATCTTTAATCCACAAAATTTCTTAAGCTACAACAGTAAAATATGGCTACGTTACTTGCTTATTTTTCAAATTTTTTATCCTGTACTTGGATGCTCGAGCTAAAGCATTGTTTAACATTATTAAAGATAATCAAAAAGAGCAATTAAGGGCTGGATGAGATAAAAAGTAATAGGCAACCTTCAGAGTATTTTTCTATTTGTGTAAGATGCTTGTTTTCCAATATAAAAATTTAGTTGAATTTTAGAAGCCTTTGGATTGCTGGATTTATTATACTCCAATGCTATCATTTCTTCCTTATGTATATTCCAATGTGTATCTCCGAAACCTATGTAGATTTATAATAAATAATAAAACGCATGAGTTAAATGTACTGTCAAACTATTTTTTAAAGTTTGAGTATAAAAAGGTTTGACACTCAGATATTTTTTTGCCTAATTCTTATTTGATGACTACCATACTTAAAAAATATTTCATAGATAAGATCTATCCATATGCAAAGTATGTTGATTAGCCGCTAGCTTAGCTTCCTGCGAATTTTTGATGCATCACCGATTCCAAAATCGAATCCAATCCATGATGCCAGGAGACGTTTGGTTAAAGTTCAGCTTGAAATTTTTATTCTCCCTCAATGCCATTTCAATGGTATTTCATATGACAGTAATAAGAATACAGAAGCGAGCGCATCCGCGGTGGTGCCCCGTGTTTTGCTTTTTATTATTTAGAGGTACACCGATCTTGGCAAGATTTTAAATAAATTGAAAATCCACTTTTTGCAGTAATTATGGTATAATATTGCTGGATATCAGCAGCAGCCATTATAAGTGACACAAAATATCATTGTAGACAACAAAGTGAAATAGCAAAAGTCTAAGTAACTATATTCAAAATTCTCTCTCTTCATAAAATGTATTTTTCCTTAAAAATCCTGTTATTACCTTATTCATATTTTGAAATACTATTAAATCTTATGAAGACAAAACATTTTTAAAAACATTTATTTAGTAGCATGTTATACATTTTCAGTAGTTTTATCCTACAATTTTGCCAATAATACAGTCATAAAATATCAAGATTATCTGGCTTTGCTATTTTCATGCTTATCTTCAAAGATGGTTTTATTGGAAAAGTTCTATAAATCTTGTGCTGATTTTATAAATTAGAGTAATTACATGTTATATCTGTAAATTCTCAGAAACATAACAAGCCTAAAATTTTGAAAGCCAATGAATAAATGAGGGCACTATTGTCAATGCCTCAACAATGTGAAAATGTTTCCCTTATACGCTTACCATAAGTGATATATCACATTCTATTGAGAGGATATGAGAGGGTACCAATATAAATCTATGAATAAAATGTTAGTAAATCTTAATGTCTTCATGTTATTAAATGTGTGTGTGTGTGTGTGTGTGTGTGTGTGAGAGAGAGAGAGAGAGAGAGAGAGAGAGAGAGAGAGAGAGAGAGAGAAAGATTTTGTTTTGGTATCGCAATGGATAGTTTTCTGCTCTACCCTGGGGATACAAGCATTTAATTCGTGGTTTACTGCTCTAGGCTACTGAATAAAGGTATCACTTCAAAATCCCAAATCTAGAACATATTTCCAGGCTCTTAATAAAAATAACACAATTGTAAAACCCTCAAGAATAATGAGGTTGCCTCATTGTTATATCTCCCATCATGCCTAATAATGTGCATTGCACATAGAGAACGTTCTATTAATTATTGGTTGAAAATTTAATCTAGAAAAAGGCTAAGGTATACTCCAAAGCCATAGATTTTGAGTTTCTTGTATGCAGAACTCATAAAATACAAATCATCCAATATAATTTTTTTATTATTATTATTTGCTAATGGAAACATTACTATATTTTTAGTATAAATCTATTTTCCCAGGAGCAATTCCTTCAGTAGCTGACTTAGTAGATATTTAAACAATTCAAAATGGATCTGCTTCCCCAAAAGAGAAAAAAAAACAACTATAGCATAAAAAACTAATCTTCAAATTTTGATATGGCTGCCCACTGCATCATAATCAACTTGACCTAGCGAAACAAGGTTTGGTGATAGAGACCAATGATTAACACATTTGACAACCTTTTCCAGGACATTTTTAATCACACTGAAGTTTATCAAGCACCATTTCATATGATTTCAGTATCATTTCCAATCATAGCTAACTATATTATCAAGTTTGTACTTGGTAGAGCCAAAAAGGAACTTAACTCAAGCATTCTAACTTCAAGGTACCATTCCTGCATTCCAATAATTTTAATTTGCTTTCTCTTAGAAAAATTTCTGCTATCTCAACTTCCCTAACCTGGATCACTCCCTTTAAATTAAGCAGTCCACAAATTGCAGATGATATAGTACATTGGATTAAGAATATTTTTAAGTGATTCAATGTGAAAAAATTAAGCCTCATCTAAAAACGTGTCTTATTTTCCTTGGATAAACATTCTCAAAATAGCCTCATATTGTGTACCAGACTTTTGGTATACAGTTGTAGTTTATTCTGTGTGTCAAATGAATTATTCCTAATGATTTAACATTCTGTTCCAGGAGCCTAGTAGAATTTGCCTTAGTTCTTGACAAAATGACAATGCATGGTGAAGTTCTAGGCTTCCTCTTACAAATAGTCTCTCTCTGAAGACAGCAAAGGATACTGGAACCAGATATAAGGGAATGAAAGCAACAATAACAGAGCTGTTCTCTATCTAAGTATCTATTCCAAACATACAACGCAATGCCTGCACCAACTTATAGATTGCTGTTACTCTCAGTCGCTCACCTTTGTCAGCTATCAACAAAACTGGTCCTGCTTGACCCTACATTCCTTGATGTCCTCTGCACATCTTTGCTCCCCTGGAATTTAAACTTTCCTTAAAATTATTCTGTTGCATTATGCCATATTATATTGTATTATATTGCATTGTACTATATTATTGTTGCTGCTTCCAAATTATCAAAAATGGTAATAGACTCAGAAAAATTAATTTTTATTAATGCTCCTGGAAGGAGGACAGGGTAGAACAGTTCCTGACAATTGATAATTGATTAATGTATGATGGAATACATACATAAATAAGAGACTGGCCTTTAATATTTCTTAACTGCTTCTCTGACAAAAGACAGGCATTTTACACATAATGATGTGAATGTTTAGTGTCTGCCTTGGTAATTTGCTCTATTAAAATATGACATCCCCTTTATAATGGTATTCTTTACACTGGAAGCACAGAGAACTCACATTGTTGGCAACATTTTTTCAGTGGCATGTAACTTTATATTCAATGTTCTTTAAGATTCTAAACCAAAAAAGTGGCTTCTAAAATATACTGAATGCAAACAATTGTGCTATTTATATGGGAAACTATGATCAGGCAATCAATTTTGACCAAGTTTTTAGTCTATGCTTGATAGAAATATTAACTAGAGAAAGAAATCTTAGGAGATGAATAAAGATTCACTTTACCTCCACATAGAAATATTTTGGCTCAATAGCACATCTGTATCATATCAGTTAATTAATAGAGAGATAGATACAGATATATAAATATATAAAATAGAATTCTCAACTGGAAACTAAATTTAGAAATGCTTACTATAATCATC
>NW_016809886.1:199430-206975 GCF_001698545.2 Rhinopithecus bieti | reverse complement strand
AAACTAAATGTAGAAATGCTTACTATAATCATCTATTTTAAGCAAAAAGAAAAAATAAAGTTTCCTTATTAATTACATGCTCATTTATAAAATAGCTCTATTTATTGAACAAAATATTGTTTTATACTTTACCTACATAGACTCAAACAGATTTAAGCTTTTTATAAGAAATGTTTCTTTAAACAAGGAAGACACATTTAGTTACACTGGAAAGTTCATAGGCATTTCAAATACTTTGGAATCTTAGTGAATAATTTCTAACTTCTATAGATTTTAATTAATACAAAATTGAAGAATTTTTAAATAATAAAGCACTTTTTTTACTTAGTAGTTTGCATCTATTAAATTTTGAGCAGAGTTTCTTTATTGGGTCTAATTGTAGTCAACCTACCTCAGATAGCAATCAGAACTGTCATGTATGTTTTATTTTTCTAGGAATTGAGGAAGATAGGAATGGTATATGAGGTTGAAGAGATCCAGTATAATCTTTGTGCCCTGAAACCTCTACCTAATTGAACAGTCACAATGTGCTTTTGCCCATTTTATCTTAGGCAGTAATCCTAACTCAGATTTGAAAAAGTCAGTCTTGTCACCAACAATTTCTTCCATACATGACTTTAAACTTCTATATTGACTCAATTATACTTAATTAAATCATTCCGGCCTTTCACATCTCCATATACACTTATGCAGGGTATAATAATATTTTTTTAAATGTCATTCTGTGCATAGATATAACTTACATGATCTTGCTAAATGATTAAGTGCTGACAGGGTTTATAAAACTAGAAGATACTTTTAACATAGAATCTTTTACAACTGTTAAAATATTAAAATTTAGAGCAAGTTCAAAATCTAACTACTAATGTTTAAAAGGAAAGTTTGATAGAGTATAACACTTTTTCTCCTGTGTAAACATTTCTGTTAATTACATGAAGTTTAAAAAAGCTTTACTCCATCCTGGCAGTTCCCTAGAGCTAACAATTGTTGCTGAGTTTAGTGATTGTGGCAGAATGCCAATTACATTGTATGATGAGTGAACTATCTGCTACAACTGTCACAATGCAACAAAGGTCACAGAAAACATTTAAAAGCCAAACGCTTAGAATTAGGTTTCTCACTGAATATGTAAACAACATTTTATGTCTCAAACTTATTTATATAACAATAAGGACATATGTTCTCATATTAAATATCACCACAAATTATCACATTCCATTACTCCATCTTCACTACTATTTAATCATCTAACAAAAGATCATCAACTAACAAAAGAATAGAGAACACACTAGGCAGAGAAGTTGCTAGTATTATTTTTATTTACAGAATTTGTAAAATGAGTATGGCTTTCCCATGTTCTTGGAAATGCATATATTAGTGTACATATAACTAGTTATATGTATTGTACTATGTACAAGAGATTTAGCTGAAGAGTATTTGGTGATCACCATGCCTTAAGTAAGTTTAAGGAAGGAAGAGAGAAATTTCAGAGATAATTGGAAGATGTGTAATGTCATGTGACAATACGAATGAATCTCAGCAACTTAATACCAAGTGAAAAACAAAATCCCCAGACAAATGTCTATGTTATAATACTATTTAGGTTTAAAATAACTAATAAAATATTATGGATACGGGTTATGAATATATATCATGAATAAAAAAGTTTAAAAAGGAGATTATTTTTAAACTAAGATTAGCGATTTCTTTGGAGCTAAGGTGGAGGAAGAAAGTAATGGAATTGAAAGGCATGTGTAGGAGAAAATTTTATTGATAAAGTATTGCGGAGAGTTAAACAACTTGTTTTAGGCGGAAATTAAAAGAAGAGTCCCTGGAGAGCCTCTGACGCACCCCACAAGTCTTACACCAGATGTTTTCTTTTTTTTTTGAGACAGAGTCTTGCCCTATCACTCAGGCTGGAGTGCTATGGTATGATCTAGGCTGACTATAGTCTCCCCCTCCCGGATTCAAGCAATTCTCCAGCCTCAGCCTCCCAAGTAGGTGGGACTACAGGTATGTGCCACCATGCCCAGCTAATTTTTTGTATTTTTAGTAGAGACAGGGGTTCACCATGTTAGCCAGGATGGTCTCAATCTCCTGACCTCATGATCTGCCGACCTCCTCCTCCCAAAGTGCAGGGATTACAGGCATGAGACACCATGTGTGGCCTACACCAGATGCTTGGTGCAGATAAGAGAACTTGCACAAGAAGCTTTCCTAAACATGCCCACAGTGGAAAATTTCATTCCTTAGCACATGAGCAGTAAGGTAAATAAATAAATATGGACAGGCTCAGACTAAGAGCCCAATGTGCACTGGAAGGATGGGGTGGAGCTGCCAGGAATTTGCACCTTATTACAGATAATGAATCTAGCCTCATCAGCTTATATATATACAAAAAATTCCTGTATTCAACCATGAAGGGGGTAACTGGCAACCCACTTTCAGAACCGCTCTCTCTGCTGAGAGCTTTCCTTTTGCTTAATAAATTCTGCTCTACGAACTCTCCAGTGTCCATGTGTCTAATTCTTCCTGGTCATGAGACAAAAACTTGAACCCAGCTGAGCTAAGGAGTAGAAAGACCACAAAAATATTTTATTTCTTATATTAAGTAATGTATATGTATGCATGTTGCATCTTCAATAGGTAATATATTTGTTGTTATTTGAAATATTACCTTTCTCAAATTTATAAATATATATAATTGACAAAATGCCAATAGAAATCATTTCCAGTGTACAGTATAGATGTAAGCTCTGCTTTAGTCTGATGGTGGAGTGGACTACAATATTCAGAAACCTGTAAAACTCAGGAGATTCACCATCTTCTTTGCTGACAGTCATTAGAATGTTGTAAACAGTTTGAAGCTTGACAGACAAGTTGATTGACAGCGGCAGCTCTACATTGACAAACATCAGGGAAAAGCTTTTGAAATACTTCTACTGCTACTTCCACAAGTTCTCCCTCTGTTAGACATATTCATAGTTAGAGGAAATCAGGAATGTTTAACTCTTGTTGTTGAGGTTATGTGCCCTGACAAGTGACTCCTGCTTGGAGATATTCTTCTTTAGACTCTCAATGGCCTTGCTGCCCTTGCCTGTGTTCAAGAGAGAGAGGAAAAGCAAGATGTTTTTGAAAAGGTTATAAATATGTGTATATTTTAAAAGAGGTTTTTAAAACGGACATATGCAAAATTTAATTTATAACTGTAGTCATGTGTTGCTTAATGATAGGAGATAAGTTATTTCTTTTCTTTTCTTTTTTTTTTTTTTTTTTTTTTTTTTTTTTTTTTTTTTGAGACTGAGTCTGATTCTTGTTGCCCAGGCTGGAGTGCAATGGCACGATCTCAGCTTACTGGAACCTCTGTTTCCTGGATTCAAGCAATTCTTGTGCCTCAGCCTCCCAAGTAGCCAGGATTACAGACACCCACAACCACATCTGGCTAATTTTTGTATTTTTAGTAGAGACGGGGTTTCACCATGTTGGCCATGCTGGTCTCGAACTCCTGATCTCTAGTGATGCATCTGCCTTTGCCTCCTAAAGTGCTAGGATTACAGGTATGAACCACTGCACCCAGCCATGATGGAGGATAAATTCTAAGCAATATGTCAGTTAATTTTGTTCTTGTGTATATATCATAGAGTGTACTTACACAAACCTCTGGGATGTGATAGCCCACTACACACCTACCTATCTGGTCTAGCCTATTGCTTCGAGGCTATAAACCTGTACCATATGTTACTTTACTAAATACTGTAGGCAATTGTAATGCAATGGTATGTATGTGTGAATCTAAATATAGAAAAGGTATAGCAAAAATACAATATAAAAGATAATAAATGGTGTACCTGTATAAGGTGTTTATCATGAATGAAACTTTCCAATTTGGCAGTTCCTCTCCATGGGTCAGTGAGTGAGTGGTGAGTTAATATGAAGGCTTAGGACATTATTGTACATTACCATAGACTTATAAACACTGTACATTTAGACCACAATACATTTATAAGACTTTTTTCAATAATAAGTTAACCTTAACTTACTGTAATTGTTTTATTTTATAAATTTTTATTTTTTAACTTTTTGACTCTGTCATAACATGTAGCTGAAAATGCAGACACATTGTACAGCTGTACAAAAACATTTTTCTTCTTTATATCATTATTCTATAAGGCTGTTTTATATTTAATTATATTTTCCTTTTAAAGCTTTTGTTAAAATTAACAGACACACACATTAGTCTAGGCTGACACAAGCTCCGGTTTATCAGTGTCTCTGTCTCCCACTTTCACATCTTGTCCCACTAGAAGGTCTTTAAGGGCAATAACATGTGTGGAGCTGTCACCTCTTATGATAGCAATGCCTTATTCTGGAAGGCCTCCTGAAGAACTTGCCTGAGACTGTTTTATGGTTACTTATTTTTCATAAATAGAAGAATTGCATTCTAAAATAATGATGAAAAGTATAGTATAATAAATATATAAATCAGTAACAGTCATTTATTATTATTATCAAGTATTTGGTAATGTGCATAATTATATGGGCTTATATTTCTATATGATTGATATCAAAATATGTTTGTTTACACCAGCATCATCACAAATACATCATGATGCATTTTTTAGGACATTATTATGGTTACAATGCCACTAGGAGATAGGAATTTTTCAGCTCCATTAAAATTTTATGAGACCACTTTCATATATGTGGTCTGTCATTGACCAAAATGTTGTTATGCAGTGCATGACTGCATCAAAATTATTACAAGCATTCAAAATTAATTAATATCCAGGAGAAGAAAAAGTTAAAGACATAAGCAAGAGAAAAATTTATATATAGATTAAGAGTAGCTAAGGTTTATCAACTTTCAAATGTTTTCACTTAATAGTCATAATTAAATTTGTGGTAGTTATTTTAATTTCCATGT
This sequence comes from Rhinopithecus bieti, assembly GCF_001698545.2. Classification (NCBI taxonomy): domain Eukaryota; kingdom Metazoa; phylum Chordata; class Mammalia; order Primates; family Cercopithecidae; genus Rhinopithecus; species Rhinopithecus bieti. Next base: position 202,051 of record NW_016809886.1, on the reverse strand, counting down.
TTTAGATGCGTAATTTGAATTCAGAGAAATTAAGCAATGCTCTCCTGGTCTGCCCTCCCACATGTCTCTATGATTATCTACTGTGCAGTTGTGATGGATCTAGTGGAGTGACTGTTGGCACATTGATTCCTAGATACGGAAACAGTTTAACGTTAATCTTGAGTAAATGAGTGAGGAGAAATGGAGAAAAGACTTTTGGTTTTCCAGTAAGATTTTAGTGACTTATTTTTAAGAAATGACTTTTATATAAAATTGGGGCTAAAGTTGGACCTGAGAAAAATAAGGTAACAGGTAAAAATCACGAGTTTATTTTCCTCTCCTTAAATTCAGTCTTGTGTTGGGCATGTTTTCTGTTTTAAACAATCTTGAGCAGAGATAAACTAACAATTTTTTTGTATTCTCTCTCTCCACAGAATGGCTAACTTGCTTAACTTTGGAAAAATTGAAATGACTAATTAGAATGTTTCAAATCTATCTGATACACATTTGAAAGAGCTACATGCCGTTGGATGTTTTTGTAGCTGTTAACAAAAAAGGGGTCCCTAACAGATGAATGAATGGACTTCTTAATGGAGACTGTTTAGACACTACTTTAGAAAAGGCATTATTTTTGTTGCTACTAGGAAATTGTGTGTGTGTCGGTGGGTGGGTGTGTGTTTTCAGTGTCTCCAGCAGCTGAAAGTATCCAAGAGCTAAAATGCAGCTACAGCTGGAGCTAACTCACATTCATTCATCATTGTCACTTCATGAATTAGGAGCCAGCAGACCATTTCTCTCACTTTACTTCAGCTCCTTTTCAGAATGAGGTAAGGTTCATAATGCTCAGATATGATAGTTCTTTCTTCTAGCCTATTATTTAGAGAGCTATCAATTTTGTTCTGTTGTCACTCTACAAACTCTTGAGCTTTTCAAAAGGAAACTAAATTCTGACCGGTGTTTATATATAAATATGTGCGTGTATGTGAACAGCACCTACAGTGATAACATTTGCTTAACATTTTAATATCATCATATGATTGTGGCATTTTTACGAGGTACGTTCTAAATTATCTCAAACTTTGAAACAGCTTGCCTTTTCTCTCAGTCAAATAAGCATCATCTATGTAAAGTTCCTTTTTGAGTGTGAGAAGTTTCACACTTTCCACATTCCAAAGCTTTTATTAAGACATACTAGTAGTAGTAGATTGAATGACTATGTATGTCTACTGAACTGCCAATAGGATAATTACTCACAGCATCATAGAAGGGAAGTTTTCTCTTAAAATAGATTGTATTAGATCAATTTATTCTCTTTCGAGAGTTACAAGCATTAGCCTTTGGAATGACCATTACCCTTTAATTGGCATTCTTATACTATCTAATGTAATTGTGTCATTAAAGGTGGCAATCAAAATATTCAGTAAATTATAACACTGTAACAAGTTGGGATCATCTTTTTAGCTTCCCAAAAGCCACTAATTAACTATGTGAATATGTCAAAAAATAAAATGGAGTTTTGTTGCAAGCCATTATTTGTCACCTGTTTAACCTATCACAAATAGAGGTATAGACTCATGAAATTGATAAAGACACAAAACATAATTATAACTTAACTTTGACAAGATTTCTAAAGAACTTTGTGTAACAAAACCATGACAGAAATGGTCTCTTATGAAACAAACATCACGACTTACAAAACTTTGGAATTTTTAAATACAAAATCCATGATAAGGATGTGAAATTAAATAGAGAGGTTTACTAGAGTAGTCAACACATAAAAAATCAACTTTTCCAATGTGAACAGAGTAAAATCAATGTGGCCAAGTTGTGCCATTAAAATGTATAGTGATACATAGATACATAAGCTAGGATTTTAAATTTGAAAAATAGATCATCATAACCCTAGTGTACTGATGGTTATAATATAAGATTCATTTGTAAATGCTTTAACATGAAGAAGTGCAGAACTTAATACTATTTGCAGATAAATGTTTACACACAGTTAAACAGAGGGATTCACATGCCAAGTGTAGAATTTGATGTCTATATAATGTATACAATTTGGTTTAAAGGTGTATAGTGTTTAATATAAATATTTAAAAGCAATTCTTATATAGTATTTAAAAAAATAACTTTGGCTTAATATCATGTTTTGCTCTCTGACCTAAGTTATACATTCAGAACAAATGCAACATTTTCTGAAATAACTTTACTATGGGTTTCATGCTATTGACATTGAAGGAAACCTAGTAAAGCAACTAATTCTAAAACACCTTCTTCCTCTAGTCACTTTTGTAGAAATTATATATATTTAGTTTATTTATTTATTTATTATTATTTTTTTTTAGAGATGGAGTCTCTCTCTGTCGCCCAGGCTGGAGTGCAGTGTTGTGATCTCGGCTCACTGCAAGCTCCGCCTCCCAGGTTCACGCCATTCTCCTGCCTCAGCCTCCTGAGTGGCTATGGCTACAGGTACCCACCACCATGCCCGGTTAATTTTTTGTATTTTAGTAGAGACGGGGTTTCACCGTGTTAGCAAGGATGGTCTCGATCTCTTGACCTCATGATCCGCCTGCCTGGGCCTCCCAAAGTGCTGGGATTACAGGTGGGAGCCACCGCACCTGGCCAAAATTATATATTTT
>NW_016809886.1:135760-193069 GCF_001698545.2 Rhinopithecus bieti | reverse complement strand
TTGTTCCACCATAGTAAATATTTCCCAATCGTTGTGTGCCCCAAACAGCTCAGTTTTTATATGTGGCAATAATAGGGCTTATACCTATTTACCTACTAACTGGACAGGACGCTGTGTCTTAGCCACACTTTTGCCAGACATAGACATTATCCCTGGAGATGAACCTGTACCTATCCCAGCTATAGATCACTTTTTAGGAAGAAACAAAAGGGCAATACAATTTATCCCCTTACTTGCAGGATTAGGCATAACTGCTGCCGTAACAACTAGGGGCCTAGGGGTTTCTGTTACTCAATACACCAAATTGTCTCACCAATTGATCTCAGATACGCAGGCCATTTCAAGTACTATACAAGATTTACAAGATCAGGTAGATTCTCTGGCAGAAGTAGTGCTCCAAAATAGAAGAGGCCTAGATTTCCTAACTGCAGAACAGGGAGGCATCTTCTTGGCTTTACAGGAGAAGTGCTTTACAGGAGACAAGATGGCACATTTCCGGGTTCTTCATTACAAACTTTCCCACGCATGTGCAAATCTTTCCCGTGCGTGCGCAAACATTTTCGCGCCCAGGAAGATATGCAACGTACAGCGCAGGCGCAATCCCGCACCTGGGAAAATTATCAACCAACGGTACATGTGCAATTGTAATTTGAGAAAACCCGGCCCCCTGTTACCGCCGTGGCCCAACCTCTTCCTCTGCCAGCCTATATAAGGCATTGCAGTGCCACCATTAAACGAGACTTGATCAGGCTATTTGTCTTGTCTCCATTTCTCGTGTTTTCTTGTCTCCTCCATTCCCACTCCCCCTTCCAGGGCCCGTTCGACTGTCCTGCAGGTCGGGACACACGTGCATAAGTGTGTGTATACATGTTAGTATATGTGTGTGTCTAACACATTTCACATACACGAATATTAAAATGTATTTTGATCACCATTTTTAAAAGAACATCTCTAGTGTTTGAGCTGCAGAGCTTTGATTAAGTAAGAACCATATTGTTCTTGTCATCTACAAAAGAGAAAGCAATTTAGATACTCTTCAAATTTTTTATGGCTAAATATTTGTGCTGAGGTTTGTGTTTGCTGAGAGGATGATGCCATGAGAACACAGAGTACATGTAGCTATAAACTGGCTGAAAAAGATCTCACCTCCATCATGGGAAAATAAATTGCACCAATAACCAGCAATATGCACCAAAAGTGTGAAAATAGCATATTGTATTTTACTCACTTAGAACTTTTACCAAATAATAATTCAAAATTTTACCAATTAATAATTCTAGATAAGAAAAATGAATTCTACAAGTTAAAATGTTAGCATTTTTTACAATTGGTATTTTAAAAAATCTAAATGGATAAAATAGAACAAAATTAAAATACTATAGGCATTCTTTCTAAAGAATATTTTTTAAATGACCATAAAAAATTTTTGTTCAAATGCAGACAATTTTAATGAGGATAATTTCAAGAGAGCCTATGCAACAGGTATAAATTGGAACTGACAGGCTAACTAAAACATAAGGTCACCTTAAATATTATGCACCTTTAAAAATCAGACTAAAATAATTTATTGGCTGGAAGTATTTGTATTATAAAATTAACTTCAAAATTAGTAGGTATAGAATAATCACAAATATGTAAATTAAAACTGATTTGCTTGGTTGAAGTAGCTATGTCTTTCTGGTAAGATATGCATTTTACATTTTTATACAGAATATATATTGATGTTATAATATAATACACATTGTAAACATTGTAGCCTTATTTCAAATCTAGCAAGAATTGCCTTAGTGTAACATGACTTGTTCAAAATTCTCATAGAGATAAACTCAGTAGATTAGGTGTAGGGTAAAGAGAAATTGTAGATAAAGTGTATCTGCTATTTTTCCAAGTTCATTTCCAAATATTTAACAGCTTACAACATTATAGCACTAACTTTAAGTCACATTCCAGGGAATCCATTATAGAAAGCTGACAATTGTTCTGCAAGTGACCTACAAAGTAGATAGAATGGCCAGTTGTGGTGGCTCTCACATCTGTAATTCTAGCACTCCGGAAGGCCGAGGCAGGCAGGTCAATTGAGGCCAGGAGTTGGAGGCCAGCCTGGGCAATGTGGTGAAACCCCATCTCCACTAAAAATACAAAAATTAGCCAAGTGTGGTGGTGGGCACCTGTAGTATCAGCTTCTCAGGGGGCTTAGGCATGAGAATTGCTTGAACCCTGGACACCAAGGTTGCAGTGAGTCAAGATCTCGCCAGTGCATTCTAGCCTGGGCAACAGAGCAAGACTCGGTCTCAAAACAAAAACAAGAACAACAACAAATGGTATTCTGAGGGATTATAAGATCCCAGAGAATGTCTGGAAAATATATTACTTTTTAGTTCAATTTGGGAATATAGTTTCATTATTTTAACATGTTCAATTAAGTGTCAGCCTTCTAATGATAACTCACTAATAATTACATATTACAAATGATGAGTTGATTTTGAGGGAAAAAAGTCACATTTTCTTAGACTACAACCTATATAAGTAAATATGGAGGTTTTAGCTAATTCAATTATACACAATTTTACCCGCCCTGAAGAAACTCACCAGCAAAGGGGAGGATATAGCAAATCTCTAGAAATAAGAAGAGAAATACACTGTCTAATTTTAAATGTATGTAGTTATAAGTCTTCTTCCATTTAGAATTCTTCACTTAGCACATTAGGACAAATGGAAAAATTATTAAAATGTATTTGAAAGCACAGGGCTTTTTAATAACAATGCACAATGCTCCAATAGTTACGTGTTAACTCATACTTAAGATGACCACAGTGAGATACTGGGAGGGTGGCATGCCTGCATTTGTGTCTTTCATAATCAATGAGTAAACATTAAGTAAAATGTTTTCCTGAGTTTGGGAGCTATTCTAGCAAAATTTGAGGCAGGTGACAACCTACAGGCTTGTAACCAAGTTGAACAGAAATGTGTGTAAACAGGGGGCAGTCTTATGGAACTGAGCCTTTAAACCTGTATAGTCTGACTCCAACTCTAGGTAGTTCGTATTAGAATTGAATTAAATTATTGAAGACACAGTTCATATCTAGAGAATTGGAAAATTGGCTGATGGTATGGAAAACACCCCAGAAAATTTGCAGTTAGAACAGAATTCTCAAACTGAATGGTCACCAATCACCTGAGAGACAAACAAGATATAAATTACTTTGACTCCCTAGGGGTATTAATTCAGTCGGCCTAGGTGAAAACATACATTTTTAACAATCTCCTAATCTTAACCTTGAAATGATTGTGACAGTGGTAATCCTCCAGTCATTCATCAATCTAAGGGAAAGGGACCAGAATTCTAAATCAACCTTATAAGAGTAGAGTCAGAAAGAAAAAAGAGAATGAAGACGATTAATGACAAATGTGAAGTCATATCCTATTGACAACAATACTATAGGCAGGGGTATCCAATCCCTAGGTCATGGACCAGTCCGTGGCCTGTTAGGAACTGGACTGCAAGGCAGGTGGAGAGAAATGATTGAGCTAGCATTACACCTGAGATCCATCTCTGTCAGATCAGTGGCAGCATTAAATTCTCATGGGAGCAAGAACCGTATTGTGAACTTCCCATGTGAAGGATCTACACTGCACCCTCCTTATGATAATATCTGATGATCTGAGATGGAATGGTTTCATCCTGAAACTATTCTTCTCATTTGTAGAAAAACTCTCCTCCATGAAACTGGTCTCTGGTCTCCAAAAGGTTAGGAATCACTGCTATAGAGAAGGGTTGGTATTGCATAAGTATTTAAGAAAATGCTAAAAGCCATAATTAATAAACTGTGAATTAGTCAAAATGGGGACAAATATTAGAGACAATTAAAGCAATGGTTTCCCCAAAAGAAAAATCTGAGGCTTATTTAGCCAGAACAGATTAGCTAATTCATTATATATAAATGTCACCAAGATTTTCAGAAGTAGGATTTTAAGAAAACAAGGAGGTTACAATTCCTTACATTTATGATTCTTTGAAGTGATAATTAACTGGAATCTGACATGCCCCCAAAGCTTACTTTAGGAACTTCTCACTGTTATGGTGAGTAAGCATGTGAGGAGAAATCACTACAAAATTTCTAGAAAGAAAAAAGAATATAACTGGCAGTTATTGAATGCCTGCTACTATAGATATTGCAATAGATGGTTTTCATTCACCTTATTCCTTTCTGTAATCTTCTGTGATAGGTATTCTAATCCCCTTTTGAAAATGAGTACATTGAGTCAAGGAGAGATTAAGTAGTATATTTTCTTTTTTTTTTTTTTTTTTTTTTTTTTTTTTTTTTTTTTTTTTTTTTTTGCTAAACAAGTTTAAGAGTTGCAGATTAAGTGTATGTTTTAAAATAAACACCCAATAAGAGCCCTCAGAAAAGTCCATGTTTTTCCAATTCAAACTTCATATCCTTTTCACTCAATTACATTCATAGAAGTTTTCTTGTTAGAATTCACAATATAGATTAGATTTTGTATTCTTATCTAATAAACTCCTCTCTATATATTTTAGTAAATATGTGCTAAATAAAACTTACAGTTATCTCTGTTATCTATGTAATATACATATCTCCCAAAGACATTAAATAATTTATTTAAAATAATTCTACTAAAAATTAAATAAATTGAAAGAGAAAAGAATTCTCTCGGCATAAAACTGATCCTAGCACCTGCAACTGCTTTCATTCTACTTACTGTAAAGCATGTTGTATATATAATATAATTAATATAATTGTATATACTATATAATCTTGCCATTTGAATTGAGCTATTTTACAACTTTACTCCAAATTTGTCATCACGTTGCTTGATTAAAAGAAAATAACCAATAAGCTGGATATATCCCTCATCTGTTAACTTCTTTCATATAATCCAATAACACAGACATGCTATCAACAAGAAAATGCAGCTGATTTTTCTCACATGTTCTATCCTTTTTTTCCTTAGCCTGTAAACTACGGCACTTGTTTCTTAGTAACAAATTCACATGCTTCTCTTGAATTTCTTTTCCTCCACAACACTCCAATGAGTCTTTATCTATTGCTCCAGACAGCCATCTTCTCAAATCACCTAGAGATGTGAATGATAACCCTATCACCTACTAGACAGAAACATCAAAATTCTGGCCAACATTCACTAAGATAGCTTTTTCTTATCTGAAGCTATCCATCTATAATGTGTAAGGGCAGAGCCTGCTTTCAGTAATGCAGCTGGTTATAGCAACTAAGAATAGCACAAGTTTCCTTCCAGATGATTTAGAGTAACTCACCTTCATCAAAATGAACCAGAACAGGATGCTTGACTCCTGAAGGACAATTGGAAAAATCTGTGTTGAGTATAAATTGCACAGAAAAAATGGAGTCAAATAACTAATTGAAGTATATTTTGAACCCAAATCTCTAAATATGTATGATTTGACATCAGTAAGCAGTTTAACTAGTTTGTAATTGTAACGTTTAATAATGGAAGTAATTTTGCAGTTTTCATTACCTAATCAAAAGCAATAACAATAATTGTGTAGAATTATGGAAAATTAAACATGTTTGAGTGAAGCTGCAATTTTAGTGCCATGAAATCATTAAATTAAAATCATTAAAACTGCCTCATGCTATTTCTGTCAGATAACGTGCCTTTCAAAATGGATTTTCTGTTTGATATTTCTTTTTTACATAGGATTATGTAAGCTGTTATGAAATCTCTATGACATAAATTAATCCTGAATAAGCCATCATGATGCAAAACTTACTTTGACAATTAAAACAAAAGAGATTATTCTANGTTTAACTAGTTTGTAATTGTAACGTTTAATAATGGAAGTAATTTTGCAGTTTTCATTACCTAATCAAAAGCAATAACAATAATTGTGTAGAATTATGGAAAAATTAAACATGTTTGAGTGAAGCTGCAATTTTAGTGCCATGAAATCATTAAATTAAAATCATTAAAAACTGCCTCATGCTATTTCTGTCAGATAACGTGCCTTTCAAAAATGGATTTTTCTGTTTGATATTTCTTTTTTACATAGGATTATGTAAGCTGTTATGAAATCTCTATGACATAAATTAATCCTGAATAAGCCATCATGATGCAAAACTTACTTTGACAATTAAAACAAAAGAGATTATTCTAACAGTTGCTTATATTATTTTATATAAAATGATTAATCTCAGTGAAATAGGAAAAAAATACATACATATATATGTATCCTGTTCTAGTCAATATAGCAATGAATTAACCTTGATAGTAAAGTGATTTATTATTTTTTCACAGAGCTTTTTTGCATTTGTAGAGTTCATTTGTCCTATGACTCATTCACTTCCTTGAAATTTCCTTCTACCTCATCTGAAGCAGATCTCGTCAGATCTTGTGAAAGCCTGAGGTTAGCAAAATCATTTTACTTGAGGTAAATTTAAAACTTGAGTCTCTAGGAGTAAAAGGCAAATGCACCACTCCTCTTCCCAGGGTCTTTAAATCTTAATGAGTTGTGCTCCAGAAATGGACTTATCCTTCCCTTTCCTCCCTCCATTTTACAGCTCTTGTTAAGTGGTTAGGGCATCTGCAGTTAAAGGACACTGAACTACTCTAGATACATTACTGTCTACTCTACCCTTTTAGAATAAGGTGTGGGGTTTTGTGTAACTTACATAGACTTAAGGTATTAAAGGTATTAAAAGGGCCTTATTAAATGGTGTCAGGGCAATTGAAGGTGCATCAAAGCGACATCTCCTAATTGCCTGTGGTACGTTTTAATAAACTGCAGGCTACCATGTCAATCACAGGATAAAGGCAAGGCATATAGAAATGTTTGGATTAATTATTAATATCAGTTGGCTATTAGAGCTCTTTAGTTTCTTGCTGTGGCAAAGCACATGGTGAAAGTGCTGGATAGGAGGTAATTTGTTTGCATGCAGATAAGTCTGGATTGTAATAAATCTCAACAAGTTCTAATTCTCACTTGACCTTCTGCAACTTCCTTTTGCGGCACCAGTCACTGTGGGGATATTAGGATGCTTTAATCACCTTGGATCACATGTGAAGGATCTGAATCCTGCACAAATGAAACATGTAGAGATACAGAAGCAGCACTGACTATGGCTCACATTCCTTATCCACTGGCATTTCCCTCAAGTTTTGCATGTTGTTTACAATGTGATTATTTTTTTAAAATTGTGCTTGTCAAAAGATAAAGTAATGTTGATGCTGTTCTTACCTGAGAAAGATCAAACAGTATGATTTTTTCCTTTCTCAAACATTTGCCTCTCTCACATACGCAGATATTTTAAATAAATGGACAGTGAACATTTTCTTGTCAAAAATCAAATAGCAATAACAACAAAAAGGAATCCTAAGCTTCTGAATTCTTTGCATCCTTATTTACCCATGATTATTACAAATCAAGAAAAATTGAATGATCAGTGGAGAAATGAACAGCATTACAGAGACAATACTACACAGATACTAATCTGTAGACTTTAGTTTGAGCTCCATTTTTTGGGTATATTTTCATTGATATCTACTAATTATATGTATATATTTGGGGATACATTGGTATTTTGATATATGCATAGAATGTGTCATGATCAAATCAGGGTAATTGTAATATCCACTGTCTCAAACATTTTTCTTTTCTTTGTATTGGGAACATTACCATTCTTCTAACTATTTCAAAATATACAATAAATGATTATTTATAGAAATCATTGTATTTCCCTACTGTACTATTAAATACTAGAATAAACTCTTTGTATTGAACTTTATTTTTGTATCCCTTAATCAACTTATCTTCATGCCCCCCATTCCCCATTTCCTTTCTAGCCTCTGGTAACCACCATTCTACTCTATCTCCATGAAATCTAACTTTGTGGCTCCCATAGATGAGTAAGAACATGTAATATTTGTTTTTCTGTGCCTGGCCAATTTCACTTAATATAATGACCTCCAGTACCATCCATGTTGCTGTAAATGACAAAATTTCATTCATTTTATGGCTAATATTCCACTGTGTATATATAGCACATTTTTGTATCCATTCATCTGTTGATGAACACTTACGTTGATTCCATATCTTGGCTATTGCAAAAGGTGCCACAATAAACATGAGAGTATAGATGTATCTTCCATATACTGATTTCCTTTCTTTTGAATATATATCCAGCTGCAGGATTGCTAGATGAGCTCCATTCTCAATGGCTACTATTTTTATGTCTTTTGTGGGTTCATATTCTCAATGTCCTTTTCTCAGTTTTCCATCTGTAAAATGGCAACACTTCTCCCTCTTCAACCAAAACCGCTAAGTAAATCATAAAGCCTATAACTATATTAATCTATTGAAAAAGTATTTCTCAGGAAGTCTTACTTAATATTGAGAAATTATTACATAAAGTATTCAAAAGTCATTAATAGTAAATCCATGCTTAGGCAGAAGTCTCAAGATATTATTAAAATTTAATGTTTTTATTTTTATTAACTTAGTAAATTGATGAGTTTCACTAACAACCAATGAGTATGGCATTTAATAGAAAAAAAAATCTGGTGGTTGGCTTTCAGAGACATGTTTGTTATATTTATGCTATTTAATTCATTTTACAAATATATCAGACATAAAACCTGAGGAAATTCTCTTCTTGTTCATCATTTATTACCCGCCTCTTTGGGGGAATGTTTCATGTTGAATATATCTAATAATATGAGACATTTAACATCTAATAATTACACTTTTCTTTTCTTCTTAGCATCGAAAGAAGTTGATAAATGTTTTCAAATATGTTTGTTCCCCTGGGAAAATTATTCCTTGTATTCTGTGTCTTCTCATCTTCTTTAAACAATGCAGAAGGACATTATCTCCTTGGTAGAGATCTGGAAGCTAACATTTATTTTCAGCTCTAATGGTCTCATCTGAATCTGCATCCCAGGAGTTTTAGCTAACAGAGACCCCATGCTGTGATTCATGCTGTTTAATGCCAAGTTGACGGGTAATAAAGTTATCATAATCCGTAATTTAATTATAGATGAAAGACCCTATTCTGTGATAGTAACACTGAAACTCTGGCTTCATTTACACTTCTGGGATGCTTCCCAAATGATTTGGGCTGATCTTTGACACAGGGTCAAGGGTGGAAACATTTTTCATATGATTGCATTCTATCTTAATTGAAAGAAACATTCCCTGTCCAAATTGGGTTTATTTTTGAGTTGTCATATGTCTGAAGTTTCAATGGTAAGTATAAATTTTAATAAGAATTTTGGAGATGTTTCCTTTTTTGCCACAGATATTTGTGTTGAATTTCTCATCTCATTTAAATGTAAAAATTGCTTCTTTTATTGTTACTGTCCCAAACATCGAAAACAGGAAAGAAAATACTCTTTCCTTGAAATTAGAAAAACAAAATGCATCATTGGAAATTGTTTTATTTTCCCCGGATTTGTACTGTGTTCATGCAAATTTCATGTATATTCATGAATTTGCTAAGACTGTTGACTTAACTGGGCATAGTGCCTTCCTCTTTTCCTATTTTCAATTGGTGTCCAATTGTATCCCTCTTCTTCATGAACTGAATTTTTTTCCAGCAAGAAAATGTACTAAATGCTAAATTCATGGGCAGCCTGTAATGGCACTTACTACCTTTGTCACTAAGACATTTAACAAAAATTTCTAAATCTAAGTTATCTCAGTGATGGCAACTGAGCCTCTTTCAAAAAAAATGTGATGATTAAGCAAAACAACATATAGATCTAGCAACCTCTCTGAAGGACATAATCAAAATGCTATAAAATATCTCATCAAAAAAAGAAACAGCTGCACTTTGTTTTTAATTCTTTATATGTGTGTGTGATATGTGTACAGAGAATGACTGTAATATATACATTTATTATAGAATTTATTATGTAAGAAAAATGCTATATACTATAGGTCCTTTGTTCTCTTACTTTCGGAATTAAAAAGATTAGCTTTAGTAGAAAATCCTTGGACACTACAATGATATTTAGAAAAGAAAACCAGTTGATTATGGGGAGGAAGAGACTAAAGCAAATATAATTTTATTTCCAATATTCTAAAGATTACAATAAGTCCCGTAATTGAATGAAAGAGCTAGGATCTTTTGTGATCTCATGCATCAGTGTTGAAGAAATGATCACAAAATTTATGAAAGTTGGAGGTAAACATCTTTAGATTAGACTTCACTAAGCAATGATTTATAAATCTACAAGGTAGGGCCATCATGATGTAGGAAAATATTTACACAAAAAAATTATGTATTCCAAACCACATTATTTTTATGGAAGAAAAAAATATAGGCATTTTATATAACAGAAGCAAATAGGAAGAAATAAAATGATCCAGTAAGTCCAAGGCCAAAATTGTAACTGTTTTCTATGTTATTGATACGTAAATATTACTTATATTACCTCATTAGTTAATCCAAATTAGATGAACTATAGACCTATACTCTATACATGTTACTTTTATATAAAGAGCTGGCAACCATTATAATTATACGTAAAGTCTCAGTTACATTGTCACACATTTACAATTGTCACACAAAAATTTTATGTAGGTACATACATGTTTTCTTTTTATCTAAATTTAAAGATAGCCATTGCATCCCTGAGGCATGTTCAACAAAGAATATGGATAATGTATGTCACAGGAATCAAAGAAAATATTTGAGAATGCATCTTTTACTTTTTTATTCTCTTAACAATATATTTTAGCACATATGGGATTCTGGTTCAATGCATAATGCCATCCTATAAAAAAGCACCACCAATTTGTAAGATTTATGTCCAATCTGGCTCTTAACTCAGTTTTCAAAAAGCCATTTCACACTCAGTAAGTCCAACTATTTCTGGGCAATATGGAATATGATACAATCAGGGAATACAGTGTGTGTTAGTATATATTGCCTTACTTCATTTGCTGTAGAGTTAGAAACAAAATAGTTTGGCACACCAAAGTGAAGAATGAGGTATTAGATAAATCAAAGAATGATTTTGCTGGAAAAGAATGGCTTATGAAGAAGATAAATGTATTTCCAGAATTTGTTTCTCTAGTACTGAAGAAAAACTGTTGCCTCCAATAGATGATTTAGTGGCAGATTTATAACCTGTAGAACAATACCTGTAAGGTACAAAAGATAGTTCACTGCTAATATCCAGTTTAGGACTCAGTTTTGGCCATAGCCTTGAGAAGAGGTAGGTATGCTGTTGCATCCGTGCATAACCACTTGGTTCATCAACCTATTGAGCAAACACAAATGTAGCTGAGAAAAGAAGCTGACCAAAATCCTGTGGGTGGGTCATAATGTCCACCTTATTGTTGACAACATTTTCAGTGGTTACAAGAGCAACAAAATCCATTAATCTGAGGGGCCCATCCATGTACCTTCATTTAGCTCTCCTAAATCTTTCACTTTTGCTTCTCCCAAGTTTTTGACCACTTAGAGAGTCATAACCATTTTGAAAGAGCAGTACGTATATGACTTCAGGCAATCACCATTATCAAGTAAAGTAAACTATGAAATTATTTCTCAACATTTTGGCCCTCTAGCAAAAAATTTCTTTCCCTGCTTTTCTACAGGATCACTTCTTAGTGTGATTGTAGTCTACTTCTGGATGGTTCCAATATTATCACGCAGAACTATTTGTTTTTTAACCTCATTCAGTGTTTTTGCTTCAGTCAGCTTGTCACAGAGGCTTCCCGTAGGTTTGCAGGCATGGTGATTTCAGCAGGATGATGACGTAGCAAGAGAAGGCATGCTGAGAATTAAGTCACCAGCTCACTAAATTTTTTTGTGTCTTCAACATCTACTTGACTGTACGCTACTTCTATGTGATGTTGGAATGCTGCTGTGTTTATTTGTTCTGATTGTAGCACTTACCCTGTTGCCTATTTTTACCAATCCCTTTGCCCATGTAATTTTCAGGGCCTCAATATGGGAGTATGACCTATAACCTGTGGAGTGAATATCTTAAAACGTGATCACTGATGATGATTTATTACATCTCTTTTTCATATTTTAAACACAAGAATGTTCTGTACTTCAATCTCTTTCACTGTAGACTTCTATTGAATTTTGGAAAGGTGGAAAACCAGATCTGTTTTCTAATATTCTGACTCGCAGATGGCAACTCTCTGAGCTAGAGATGAAGAAGAGGCCACTGTAACTGTTGGCTCCAGGGCCACACTATCATAGACACAGTCCATGCTGTTAAAATAGTTGCTTTATGCCCTGCACCTCAAGGTAAGAACTAAACACTGAGTCCTATGCATTGCTGCTGCAGATAATTGAAATTCATCAATGGCTGTGCCAGAAAAAAACAACTGAAGGAGAAAAAGCACATTTCTTACTCATCCCTGCTTTCCAAATATCACATGGATCTAATGTTTGGTAAAAGCCAGAACACTTGCAAACCTGAGCTGGTAGAAGGAATGGAAAGAGTAGACTTTAGCATTCCTGCTTCTGCTCTGAATTAAATCATTCAAAACGGGTTAGAATAAGATTAAGTGAGCAAATCTGTACATACTGCCAGAGACTCCACAGTTTCACTAATATGTGCCTCAAATATATTTAATAAAGCCTATATCAAGATATCAAATTTACTTAGACTGCTGTGGCATCTCCTCATCAGCTGACAACTGCTAAGGCCTTTAATTTCCATCTTCATGTGTAAAAATGGCACTTGTGAATTTCCCTTTCTTCAGAGTCCAGCTATATATTAGACTTTCCCTTTAATAATATATTTGTATTGTAGGTTTGTAGCAGAAGGAAAAGCTTCCAAATTAACCAATACCTTTCATGTAAATGTTTTGATCATTTGTTTCTTTAAATTAGTTTTGGCTTGCAATCTGCTAGGTATTTTGTTTATTGTTTATATCTTTCTTCAGTTTAAGAATATTTTTCTTTTATTAATTTGGTATTCACTTACTCTAATTTTACTATGTCTCATTTTCAGATATGTCAATTAGGATTCATTCCTAATTCTTAATAGTAAATAGACATTTGAAAATCTATACCTCAGCTTTACTGGATTTTATTAATTTGCATAGTCAATGATGAGACTTTCCAATTTTTCAAGGGTTTCTCACAGCTTGGCTTTTTTTTTTTTTCAATTTAGAATGTTATTTTCTTCTAAAAACACCTTTGAATGTGGTTTCTCTTCAATGTATTCTATTCTTTTTAAAAACATTTTAATTAGTATATATCTATATATCATCTACCTCTTCATCTGTTTGCTACTTTCATGTGTATTCTGGGGACTTGTTTCCAATTTTTCTCTTTAGTTGAAGCTTTGGAAGTTCATGTTCCTTTTTTTAAATTACCATCGGCTTTATTTTTTATTTTTTATTTTTATATTATTAGGAGACAGGGGCATGCTTTTGATAGCAACAGGAGACAGACAAATTTCTAGGGAGACAAAGGTAGGAGGTAGGTCCCTGGTGAAACCCAACTTTCTTTCTTTTCTTTTCTTTTCTTTTCTTTTCTTTTCTTTTCTTTTCTTTTTTTCTTTTTTCTTTTTTTTTCTTTTTTTTTTTTTGAGACGGATAGTCTCGACCCGCCGCCGCCAGCATCTCAGCCCTCACTGCAAGCTCTGCCTTCCCGGATTCACGGCCATTCTCCTGCCTCAGGCCTCCCGGAGTAGCTGGCGGAACTATCAGGCCGCCGCCACCTCGGCCCGGCTAATTTTTTGTATTTTTTTCAGTAGAGACGGGTTTCACCGTGTCAGCCAGGATGGTCTCAATCTCCTGACCTCGTGATCCGCCCATCTCGGCCTCCCAAAGTTCTGGGATTACAAGCTTGAGCCACCGCGCCCGGCCAAAACCCGACTTTCAAGCCAAAGACAGTTTACAGCCTGAAAACAGAGCGGCCAGGTCTAGACAGAGCCCACGACCGGAATGAGAACTTCTATCCCCATCTTACCCTTTCTCTCCCTATTGGTTTATTCTGGATGATGCCTTTTAACCAATCAAATGCTGCTTTTCCAAATATCACCCATGGACCAATAAGCATGCACACCACCATTCTGAGCCCATAAAAAAGGTGGACTTAGCCTCACGGGGGGCTACTCACTTTCGGCCCCCCTCTCACTTCCAAGGGCAGTCTGCTTTCAGGGTCCCCTCTCACAGTTCAGAGCTTTCCTTCTGTCGCTCAGTAAAATTCTCTGCCTTACTCACTCCTTGGTCTCTGCTCATCTTATACTTCTTCGTCACACAGCAAGAACCTGGAACTCAACGAGCTGCGGGGCAGCGGGAACAGGAAAGCTGTAGAACGCTCCCATTCCCCAACCTGCGGGTACCACGTCCTCCCGCTCGCCAAGCAATGGGAGAGAAAAAGTCACTGGGCGCCATTCCCTGTTGCTGGCTGAACTACAGAAGCCATAACATTTCTTATGGGCTCAGCCCTCACGACCCCTCAGGCTTCACGGTTGTTGGCATCTCTGTTTTCAGGCACCACCGTCTTCCGCTCATCTAGATGCCAGTGTCCAACGTGGAAACCGCTGGCGGCAAGCCTGGTCCAACCGTGGGCTGAGTGCAGAGCCACAGCGGGCACAGGATCTGGGTTGGTAGCACGAGCCGAGTGCCGCCTGCAGGGCCGAGTGAGGAGAGCAACCCTGGTGGGTCAGTGTGAGAACCCAGGCAGAGGTAATGGCAGCTGCAGCTTTTTTCAGCTGGCGAAGGGACACCGAAGGAATCCTGTAACACTTTGTCACCCAGGGACAATCTCAGCTTGTACAGTGGTGCAGTCTTAGCTCACTGCATCCTGGAACTTCTGGGCTCAAGCACTTTTCTCGCCTCTGCTTCGTAAGTAGCTAGGATCACAGGCATGTGCCACCACACCTAGCTATTTTATTTCATTTTATTTAGAGAGGGAGTCTTGCCCTATTGCCAAGGATGTTCTTGAACTCCTGGCCTCAAGAGATCCTCCTGCCTCAATTTTCAAAACTGTTGGGATTACAGATGTGAGCCACTGCACCCAGGTTCATTTTCTGTTAATTTTATTAGTAATTGTTTCATTGTATCAAATTCACAATAAATGCTTTAAGTTTATTCGGAATATAATAATGTCATTATATAAACCTTTATGAGGTAGAAAATTTCATCCAGTGTTAAATTATTGTGTATTAATATTCCTTTTAGTGGCACTTTGATATTTTTGATTGATGTTATAGTTTTCCTACTGCTTTAGCATGCTTGTAACAGTCTAAGTTCACTGGAAACTCTTGTTTAGGCAACATTTAAATTCTATTTTGTAAGTTCAGGCCTTCAGTTATCTGAAAGAGCACAAGGACCTTGGACACCTACTTTACTGCTAGGTGTTACCTGCATCAGTAAACAGTTTGCAGTTAAAGGCATGGGAAGTACACTGTCCTCTTGAGGGATACTGCTCAGGTTTCAGTTTGTTCCATGGTGTAGGAAGGATGAACAAGTCACTTAAGTAAAGGAACTGGCAACTGGGGAATCCTAGCAGATTCCTGGCTATATACTTGGCAAACACACTCATAATTTTTTCATGCATGTTTAACTTGGGTTTCTTCTTCTTTACCACACTTAAGAAGGGCAACTTGGAGATTACTGGTCATGTTTCTCATCATCTATGTTCGGATCTAAACCTTGTCTCTGTTGATTATGGTACATATTTTTCGTTGTCACTCGATTGAGTCTGTGCAACTCTAGAGAAGTCTAATAAGAAAATAAAGTAGAAAGATTTTGAAAATTCAATTCTCCTCCAGATTCATTACAACTATGTATTATAGCTCTCATTTCCCATGGAAACAGACCTTATCTACCTAAATTGGGAGACGTTACTTTGATGCTTTTCATTTTATCTTTTCTTTTATTCTTGCGTCATGTTCCATGATGACTTACTATCCCTTTCTGAAATAGAATAGAGTTTGAACTAAATGTGTGCTTTCAATTTAATTGATTTTTTTTAATTTAATTAAAATGTATTCTGGGGGAAAATTCCCAACTTTTTTTCTGATAGAATTAAAACAAAGTTGAAATCTCAAGGTATTTTGATGGCATTAAAAGTGAATTTTAAAAAAACAAAATTATTCAGACATTTTTAATGAATCACCTCCATTAAAATTTTCTAATGCTTGATATTGGTTGTTTTGCTTTATAAATAACATTTTAATGGTTTCATGGAGGGCTAGCCCTAAACGGAATAAATAAGATTAATTAAAGTAGATTACTTAGCAGAAAACAGAACAGTCATTTTATTATAACTGCCAAAATTTACTTAAGAATATATTTTCAGTGTTTCTGCAATAATAGCAATAACTTATTTTAGTCACTTAAAATAAAATTAAGCAAATGTATCGACTTAGGTCCTTTTGATTCTAAATTCTGTCACTGTGGTATTCTATAATTTTGTCATTAAAACCCTGTATTTTATTTTTATGGCTTTTTTTGTAATAATATTTTCAGGTTGATAATTCAAGAATTAATAAGAAAATATTCCTACCAGTCTTTTGAGGAAACTAATGAATATGTGCAAGTGTGTTATTAAAATTGAGTAATTTTTTTGTAAATATACTCTACATAAATGACACTTGCAGTGCCTTAAAATTAAAGGCTAAAATTTATAGCCACTTTTATTAAGTACAAACTGGGAAAATGTTCAATACTTGAATTTTATTGTTCTACAATGAAATTATAATTCACTTAAGTCATTTAGATATATTTTGAATCACTGGGAAATATGCAATTTCCAACCAATTTCAAACTTCTGATATCCACCTACACTCCATTAAGTTGTCAAGAAGTTAAATCAGGACAGTATGGTTATTACATGGGCAGTTTATCAAATTCACTGAAAATTCACTGAAAAAACTTAGTATTTCTCGTAGAAGCTTTAATTTCATTAACTTAGACATTATGCAAGAAATGTGCTTGTTTGATCAAATATAACCTAAGAATACAAATTTCAAAACACTTTTGGTAAGAAAATAAAATTATAGTTATATAATCAAAATGTTTAAGAAAATAATATAACATTTGTGTCTAATGAATCAAAATTAAAACTAATTTATTGCATTTCCAAATAATAATAATTTACTTATTCCATAATATAATCCATAATATTTTCTTCTTTATACATAAGTTAGTTAGTGATAAGTTCAGCTTGCATTTAAAAACCTACATGATATAAACAAACAAAAAAATGGCTTTCAATATGTCAAGCCAATAGAAGATAAATCTTAGTGCACTGTTTCTTACTTAGATATTTTCATCTATTTCTTATGTATTATACCATATTGACACAGAGATAAGTAAGACATCATTTACTCATGTCAAAGCACGGTAAAGTAAATATATGAGAGGAATAATCAAATCACTTTGTGGTAGCATACAAGTGTCATCAGAGAAGTGTAAAATACACTCTGTAGAAGGAGCTCAAAAAATTGGTAGATCACAGATGTTTTCAGGTGAATTATCAGGGTTTCTTGAGAAAGTAACATATGAAATAGAACTATGATACAGATAGGATGTTAACAGAGAGAAGGGGAGGCATTCAGAGGAGGCCAGGAAGAATGTTGGGAGGAAAACAGTAGCAATTGGGTATTGGGATAAGTGAAAATAATTTGAAAGAAATAAACACAGAATACTTGCAAAATATGATTGACACCTTTGTTACACATCCATGAAGAGCAGCTTGAATGGACTCATACAGGCAGATGGAAAAGCCGTCTGCAGACACAGCTTTAGAAAAAGGTTTTATCGGCAGTGATTTTAAGGACAGATAAGCATAAGGAAAAGTTCTTTTGAGTAATAGTTGAAATCTTTTAAGCCAGAGATAATTAGAGCTTGAGCTGATTTGCTGTTAGTGATCTTGGAAACAATGGAGCAGATGAAAGAGACTCAAAAAGAGGCAAACTATACATAACTGGGCTATCAGTTGAGGAATGAGAGAGCATGGTAAAAATGGTGAATTCCAGCACAGCTGACTCCATGTTGTATTTTATTGTTAATAATTTCATCATTAATAAGTTTGTATTATCATCAAACTTAAAATAATTTCCATTGAAATTTGTTCTTTAAACCATCGTTAGATTAGAAACATATTACCTAATTTTCAAACATTTCTCATTATATATTCTGTAATGAATTTCCTACTTAGGTTCACTGTAAGTAGGGATCTAACTCTACCTAATATAAATCCTTAGGTGTTGAAATGCTGTTTTATGACTCAGTATATGGTCAATTTTGGTAACTGTTTCATGTGTACTTGAAAATAGTATGTATTCCCCAATAGTTGGATGGATTGCTCTATACGTGCCAATTATAGTACAGTTTGTTAATCATGTTATTCAACTCATCTGTGTCTAATAGTTTTATGTCTGCTTATTCTATCAGTTTTCAGAGTAGTGCTAAAACCATCTCACAATGATTGTGGATTTCTCTATATTTCACTATTGCTCTTTTTGCCTGATATATTAATATTATTAAAGTGTCACATTGGCTACATACAAATTTAGATTTATTTATTTATTGCTTTTTTCTGGCATTATACTTTTCACTTTCCTGTGTACTTATATTTAAGGCATGTGTCTTGTATTCAGCCTATTTATGATGTAACCCAGTACAACATTAGCCATAAAGTATCTTTATAAGGTCAGAGATTTTTTCTGCGTTCTTCATGACATATCCAGTTGTCTAGCATTATATTTTGCATGTAAGATATGCTAATAAAAGACATTAAATTAATAGCTAAATAAATCACGAACTCCTATTTCAGTTATCTTAGTATCAATTACCACTTTCTTTGTTACAATATTTCCTTTTTTTTCTCCCAGGATGATAATCAGTTCTCTGCATGTGTCCTAAACTACCAAATGATAGTCATTTTGCCACAGAATTCTTCTGTCTCCTATATAACATTGAGCTCAATTCTATCTATGTATCTCTATCTATCTGCACATATACATATCACACACACACATATATCCACGTACTGGAATATGTGCATATCACATTTTCTATTGCAGACCCCATCTAGTTCCAAAATTAATACCAGAATGAGGATATAAAGTTTAGGTTCGTATATTCATAAAATATACTTACTAATTTTACTATACATTATACTTATATAGCATATCTTATGTACTATTTACAGAATACATTAATGTGAAATTATGCCTTCATATTTTACAATCCAAGTGTTGGCTTTCTCTGTTTAAATTTCCTAGGCATAGTAAAATAGAATAGCATTTTCTTTTGGGTAATCAATTATTATAAAGTGAAATTGAAGAAAACCTCATGAGAACTCCCCAAAGAAATAAAAAGACAGTACATCAAAACTTATATTTATCCTACACAGACATTTAAGTCATCGGATAGCTCGACAACTGCTTTTTATGGTAGTCATGTCTGCATGACTTAAGAAGTCATTTATGTTTACAGTTTACAATACCTTGGTATTTCACCAAATCAGCTTAGGTATCTCAATTTTTCTTCCTCTAAACAACACGAGTTTTATTTTGTGAGTGTTGTGAACTTTTTTGAAAAGGACATAAAACAAGAATGTGAAAGAGTTCACTAAGTACTAGATAATGTATTTGCATTTTAGTGGAGACATTGGGAACAGTTCATAGTTAAGATGATAGATGGATTTAAATCTAAAAAAAAATTAATTAATTGGATTTGACAAAACTATTTAGATGGTTGCAAGTTTACTTTGCTATTTTAAAAGATAGTGACACTTGTGTATAACCTAGAAACACCCGGTATGGAGTTTGGACATGACATGCACATGCATCATTTATATTTTTATTACTTTCTAAGTGCCGACAAGGTACTGTGTTCATGAATAATTCAAATCATCTAAAAGAATGGGCTTTTTACATTCCATTTTAGAGTTTTGTTTTTCAGGCAGGATGTCTTAACAATGTAAAACACGTGTCACTGATGGCATATGATTAGAAATACACAGTGATCTGACAGTTAACAATTATTCCTGTAGGTATTATTCTTGCAGGCTATATAGATGATATAAAAATATGCACAGTAACTCAAAGTATAAGTCACAAACATTTAAAAAGTAAATACTATGTGTAATTTACTTTGAATGAAAGATAGCATAAAATTTAAATATAAGTATATGATATTTAAACACAATGAATTTAGTTAAGTATCACAGAAAAAAATTATTATTAAAAATGTTAAATAAAAATATGGAAGGCTATTGTTTTGAACTGAGCTCTTGTACTAGGTCCCAACAGACCAGACCAAACCAAAATGGAGTCACTTATGCTGAAGTTCCATGTCACCAAACCAAAGCTAATTTGTTTATTTGACTTTCCCAGAAATCAGAGGAGAGGTAATAACCTAACTGGCCAAGGTTAGCCAGCATGATAAAGAACTTCCCTCTACTTTAACCCTGATGAAAAAGTAACCTGAAGTAACCTGATGTTAATCTGTTATTTTTTGATTGCTGTTTGCTTGTTCCCACCTTTAAAAATTCACTGTTCTACTGTACATTGAAGCTGTCATTTCACTTTGTAGAATGAATGGAGGCTGCTCAGATTCATGAATTGCAAATAAAAGCCAATTAAGATCTTTA
Source organism: Rhinopithecus bieti (assembly GCF_001698545.2). Classification (NCBI taxonomy): domain Eukaryota; kingdom Metazoa; phylum Chordata; class Mammalia; order Primates; family Cercopithecidae; genus Rhinopithecus; species Rhinopithecus bieti. The sequence goes on along the minus strand of NW_016809886.1, from coordinate 172,475 downwards.
AACTAGGCGGGGAGCGGTGGCTCATGCCTGTAATCCCAGCACTTTGGGAGGCCAAGGAGGGTGTATCATGAGGTCAGGAGATCGAGACCATCCTGGCTAACACGATGAAACCCCATCTCTACTAAAAAACACAAAAAATTAGCCCGACGTGGTGGTAAGCACCTGTATTCCCAGCTACTCGGGAGGCTGAGGCAGGAGAATGACGTGAACCCTGGAGGTTGAGCTTGCAGTGAGCCAAGATCGCACCACTGCACTCCAGCCTGGGTGACAGAGCGAGACTCTGTCTAAAAAAAAAAAAAAAAATCTTTAAACTAAATTTGTTGTCATTTTATCATTTAAGAAAAATAATACACTAATGCATGAAAAGCAAAGTTTCAGTTTAAAATGATTTTCCAATTTTCTTAAGCACAGTACTTGAATACTAAAGAATACATTTTTGTATTTAACTAAAATTTACTGCATGATTTTCTTGATTCATAATAAATTTATCTCTATGTGTTTTTTATTCCTCTAATGAAAACAATACAGTAAGATATGTGAAACTTAAAATTTGAAATTAAACAGGAAAAACATTATCTATTTCCAACCACAGAACATAATCCTAGTGCAGGCTAAAACCAGAAACTAGTAATTGTATATATTGTTTAGTTAACTAGTACAGTTAATTTCGGTTCAAATATTTAGATATTGAAAAGTATTTATAGAGTGAAAATAAGCAGCAATTTGGGAACATCGATTTGATGTATTCTGAATCACTGACTCCTTTTCTAAAACGAATTTCATTTGGTCAATAGTAATGTTGAGCTTTGGAGAATTGACTATTCTGACTGGATTGGCAGACTAGATTAAGTTTGTGTTTCTATTTACTGAAGTCATTTATTTATGATTATGTATCATTGTTTTTGTAATGCAAAATGACAAATACATTCTACACAATAATTTACAAAAAATATGTTTCATTCTTTGTATAAAAATTTACAAAAAATATGTTAATTATGTTGTGTTACTTGTACAAATATATGAACAGTCTGTTACTTTGGTAGGTGTCTCTTCCACATGGTTTAAAACCAAATGAAAAGTACATATAACTGAAGGCATGCAAAGCACAAATAAGCCTTCTTCCCACCTGTGTTCCCTTACCAATTAAATCACCTCCTGAGGCATTCTCTATCGTTAATGCACTGTGTATCTTTGCAACTATTCTATATATATGTAAGTAATATGCATATTAATTTTAATGTGAAATATAATATGAGCACTTTTTCAATTTACTTTTTTTCACTTGTTAATGTACACTAGAGATTGAACTACTCTTTATACCTTCCAATTTAATTGTACTCCATCGTAGGACTCCATTGTCATGTATTTGACTGCACTCTATTGATAACTAGTTATACTGTTTCTAAAACCTAATGCTGAAATGGGTTAGCCTTATACTTCTTCGAGTGCATTTATAAGTACAGCCTAAATTCCAAACCTTAAATGGTAAAAGGGGGTATATCTTTATTTGATAGGTTATGCCAATTTGCTGGCCATAGAGGTTTGTGAATTTGTATACCCACGAGAAATGTATGGGTATCTATGTTACTCAGTGAGAGTGCAACAGAATACAATTCTGACGGTAACCACCTACAGTTCTGACTGGCCATAAATCCAGAAGTTTCAATAATCTGCTAGAACAACTCAGAGAGCCCAGGAAAGCACTATACTTAGAAATACTTTACAGTTTTATTATAAAAGATACACATAGGCAAGGGCTAGAAACGTCCATATTGCAGACTTCCCATGCTCTCTCCCTTGGAGTTAGAGTGTTCACAAACCATCAATGTGTTCACAAACCAAGAAGCTACACTGAGCTCTGGCTCCATCATTATTAATGGAGTTTTATTAATCAGGCATGAATGATTAAATCACTGTCCATGTGATTGAACTCCATCTGCAAACCACTTTCTCTACCTTGAGGTCAGGAGCTGACAGTTTCAATCCTCTAATCACAGGCTGTCTTTCTACAGGCCAGTCCCTTTTCTGAAACTATTTAGGGGTCAACTATGAGTCACCTCATTAGCCTAACAAATAAACTTCATTCATTCAGGAAATTCCTTTTTTTTTTTTTTTTTTTTACTTTTTGAGCCAAGAAATGGGGTTAAAGACCAGATTTATTTTTTATTATACCATAGCACTCTAACACTGGGACCAACCTAATATTTCAAAATGGCATTTCATTGTTCTTTTCCTTTTTATATAATTTATAATTAGTAAGAATGTGCATGTATTTTCATCTGAACCTTTATTTCCTATATTTTTTCTTTAACTATTTAATTCTTGTTCATTGCCTATTTCTTCTAGGGATTTTTATTCTAGTCTTATTGATTTATAATGCATGTATATACATATATGTGTGTGTATGTATATATGCACACTTGTATGTATATGTGCACATACACAAATTGGCATCTTGTCATAAGATGCACTACATTATTATTCTTTCTTTATTTGTACACGATATCCTTTTTCATGTGTAATTGTTAAAATGTAGTTGAATTTATCAATGTTTATGTTGTTTTGCATCTTGAATTGGGTTACTCTTAGAAAACATTTCTAGGCTTATGCCCAATTAAAACATTTTTTCTTAGTACGTTCTTGATATGCTTTTGGTTTAATATTTTATAGCTCTGGAATATACTTTATAAAGAATTGTACTGAATATTACCAAATGTCTTTCTGGCATGATAATTATATGACTTTTTAAAAATTCAATAACATAATAGTGTTTCAAAAGGTATGTAATATTAAACCAACACTTCATTCCTAGCATAAAACTGTTTTGTTACATTGTATTGTATTTGAGTTGCTCCTAGTTGATGTTAAAAATTTAACGTGAGTGTGGAAACACCTTCTCCCTGACTTTGTGTTTCCATCATTCAGTTAAAAACCCTTAACCTGTTTACACCACCTTACTGAATATTCTTCAGAGGAGAAAGTAGTGAATTAACCTTGTTCATAATGTTCTCCTCCTGGATTCTCCCCTCCAGGAGAACCTGAGACAAAGGCCCCCAGTTTAGTAAATAATTTGGTACATAGTCCCAAGGAGCTGCAGGGAGGATTTGAATGATAGGAACCTGGCAAGAGAGACAAACCATTTAGAAATATCTTATTATTGTTCACTGCAATGGGTGACAGGGGCTTGACCTTTTTAGGATCTTTGAAATTCACTTCAAAATTATCCAAGGTGAGGAAATGAGGAGAAATATTTATTTGCTTCCTTTATTCCTTTGTCGGTTAATGAAAACTCTACACATTTTAAACCCCTAACCTCTAAGATTACATGTGTACAGGTGCTAAGTGGATTCCCACAGACATTCCACACAGATACGTCAGAGAAGTGAGAATTTACAGAGCTTAAAGCAAAAAGCAGGAGGAATCTCAGGTTGAGAAACTATACATTTCATCTGAAAAACTTTTCAGAAGACTACTTGGAAATTGTGGCCTCATCAATGCCTGGGGCAAGAAAAGGCCCTCAGACTTTACAGTAGTGACAAATTCTGTCCAGTGAAGTCATCTAGTCTACCACTCAGATACTTACATTAAAGCTAGTCAGCAACAGAGCCTCTTCTTGGCGTACTTCAATTTGTTAAAGGACATAATACAAGTCAGCTAATAGGAAAAAACAACAATTTCTTCTGCAGCAGCAGCAAACAACCCCAAGGCTGTGATTAATCGTCATCGTCCTCTTCTTTCACTCATAATAGATTGTCTTCATTCTTGGCTTGTATTTTGGCTGGTCTAGGTTGCTTACTAGATGGGCTGGCCTAGGTCTTCTCCCTGCAAATGTATGGGCCTTTATTTGCCTTGTCCTTGTCTTTCTGTGGTTGTTGCAACTGCCCACTTGCTGTTACCCTCCCAAACCATATAGTTTATGGATCCTCTGGTAACTGGCCATTATCTTCCTCTATATAGTAACTCTTTTTTTTTTTTTTTTTTTTTTTTTCTAACAGTTAACTGGAAGGAGAAACACAAAGTGACTGAGTATAATGTAATTTCAATTTCTCTGGGACTGTTGCGTGGAGGAGGCATTGTTGCCAGTAGTAGCAAGAACCTTCACCTAATTAGCAGAGCCCAATGTAATAGGGGAAGAAAGCATTTCCTAAGTTAGTTATTAAAAGTTATCATGAGAGGGGCCAACAATGTTTCTGTAATCCAGTTGATAGAGTTTCAGTATTTTTCCCCTCCAAATCTCATGTTGAAATGTAGTCCCCAGTGTTGGAGGTGGGACCTGCTGGGAGGTGTTCGGATCATGGGGGCATATCCCTCATGAATGGCTTGGTGCTGTTTTCATGGTAATGGGTGGATTCTCCCTCTATGAATTTACCTAAGATCTGGTTGTTTAAGAAAGCCTGGAACTTCCCCCTCTGTCTCTCGCTCCTTCTGTCACTATGTGATATGTCTGCTTCCTCCTTCACCTCCTGCCATGGTTGTAAGATTCCTTATGTCTCACCAGGAGCCAGACAGGTATTGGTGCCGTGCTTGTACAACCTGCAGAACCATGAACCAAAATAGACCTCTTTTCTTTATACATTCCCCAGTGTCAGTATTCCTTTACAGTAATGCAAATGAACACACCATTTCTAAGACTCTTGTATTCTAGCCCTTAGGGAACCATCACCATTTATGAGTAATTGACAAAATACCACACATCCATAAATTGATACTCCTAAGCTGGTGTCTCATTTGAGCCTTTAAAAGTCTGTTTCACTATTATATTATGCTAGTTCCTTCAGATATGTGGGATCTATGGTAGGATCAGCGGAAACCATGATCACGTGCTCATCGTCACATTTTCTTTGCACCAAAATGAACCCCTTACTCTGAATCATCATATGATCTACCATGCCAATTGATCAAACATTTGCAATCATTTGGATAACAAAAGTATTGTTGTGAAAATGTACTGTGCGCACATGATCTGAAAGCAAGTTATAGGATGCAGCAAATGAAGGAACATGTAGATGGGAAGACTATTGCTGCCAGAGACATCCCCTCTCCTCTTAAGAATATTGACCCCATTGTAGGGAGCCCAAACAATTTCTTTAATTAAGAGATAGGCCGGGCGCGGTGGCTCAAGCCTGTAATCCCAGCACTTTGGGAGGCCGAGATGGGCGGATCACGAGGTCAGGAGATCGAGAGCATCCTGGCGAACACGGTGAAACCCCGTTTCTACTAAAAAAAAAAAAAAAAAAACTAGCCGGGCGAGGTGGCTGGCGCCTATAGTCCCAGCTACTCAGGAGGCTGAGGCAAGAGTATGGCGTAAACCCGGGAGGCGAAGCTTGCAGTGAGCTGCGATCTGGCCACTGCACTCCAGCCTGGGCCACACAGCGAGACTCCGTCTCAAAAAAAAAAAAAAAAAAAAAGAGAGAGAGATAAATTAATTAAGAAAGCAACCAGATGGCATAACACATCATCGATGTTATTGTTTTCTTTTTTCTCTTTCCGTTTTCATAATTTATGTGTGCAGGGATCTTTTATGTTAAATAGGCATAGGACAAATGGATGGCATTTCTTGTAAATAGATGTTAGAGAAGTCACACATATCAGGCATAAATCTACATCAGTTGGATCATTATGATGAATACTTAAGGTTTAAAATTGAATTCAGGAATGGTAATGTACAAAGATACTTTTAAATGATACTTTGAGTACTAGAGTTTAATTCGAAGAAAAGTAAAACAGTTGTTCCTTAAAGGAAAATTTTTAAATACATGATTAAATATATCCTAAAAATGTCTTCATTACCATGTAGGTAATAATCGTATAAAAGTAATTTAATAGGATACTAATTGAGATTCAATTTTATAATTGAAAATAAAAATATAATATTAAGAATATAGTTAACACTTTTTTCATTATCACCATGAGATGTCTAATTAAAATTCTCTCTTAATGATTTTTTAAACTTTTATTCATGTAGAATAGAAAAGAGTAAGAAAAGAAAATACCATTTGGATATATTTTTTAAACTAGATATTTATAGTGAACTTTCAAAGCCCTCTTCACATTGACCTAAATCCATTATGTAGAATATTTTGTTATTTATTTAATATGTAAAGCACAAGGTAGATACTTTGCTAAATGCCCCAATGAAGGAAAAATAAATAAATAAATTACTGACTTTAGTAATTTTGCTTAAGTATAGAAAGAGACAAAGCCACAGTATTTTAATTTTGCACAAAAGCTATTTGATATGAATTTGATGGTTTCATACTCAAATAGAAACTACCAATCAAGAAGTTAGAAACTATGGTATTAGAATTTTAATGTGTTGTTTTTATTTTTAAAAATTTGTAAGGCAAAATATATGAGTGGCTTTGCTCTGTGCATTATAAATACTAGAATATCTGCTCAATATTTGAATGTATATTTCATTCGCATCTATTGTTTCTATCAAGTTTTCCAATAGAGCCTCAAAGCTGCTGAATACAGGTTTAATTCCAAATTTCATTTCTTTCTAAATTGCACTATCCTTCAGCAATGCATCATCATCACAGGTCATTGCACCGATGAAATTAATCTGATAAAACACCTGTGTGACAGAGAAAATGATATATTAGTGTGATTCATCATTAATGAACATCATCAGCCCATGATCTATTAGTGTATTGCTGAAAGGCTGATGTCATTAGGAAAGAGTGAGTTCCCAGTGTTAAATTATGGTGTAGAAGGCAGTAGCTAGAGCGTGTCATAACCCATGAGGCAGCAAGTTGATGTGCCAATACAAAATCAAACTCCTTAGAACTTTTTTTTTAACTTAAAAATGTCAGATTTACATCTTTGCTAATAAGGTTTAGTGCCCAAGGGCAAAATTAAGTTTGTCTTGATAATTCAACTACTATTAATTGCTTATCCATCCTCTATAAATTATATTATTTATAAGGAAGACTCACATATGCTTTATTACCAATGAGAAACACAAACAATTTTATTTGAAGATAAAGTACAGAAGAATTTGGAATATCTATGAAAAAAATTCTGCAAAATTATCTCTTCTACTTATTTAGGCATAAATGTGGCATCAACGATACCTCACGTGACTAGTTCATTATTTTCAGATTTAGTAGGAAATCATCCTAAAATGCCTTTGTTTGAGTAATCCAACCAGAAAATTTAAAATAAGCTTATTCAAGATAAAGTTAAGATCTCTGTGTGTGTACAACAGAATTTTAAATTAGAGATTGATAAATAGGCAGCTAATATAAAAAAATGAAATAATCTAAATAGTTTTTTTTACATAAACTTGATCAGTTTGCTCTATTGGTTTAAAATAACTTTAAAATGTGACTGAAGGTTCAAAAATTGCATTAATATGAACAGAGATTGAAACCTGTACCTCTATGAAAAATATACCTTCAATGAGGGAAAAAGTTTTATTTGTTTAATTCATTGTTTTATCTCTAGTATAGACTAGAGACCAGCACATGTTAGGCTCTAAAGTATTTCTCTAATTACTTAATCAATTCATTTAATGTAAAAAAAAAATTTCAAACAGATTTCGATGCCTTAGATCATGAATACATTTGAATAGCATCTGTATTCATGTGGTTTGAACCATAGTTTTAAATGAGTCTCTTTCAAATACTAAAAGTACCTTGTTGATACGGTCATTAATTTTCTTACCTGTATGAAAAAATAAGTGTTTATATTCTTTCATTGTACTCTTATACATAAAGAAGCTATCACATGAAAACTTAAAATAGTCCAGGCAGGCATAGTTTGAGAGTAAAATGTTTATCGATTTTATGAATGTTTATTAATCAATTTATGATTCATATTGCTAACAAGAAATAGTAAATAACCTTGTTGGAATTTTCAGTAGAGAGAAGATGGTACTTGTCCTCTCTTCCAACTAACTACAATTATAAACCTTTGAAATAATGCTAGAGGCAAGCAAAAAAAAAAGAAAGAAAGAAGAAAGGAAGAAGAAGAAGAAACAGAAGAAGAAGAAGAAGAGAAGAAGAAGAAGAAGAAGAAGAAGAAGAAGAAGAAGAAGAAGAAGAAGAAGAAGAGGAGGAGGAGGAGAAAGGGGAAGAGAAAGAAAGAAAGAAAAGAAAGAAAGAGAGAGAGAGAGAAAGAAAAAAGAAAGAGAGAGAACAAGTTTGAATGCTAATAGGAAGAGGATTAACTGGTTTTGCATCCCAAAACTAGAGGAACAACAGAGTGACTGTAGATATTATATACATATACACTCATCCACCAGAAGGCGGCTAACCAGAGCCAGTGTTTCTCTACCCCAACTTTAAAATAGAAGGCAATCCATGTAGTTCCATTTTTTTCCCAGAGAGAATGGGAGCCCTTCCAAAAACACTAGACTTGTTTGTAAACACATCGGGAAACTTTTTAACTGTAAGGGACCAGGGGAAGCATTCTTCTTCCCTACAAAGACTGAGACTCTATGGTGGGGTAATAAATACCAAGGCAGATGGGACTGCCAAGAGAGGCCACAACAACAGCCTTGTCTAAGAAGCCTCAGTGGCCCCCTGAAACTCCCTTCCCAACCCTCACTAGTGTTACTGGGGTAAGCAGGATGAAGCCTGGGAAAGAACCAGTTGGAACAAGTAGCTTAGCTCTCATCCCTCCTAAGCAGAGGGAATCCTGTAACAAATGCCTGGAGAGGAAAGTCTTGTTAGGCCTGATACTCCCTCTTCTAATGGGGAGTCATTGGCATGAGTATGAGGAACTGGCATAGCTGGTAGCCTGGGCCAGAGAGTCCCCTTTTTTCTTTGGGTCTGAGAATCCTCTCCTCTGTCCAGACACCTGGGTCAACAGTGGGCCATTTGTATGAAGATTCCACCACAGCAAGCCTCTGACTAAAGAAATACCTTCATCTCCCAGGGCCTGGGACTCTCCTCCCCAACAGAGAAACACCCAGAAGTCCAGCTCAGAAAAAGTTCCTCTGCTCTGTCAGGGAGCACACACATACAGGGACAAATAGATGCCCTAAAGGCATCAGATAAACTGACCCAAACAAAATAATACCACAAAGACTGGAAAATTCAAACTGCCATTTGAACTAGAATCCACAAAAGTAAGCCAGGACCTAAATGCTAAACCTAAACAGAATAACTGCCTTCTAAAAGGAAATATTTAAATAGGAGGTAGAGTCTCCTAACAGAATAGACAAAATGCACCACATACAATTAAATCCCCTGTCATACCAAGAACGAAGGAAATTATACTTTAAATAAGAAAATATAAACTGTCATGAACACTGATAGATTAGATGTTTGGAATTTTATGCCATTATAAAATGATCCAACAATCAATTGCACATTTTCTTGAAACAAATGAAAAAAATAGAGAATCTCAGCAAAGAAATAGAAGTTAATTTTTAGAGCCAACTGGAATAAGGAACTGAATGATACACTAACCAAATTTTCAGCTCAGGAATGGATTAGAAAAGATAGAGAATAGAATCAGTGAACTTGATTGAATGCACCCAGTTCAGAATTTACCTAACCTGAACAGAAGGGAGGAAATAGATAAGGAAAAAGATGAACAAAACCACAGAAACATGTGGGACAACAAAAGATACAACATTTGTTTCATCAGCTTCATGAAGAACATGGAAAGAGTGTGAGACAAAAGAATATGGGAAGAAATAATGGCTTGGAAACTTTTCAAGTTTGGTTAAAACATACACGCGCGTGCACACACACACACACACACACACACAGAGTTATGGATTCAAGAAACTTAATGAAATTCAAAGGCATTACAGACAAAGAAATCTATACCAAGAAATAACAGTCAAACTTCTGAACATTTTGAAAGACAAAGAAATACATCTTGAAAGCAGTCAGACAGAAACAACTTAAAGAGGAATATAGATTGTAATGTCAGTAGATTTCTCATCTGAAACCATGGAGTCCAGAATAAGTCCATATTTTTCACGTGCTGGAATAAAAAGAAAACCAAACAAACAGGAAAAACCAACCCTGTCAACCACAAATTCTATATTAGTTTAACCTTTAGGAATGAAGGGGAAATAAATATATCTCAACTTAAGGAAAATTTTAAAACTTTGTTGCCAGCAGATCTACTCTTAAAGAATGACTAAAGGAAGTTATTTGAGCAGTTTATTAGTCTGTTCTCATGCTGCACATAAAGACATACCTGAGACTGGGTAATTTATAAAGGAAAGAGGTTTAATTGATTTACAGTTCAACATGGCTGGGGAGGCCTCAAAATCATGGTGGAAGGTGAATGAAGAGTAAAGTAACATTTTACATGGTGGCAGGGAAGAGAGTGTGTGCAGGGGAACTCCCATTTATAAAACCATCAGATCTCATGAAACTTATTCACTATTAGGAGAACAGCATGGGAAAGACCCACTCCCATGATTCAATTGCCTCCCACTGGGTCCTTCCCATGACACGTGGGAATTATGGGAGCTACAATTCAAGATAAAATTTGGGTGGAGACAGAACGAAACCATATCAAACAGGCAGGAAATGATAATTTTGGAGCATCAGGAAGAAAGGAGAAATTATAAAAAGAACAGATACGTGGGTATATAAAACAGACTGTTTTTTTCTTTCTGCATTTCAAATAACCTCACCCTACTGCTCCACCTTACTTCTGTTCACTATACTTTAGTATCCTTGGTTTTCTTTCCTTTCTTAACTATGTCACCCTCATTCTTTTTTTTTTTCTTTATTATTATTATACTTTAAGTTCTAGGGTACATGTGCATAATGTGCAGGTTTGTTATATATGTATACTCGTGCTATGTTGGTGTGCTGCACCCATCAACTTGTCAGCACCCATCAACTCATCATTTACATCAGATATAACTCCCAATGCAATCCCTCCCCCCTACCCCCTGCCCATGATAGGCCCCGGTGTGTGATGTTTCCCTTCCTGAGTCCAAGTGATCTCATTGTTCAGTTCCCACCTATGAGTGAGAACATGCGGTATTTGGTTGTCTGTTCTTGTGATAGTTTGCTAAGAATGATGGTTTCCAGCTGTATGCATGTCCCTACAAAGGACACAAACTTACCCTTTTTTATGGCTGCATGTCACCCTCATTCTTACCCTGGATAGGGCTTTTGCACAAATTGTAAATACTGTATGAGGAACTCTTCCTTCTCTTTCGTCCACTCCTATCCCTCTGCAAACTAGGCCTTGAGATGGAGCAGAGAATCCTATTAAGTGCTTTCCATGTCCCCCAGTCATAGAATAAAGGAAAGATCTTGAGTGCCTTCCAGGGAAATTTCAGGCCCTAATTAGTCTTGAAAAGTAAATGAGCAATCTGATAAGAATGAAGATACTAACTGCAAAAAGAAAGTAAATCTTGGGGCCCCTAAATCACTGAACTAAAGGACAAAGTCAAGTTGGGAACTGCTTAGGGCAAACCTACCTCTCATTCTACTCAAAGTCACCCCTCTGTTCACTGAGATAGATGCGTATCTGATTGCCTCCTTTGGAAAGGCTAATCAGAAACTCAGAGGAACACAACCCTTCATCTCTCACCTATCTGTGACCTGGAAGCCCCCTCCCTGCTTGGAGTCTTCCCACCTTTGCTTCAAGTTGTCCTGCCTTTCCAGATTGAACCAATGTACTTCCTACCTATATTGATTGATGCCTCATGTCTCCCTAAAATGTATAAAAACTAAGCTGTGTCCCAACAACCTTGGGCACATGTCCTCAGGACTTCCTGAGGCTGTGGCACAGGCACGTCCTCAACCTTGGCAAAATAAACTTTCTAAATTAACTGAGCCCAATCTCAAATTTAAGATTTTGGAGTTCACATAACAGTCTCCCAAGCAAAACACAGCAATAAAAAATTATTCCTTAACATGTTTTCTTTAGCTGTTTTTCAGAAACTCCCACCAGATGGAAAATGCTGACTGCTGTAACATAGACCACAGAAATGTGAGAACTGACTACTGAATTCTGATTGCAGTTCTTTGTTCTACATTTCTTTCTAAGGGCCCTAAAGAGGGTCACACCCATAGGCCAAACCAATGTTCAACCTCTGTGTATTGGTTTAATACTTTGCCTACAACTTCTGCTTTCCTGAGTACCCCTTTAAAATCTCTTGCTTGTAAAGCACTGGGGAGTTTGGGTCTTAAACCTTAACTGTCCATTCTTCTAGCTCGGTGCCCTGGAATAAATTACCTTTGCTCTCACTGCATATCTTTGTGTCAGTGCCTGGCTTTACTGTGCTGGGTGAGTGAACCCATTAGATATAGTAACGGTATTTCCAAATTTGATCTAAATATCGATTTTCAGCATTTCTCAAAATATTCTATGTAAGGTGAATCATTAGTTGATTTAGTTTATTTGTTGGTTTTCTACATCCAGATACCATTATCTCCTCAATAACACTGTTCTCATTGGTAATTACTTGTGATTTTGACTAATGTTAGTTGCCTCACTAGACCATAGGCTCCATTAAGATATAGTTATTCTGATTTGTTTATTACTCTGTGCCAATGCTCAGATGAAACCTTGGCATGTAGTGATTCTATCTTTGCCTATCCTACTCCATTCCCCTCCTGTTTCTCCTCTTATGTAAAGCTCTTCTTCCATCTGTGCTTTGCTTCTTTTTCTTCCAAATCCATGGGAACTACACAATTTTTCTTTTAAAATTAATCTCTTTTCCTTTACTAACTCTTGCCTATTAACTTTTAAATCTTTTCAGTTGGCCCTCGATAAAACCAAACCAAGCTCAACTAAATCTAAATCTCAGATTCTTTACACTTCTCCAGCCCTGTCCTTTCCTTTCACAGTCGCATACCTGTAGGTAGCTGCCTGTGTTTGCTGAATCCTACTTAGCCATCTGCTCATTGAGTATCCAGTTCCCATCCAGCTTTAAAAACAACATTGCTAAAATAATTATTACACCTGTCAGTTAAAAAAAAAATAGGCCTTCTCTTACAAGACCTCTCAGCAATGTTCCATGTCTGATCTCTCCCAATTTGGAGATATCCACCCTGGGTTTTCATTATTTCTCTAACTCACTTTCTTATTTACTCACCTTCCTCAACCTAAACATTAAATTTTGGATGTCTCCAAGTATAGGTCTTAATACCATTCCCAAGCTCAACATGTAAATACTTAAGATAAGTTTATTCATATCCATAGCTGTAACAACTGCCTAGATGTAGATTTTTCACAGACATATTGGTAGTGTGTAATAAAATATCTGGCTGCCCATTGTGCCTGGCTCCTGGATGGTATCCTCAAAATCTTTGAAATTTCCTGACTTTTAGTTGTGACTTTATTATTCATTATGAGCCCTTTGGAAGACACTTGATGGATAATGCTAACAAAGTAAATCAGGGCAGACCGTTAGTTTATGCAAATTAGATAACTCAGGACGAGACCTGGCCATACCAGAAAAACCAGCCATGTGATTAGAGGATTGAGACTTTGAGACAAGAGTCATCAGTCTGACCTCTGGAGAGGAGAGGAGAGCTGGAGTTTGAGCCCTGTGACAAATGATTCAATCAATGTTACCTAAGTAATAAAACTGCAATAACAAATCTGGATTTTGAAGCTTGGAAGAGTTTCCCTGGTTGGCAGTATTCTGTGTATTGTCACACGTCAGTGTGCTGGGAGGTTAATTTATCCTGATCCCATGAGGAGAGGACAATAGAAACTTCATATCTGGAACCTTCCAAGACCTTGCTCTGTGTGCCTTTCCCCTTGGCACATTCTGATTTGAATAGTTTTCCTGTAAGGAAACTGTAATTATAAATTTAGAACTTTCCTGATTTCTGTGAACTCTGATACTAAATTATTGGACCTGAGGAGATATGCTTTACCCCAAGTTAGTAGCCAGCTGGTCCAAAGTGAGGGTGGCCTGTGGACCCCTGAACTAGCAACTGGATGAAGAGTAGTCTTGTGGAGGACTGTTCCCTTAAACTGTGAAGCTTGGCTTAAATCTGGGTAGTTGACATCAGAAGTCATGGCAGGTAGCTAAGACTCTTTCTTCCATATAAAATAATTAGGTCCAATGGCCAACTAATAACTTCTTAAATAGCTGAAAGCTAACAGTTATTCAACCTGTGCCAACTAAATTTATGTTCTTTCCTTCCCAGTCTGCCTTTTTGCAGAGATGCCTGTATTATCGAATGATTTTAACATCTATGGACTACCCTATGAAAGAGAGAGGAAGTATTTCTACACTAGTCCCATTTTTTTTACCCAATCCTCCAAATATCTATTTTTGTGTTTTGAAGTTTAACTATTTACCTTGAATGTATTTACCATGGTTATTTGCATAAATAGGCATCATAATCAAGTTACTATTTTTACTCATTTGGATTTCTGTCATAGACATTTAGATGATTTCACTGGTTCACACTTCCAGTCTGCATTCTGTAAGAAATAGTGATTGCTTTTTTAAAATAAAAATATAATCATATTTGTTTCCTTACATCTTTTTCCTACATGTATCTTTTAATGATACATAGTTGCTCCTAAAATAAAGCCAAAATTATTTTAAAAGATCAGAAAGACACAGGATGGAACCCTCTACCACTACCCTGAAGCGATTGTCATACATCACACCACATGCCCTATTTCAGCGTCTATTCTAGCAATACAGAGTGTCTTATAGTCTGGAAAACTCTACCTGTTCCTTCTTGTACCAAAAACTTTATGCTTATCAGTCCCTTCCTTTGCAAATGTGCTTCTTTTTCTCCATCATAAGTTACCTCTCATGTAACATTCAGATTGAAATTCAGGCAAAATTTACTTGAAGAAGCTTTCTCTGACTTTGTAAATAGGATTCTTTCATAACACATAAGTATTTTCTTTGTGACTTTCAGTGAGGTTGAATTTTTCTAGTTAATTCTCTTACTATACAGATAATGTTTCTTTCAGCAGATAGGATCTCTATGAATCCAAAAATGATGCCTATTTTCTTCAACATTTTATCACCAGTTCTTTATGTTTAGTAAGTCCTTAATATTTGTTAAATTATTTATTCAATACTTGAATGTAAAATATGCACTTATTTTTAATTTTAATAAATGACAAAATAAGAAAGTGAGTAGTATAACAGATGCCAAATTTTATTCTCATATTATCCAACCAGACATTCAACTAGCAAATACTAATATTTTATGAAAAACTAATATTTTAACACTGTAAGCAGAAAAATCGTACATGCTAGAAATGGGTATAATGATATTCTGCAGAACTGGATTTGGTAAAAGTTATCATTTTATGAAAAAATTCAAATATAAGCCCAAAGTTCTTCAGTATGATTGGTGTAACCTTGTCTTTTAAGATTTAAATACAATTACATCAGCTCCACCCAGTGCATTGAAAGGAAATTTGCTATCCTTCCAAATAAATATGTAAATTCTAGAAGGATTGACATTTACCCTCATCACCTGTTTTTATGTTCAAGCTATTCCTGATTTCTCAGTTTCTACTTTTGTGTTTAGTTTTTTTGCATATGATATTTCCTTTCCTTGCAGTTTTATCTCCACACAGAATTCCTTATAAAGCATTTTCTTTAAAAATAAAACTGCCAGTCAGCATGGTTAGCTGACTTTTACTTAAATGAGTTTGTGTGGCAGATAACATAGATGCCTTTATATTGAAACATTCTCACTGATATCAACTTTGCATTAAAAACAACTGAATTGTGCTTTTTTCATTTTGCGCCAACCTTCTGTCTCTCGCTGGGTTCTATCTACCTCTTCTCCTGTAAGTGTCTTTAATTTTTTTGAGCCACAGATAGCCTTATCCTGCTGTAAAAC
The DNA here is from genome assembly GCF_001698545.2 of Rhinopithecus bieti. Lineage (NCBI taxonomy): Eukaryota > Metazoa > Chordata > Mammalia > Primates > Cercopithecidae > Rhinopithecus > Rhinopithecus bieti. Next base: position 156,702 of record NW_016809886.1, on the reverse strand, counting down.
ATAATAATGATAATAAACCTTGCACAGTTTCACACCATTGTTCAGTAGTTTGACTCAGTTTGCACTGAATAAGCCCGCTCCCCTATGAACCTGCCCAATGTCCTAACTTTTCATGGTCTTACATCCCATCAGGTTATTCTGTTTTAAAGAGATAGTCCACTTGTTTAGAAGAATTAGGAACCCGTCTTCAGGAATGATGAGTTTTGTCATGCAATACTTACCTCTTAAAGGAGAAGTTAAAGATGAAATCAAATAGAGTTATAAGAAAGAAATTTTTTAAAAGTGAATTTCATTTAAAAAATGTAGGCAGTCCCCAAATTATTTAATACTGAATGTATATGACTTACACAGAAATATTAACTCAACATCAATATTACAAACTAGAAATTCCAAAGAATATGCTAGAGGGCTTATCTCAATTTAATTTCCAGTTCTACTTTCCAGAACATACTAAATTACACAAAGCTAATCTTGCCCAACAAATATGAAATTATCATTACATAGCTTAGTGGTATCTTTGATTATTTTGGTGCACACAAGTCATAAGTAATTAGTTCATAAAATGATAAACAGATATCTATTTTTGGAAAAGTATTAATACATATTGGCTCCGCCACTTTTTATCTTTTTATTTTCAATGAATTGGTAGATAAACACTTCTTCTTTTTTTTTTTTTTTTTAGCTCCTAATGGGAAAGTTAATTTTGGAGAGCAATAATGAACAGGTAGTTTCAGAAATAGTGACATAAGCATACAAAAATAATTGTATACCAAAAGACTAAACTTATTGCTCAAATAGATTTCAAGGCTCAGGGTTTTCCAACTTCCCAAAACAGTTCTTTCATATGGCAAGTTTTAGTCTTTTGGCACTAACTTGAGAGTCCACTTTAGTGACAGAAATATTTTAAATTTAAGCTTGATAAAAGTGGATATAAATAAGTCTGCATAGTTTGTTAAATTTGGCATATTAAATCACTTTGGGATTTTAAAAGATGAATTTAAATCTCTCAATTTCAGGAAAACTTTCCTCATTCCTTTAAATTTATAATTTCATGAAAATAAAGACTAAGTTACAAGTAAATAAAAATAAACCATTTTTTTCTACTGTAATAAATGACAAGGCTTGCATAATACGTAGAAAATTATGTGAATGATCTTCAGAGCTTTGATATTCAGTAGAATAATTTACATGAGAGTCCAGAGTAGCTGCCAGAAAGGAAAAGAACAAAAGGAAGACAAATGACAGTCTTTTCCAAATGGTACAAATCAGGTCGAGAGTGTTAATTAAAGAGACAGGACAATATTCCTGAAAGGCAGTTTGATATCATGTATAAAAATATTTGAAAATGTACATATCCCCTAGCCTAGGAATTTAACTTTTGGAAATGAGATTCATCTTTTTCTACGAAGTATATAATCAAAATTAGAAAAAGCAACCCTAAAATGTATATGGAACCAAAAAAAAAAAGATAGTATGAACGGTCAAAGCAATCAATTCTAAGCATAAAGAATAAAACTGGAGGTATCACATTACCTGACCTCAAATTATACTATAAGGCAATAGCAACCAAAACAGCATGGTACTGGTAAAAAACAGACGCTCAGATCCATAGAATAAAATAGAGAACCCAGAATTAAGGACACATTTCTACAACTAACTGATGTTTGATAAAGTTTGACAACATGAACTCTAGGGTAAGGACACCATATCCAATCAATGACTATGAAAATTGGGGAGCCATAAGAACAAGAATTAAACTGGACACCTATCCCTACCATAAAAAAATTAATTCAAGATGTATTAAAGACAAAACCTGTAACTATAAAAATCCTAGAAGGCAAATAATTTATGGCTACGTTCTCAAAAAGAAAAGCAACAAAACCAAAATAGACAACTAGCACTAAACTAAAAAGCTTCTGCACAGCAAAAGAAATAATCAACAGAGTAAACAGACACCCTACAGAATGAGAGGAAATATTTGCAAACAAGGCATCCAACAAAGGGCTAATATCCAGAATACAGAAGGAACTCAAACAAATCAACAAGAAAAATACATAAATAACTCCATTAAAAAGTAGGCAAGGAACACAAACGACCATTTCTCAAAGAAGACATAGAAGTGGCCAACAAATACACAAAAAATGTTCAACAGCACTACTCATCAAAACAATGCAAACTAAAACTGCAATGGAATACTATCCTACACCCGTCAGAATGTCTATTATTAAAAAGTTAAAAAACAACAGATGTTGGTGAGAATGCAGAGAAAATGGAATGCCTATACACTGTTGGTGGGAATCTAAATTAGTACAACCTCTATGGAAAACGATATGATGATTTCTCAAAAAACTAAAAATAGAACTACCATTCCATCCAGTAATCCCACTACTAGGTGTCTCTCCCAAAGGAAAAGAAACCGTTAAATCTAAAAGACACCTGTCATCATGTTTGTTGCAGAACAATTCACAAGAGTGAAGTCATGAATCAGCCTAAGTGCCAATCTACAGATGACTGCATTTAAAAACGTAGTATATATCGTGGACTACTCCTCAGCCACAAAAAAAAAAGAATGAAATCATGTACTTTGCAGCAACATGTATGGAACAGGAGGTCATTGTTTTTAGTGAAATGACTCAGACAGAAAGTAAAAAACTGCATGTTCTGGGAGGCCGAGGCGGGCAGATCACAAGGTTAGGAGATCGAGACCACCCTGGCTAACACAGTGAAACCCCGTCTCTACTAAAATCACAAAAAATTAGCCGGGCGTGGTGGCAGGCGCCTGTAGTCCCAGCTATTCGGGAGACTGAGGCAGGAGAATGGCATGAACCTGGGAAGTGGAGCTTGCAGTGAGCTGAGATCGCGCCACTGCACTCCAGCCTGGGCGGCAGAGCGAGACTCTGTCTCAAAAAAAAAAAAAAAAAAAAAAAAAAAAAAAAAAAACAACGGCATGTTGTCACTTATAAGTGGGAACTAAACAGTGAGTACGCATGGACATAGAGAGTGGAATAATAGACATTAAAGACTTCAAAAGGAGGAAGAGTTGGAGGACAGTGGGGGATGAAATATTACCTATTGTCTCCAATGTACATGATTCAGGTGATGTAAATATGAAATGCCCACCAGGCTTTACCACTATGCAGTATATCCATGTAGCACAACCACATTTATATCCCTAAATCCATAAACATAAACAAAAATTTTCAAAGAAGGGAAAAAGGTATACAGTCAGAAAGAAGGGCCCAATATTTCCTCTTGATTCCATTATTTGCAATTTTAAAAATTTCAAATAATTCAAATGCTTAAGAATAAATGATTACTTAATTAGACTATTATGTTGTATATAACAATTTAATGTCATGAGAAATAAATACTGTTAAATTAAGTAAAAAATTCAACTGAATCAATAATATATGACAATTGTATATATGTGTCTCATCTATATTAGAATATCTCTGTGTTGAAATTCATTTTCGTTCAATTAACTCCATACAGAAATCATACATTTATATATATAAATGTAATTTAAAACAGGATGTCCAAACTGATAAGATATTCTTATTTCTAGCATTAATATAGAGCTGCATGGCCCTTGAGTTAATATTTATCAAGTAGTTGCTCTGCATTAGGCAATGTGTGGTGATTTTATATAAACATGTGGGTATGTAGGAGAAGTGAGTGGGTGCATGTGGGTATAAAATTATATACATATATATGTGTATATATAAAACTTTTTGTAATAGTGTTACTTTTATCTCAGTATCTAAATACCTATGTTACAAAATACTGTCATCATTTGCCTTATCTATTTTAATCCCCAAAATGATCCTAAGGAGAAAATTATATTATCCCTGCTTGACAGAATGCTTATTAAATTTTACCATGTATTATTTCTAATCTTCATAAAATAATAAATGATAAATAACATTATCAAAACTATATAGATACAGAAAATGAAGTTCAGAAAGTTTAAAAAATTGCCTAGGGGCACATATCTCTAATTGTCATCAGGAAATAAACCAAGATCTCCCTGACTTTACAACTAAAATATGATTATCAAATTTGTGCCGATAGAAAAATGAAACAAGAAGTAGAGTGAGACCCAAGGTCACACAGTGATTCAAAGCATGCAAACCAAGGTCATCTGGGTCTATATTATCTGAAGGCAAAGTCAGTTCTAGCCCAGCTGTTTATGAATGAAACTAAGATCAAAGAGATCCAGAACCCTTTTCTCCAGACAAATTCAACTGTTCTCTGATTCTTATTGACTTCCCACCCAATCCCTAGACCCTCAGGACCTAAAGGATGAGGCTGGACAGTTACACTTACCCTGACACATCCAGTTTTCTCATTACTAACCAAATGTCTTACCTTCTTTTAATTTCATTTTCCTCCTTTCTAAAATGTTACTTACCTTATAGAAATGGAAGAATGTACACATATGCAAACAGGACAGTGCCCCACACAGAGGAAAAAAATAAATACAAATCTTGCTTTCCTGCATATTCCCTTTGCTTTCACTAGCCTTTCTTCCTCTTCCTCTTTCTCTATTTCTGTTTTTACTTATGCTTTAATGCTCCACTTATATTACTTCTTTCTTCAGAAAATGTTGTCTTATTACTTAGGAGATATCTCACCCACTGCTGAATTCTGAAAGCCTTTTCTCCATACTTTTATGGTGACCATATTTTTACTTTGTATCAGAATCAGATTGATATATGTCTTAACCTCCTACTTGGCTATTGATTCCTCATGAAAACGTAGTTTTGTCCAAAATTCATGAGGAACTTCTTAAGAGTCACTGCTTATTAAGTTATTAGATATTCAGAGAAAAAAGGCAGAATCTGTGCTATAAAATGTTTCACGGTCTGGAAAGATTGAGCCAGCTTTATAGCCTTCATACTCCCAGTACAATGTTAGTCATAACACATCATTGAAGTACTCCCCTGTGGATGAACAAAGAAATGAATTAGTTGGTTATTTGGCTTACTTATTGCCAGGATTTTTACACTCTTTATCAGCCAGCTAATTGTTAAGTAATTAAGTTTTACAAATATATTTTGAGATGTATGTGTAAATATGTTTTAAATACAGATGATTCTTGACTTATAATGGAGTTACATCCCAATAAACCATCATAAATTTAAAACATTATAAGTTGAAAATGCACTTAATACACCTAATCTACTGAATATTGTAACTTAGCCTAGCCCACCTTAAATATGCTCAGAACACATACATTAGTCTATAATTGGGCAAAGTCATCTAAAAGCCTCTTTTATAATAAAGTATTGAACATCTCATGTCATTTATTCAATACTGTACTGTAAGTGAAAAACAGAATGGTTGTATGGGTACTCACCATTATTGTACACAGCTGAGGGCACACTGAGCCCGAGGAATCTTTGTAGTGTTAACTAAAATTAATTGCTGGATGATGGGGATACTACAGCCACAGGGTCATCAATTTCTCTCTCTTCAGATGAGGCTCGAGAATAGCTGGTAGAAGGCACTTGTTTAACTAAAATTAATTGCTGGATGATGGGGATACTACAGCCACAGGGTCATCAATTTCTCTCTCCTCAGATGAGGCTCAAGAATAGCTGGTAGAAGGCACTAAGGATCACTTGTTGATGACTGAGCAGGCATATTGTTCTTTAGGAAGGCATCCAGTTTTGACTGTATAGCTTGTTTCTTCTTTTTATTATTATCCCCTGCACCCCCAAAAATGCTAGCAACACAGTCCTCTGTATAGTCCCCAAGTTGTTTATGCTTGTGACCATGGGGCTGACTGGAAGCTGCGGCTCACTGCTGCTGCCTAACATCATGAGAGAGTATCTTACTACATATCACTAGCCTGAAAAAGGATCAAGATTCATAATTTGAAATACAGTCCCTGTTAAGTGTGTATTGCTTCCAAACCACCATAAAGTCAAAAAATTGTAAGTCAAGGCATTGGAAGTAGTTTGTTATAAATATGCATATGTATCTATGCATGTATATGTGACAAATAAAGCAAATTTCTCAACAAGAACTTTACCCAGTAATGTTAGCTACCTCAAAGGAAGACAAAAAGAAAATGAGAAATTGCCTCTTCTGTTGAACAGTTACTTCTTTGTTGATACCTTAAAACTTAGCTAAAGGCTTTGAAGTGGCTGAAATTTGGGCTTGGGACAAACTTCCATCAAAACTATGGCTCTACATACTACACATACTACCTAGGAAAATAAATCAGCAAAGTAACTATGACCTCAATCACAATCATCACCAAAAGTTACCAATTACCAAATGTTTAACATAGCAGATATTATGTTAAGCACCTACAACATATTATCTAGTTTAATCTTCATTAAATCATTGAAATAAGTATTATTAGAAACACAGAGACAATTGAGATCTAGGGAAATGAATTAATTGAATTCAATCCCACGTCTGACTCCAACGGCTGGACCCTTAAGTGCAAGCAACATGGTGCTTCCTGTTTGAATTCATTTCCTTTATCAATGAAAAGAGGTAATTACATTTAAACAAGACTGTGGAGAAAATCGAATATATAAAATCATTTGAAAGATTTGGAACACCAGGTTGACATTCAATCAACTAATGAAAAATAAAAAAACAAAATTATATAGCAATGTAAGGTGTGAGTGTCAGAATCAACCCTTATGATTTAGTCCTACCTTTTTAGGTTGCCAATAAATTAACTAAGCAATTGGAAGTTTCAGTGACTTCCAAAGAATTCAAGCAATTAGGTGGTACAACTAATAGAAGCTGAATTGGGGTCAAGTGCAGTGGCTCATTCCTGTAATCTTATCATGTTGAGAGGCCAAAGCTGGAGGATTGCCTGAGACCAGGAGTTCGAGATCAGCCTGGGCAACATACGGAGACCCTGTCTCTACAAAAAAATTTAAATAGTTAGCTGGGTGAGTGACACACAGCTACTCAAGAGGGTGAGAAGGAAAGATCACTCGAGTCCAGGTCGAGGCTGCAGTGAGCTATGATTGCACCACTGCACTCTAGCCAGGATAATAGAGTGAGACTCCATTTCTAAAAAAAAAAAAAAAAAAAGGAGGGGGGGCAGGTGTGGTGGCTCACACCTACAATCCCAACACTTTGGGAGGCAAAGGCAGGTGGATCACCTGAGATCAGGAGTTTGAGACCAGCCTGCTTGACATGACAAAACCATGTCTCTACTAAAAATACAAAAATTAGCCGGATGTGGTGGCATGCACCTGTAATCCCAGCTACTCAGAAGGTTGAGGCAGAATTGTTTGAACCCAGGTGGTGAAGGCTGCAGTGAGCAGAGATCCCACCATTGCCCTATAGCCTGGGCAACAAGAGTGAAACTCTGTCAAGAAAAAAAAAAAAAAAAAAAAAAAAAAAATTTAAAAGCGATATTTCTTCACAGCTTGGACCTTGCAATGCTAAACATACTGCAAAATACTGAATGAGATTCAGAGAGAAAAGAGAGAGCAATATCGCTAAAGGTGGACCTCTGAAGACTAACACAAAATGATAGGGCTATTTAGCATTGAGAGAAAAATATCACTTAGTAATTATCCTTAAACATACAGAAGTTTAATATGATATGTAAAATCACCATTCTCTTTTCCATTGAGAATAAAAATATTGCCATTAAATTCAGCACGAACTATTTACTTAATGTGAACGCCTGTTTTGCTAAAAATAGAGCAGGTTAGTAGAAGAGGTGTTAGAAGTACTCTTGTAAGGCTCTAAGAATATAATAGATAACTATCTCCCCAAGATGAATTAGGCTCAGTGCTATATAGGCAGTAGAATAAATTTGAGGCCATCTGACGCTCAATATTTAGTAATTTGCATTCTGCCAAAGTACCGAATTGGCTTACTCCTCAGATCTATTATATTGAAAATCTGATATTTTATATAATTAAGAGAAATTCTTGAAAAATTAAAACATTTTAAATAAGCCACTTGGCTTTAAGATTCTACCAAATACTGCATTCATTGAAATAACTCCTACTGGAGAAGATAAAATAATGGTTCCCTCTTACTGTCTTTTACATTCAGTAATAATGGCTTGTAATTATAGAGCACCTCTCTTCCGTGGAGCTTGATGTGTTTTGCAGACATTGCTCATTAATCTTTTTCCCTTTCTTTTAAGGTAGGAACACAGTCCTCATTATACAGATCGAGAACCCGAGGCACAGAGAAGTTAATTGATTTGCCCAAGGTCACACAGCAAGTAAGTGACAAGGCTATGACTTCTGATTCACCATTTAATGCCTTGCACACCAGGTCATTCAACTTCTCCCATTGGGGAGAAATAATCCATTCATTTTTATCAAAGTTCAACTTCAGGCTGCTAAATTCCTGGGGGCAGAGTTGCATACTGCAATTTCACACCACAGCATTGGCACATTGTGAAATCACACAGAGAAGCTCTCGTATTGAGCTTCAAGGTTACTACTAAAAATAAAGAAGAAAAGAAGTCTAAAAATGGCTTTCTGAGATGTCTGAGTTTGTACTGCTAACAACACACACTATCCTTCTCAACCTACAGCATAAACCCCTGCAAACTTCAGATATCAAATTCGAATGATCGTAAATGTTTTGAGAACACTTTAACAGTGATAAAACAAAAGCCCTTAACTAGGTCATAGTAAAAGTGTTTCACAGATGTGTTTCATTTATTTATGTGTGTGTGTTTTTATTGATTTGTCTAAAACACACAAACTCCTCTATCTGGTCTTTGGAAAGCATTTATAAATAAGCGCCCCCATCCAAACAAGACAACCAGCACTTAAAATGTTATCACTTCAAAACAACAGCAAAACATTAAGTGAAACCACTGTCTAATGGGCACAATAAATCGCTGATTGTGTAAAACCTGAAGGAAGATATTCCAGACACAAAGGTTGTCTGATTATTTCATATCCCAATATTATACGTAAGTGAGCAGCACAGAATACCATTTTCTTGCTGACTGAAGATGCAATAACAACATTCAGCAGCCCATTGGTCCTGTTTAATTCAAAATGGGAGAAATTCAGAGAAGTGCCAAAATGTAGCTTTCTTCATTCCAAGTAAGCCTTCAAAGATTATTGTCATTAATGATTTTTCCTCTGAAGCATAACCAAGCAAGTGCTATAGAATTCTTAGCTGACTTAATGTTCTGTAGATGCTGTGAAGTGCTAGTGAAAGAGAAACAAAAACAAAAATCCTTTCCCATGAAACGATACAGGGATTTAATTAGTAAATGGCCTCCTTCATGCAGTTCTCTTAGATTTCCAGTGGGTTAAAACTTTAGTTTACTTTTGTAGGCACTAAAAATCAATTATCACCAGCTTGTAAAGGTGTGGTATTGTTACCGGAAAGAGGTCTGGATCCAGACTCCAAGAGATGCTTCTTGGATTTCATGCAAAAAAGAATTCGAGAAGAATCCATAAAGTAAATTGAAAGCAATTTTATTAAGAAAGTAAAGAAATAAAGAATAGCTACTCTATCAGCAGAGCAGCCCAGGGGCTGTTGGTTGCCGATTTTTATGGTTATTTCTTGATTATATGTTAAACAAGGGGTAGATTATTCGTAAGGAATGGTAGGAAATTATTCATGAGGAAATGGGTGGGCAATTCCCAGATCTGAGGGTTCCTCTCCTATTTAGGCCGTATAGGGTAACTTCCAGTCATTGCCATGGCATTTGTAAACTGTCATAGCACCGGTGGGAGAGTCCCTTAGCATGCTAATGCATTATAATTAACTTATAATGAGCATTGAGGGCAAACAGAGGTCACTTTTGTTGCTATCTTGGTTTTGGTTTGTTTTCTTTACTGCAACCTACTTTATCAGCCAGGTCTTTACGACTTGTATGTTGTGCCAAACTCTTATCTCATCCTGTGACTTATAATGCCTTAACCCGCTCTGAATGGACTCCAGTAGGTCTCAGCTTTATTTTCCCCAGCCGCTATTCAAGACGGAGTTGCTGTGGCTCAAAAGTCTCTGACAGTATAGCCAAAAAAAAATAAATTATGCCTAAACGTTCTGAGACATGTATGGTCATATCACTCTTGGGCTAGGATCCTCTTCACACTCACTGCTAGGTCAATGATGTTTATTCCTTGTCTGTTAGGCAAAAGATTAAAAAAAAAAAAAAAGCAAATATTGTCTTAAAAATTTCTGCCTTTAGAAAGTAAACTCAGTGAAGGTGGGATTTGATGCCTTTCTGTTCACTGTTGAATCACAAAATCCTACAACAAACATTTCAGTAAACATTTGTAAACTGAATAAATAAAAAGAAAAGTATCAATTGTTAAAAACAAAGTCCTACTAATGTCTATGGGCACATAGTACAGAATCATATTTTATATTTTCACTGCAACTGAAATATGTCATGTTTATGAGGTTGTTTTTAAGAAAGGTGTCTTCAAACTTGTGCTAGCTTGCTGTTTAATGTTTCTAGGTGTCATCATGGTTAACAGTGCTGGTTTTTATTCACAATTCTAAAACTTAATAGCCATGTAACTTGCATAGATTATTTGACCTTGTCTGTGCTTCCATTTCTTCTCTAAAATTGGAAGAATAATGTCTATCTCCTACAGTTATTATACGGATTAAATGAGTTAACATTTATGGAAACCACATAAGAATCCTCAAAAAATATTAAATAGTCAACAGAAGTGTTGACTATTATTAATTAATAATTGAAATCTTCTGTTGACATGCTACTTCAAATGATGTTATCAAGTTGGAATTAGATCTCACCATCGCTAACAATTTTTGTCTCCATAACAGGCATGAAGGGAACTTATGATCCTCTCTCCTTTAAAGCTTCTCATCTCTCCTCTCCTCCTAACCAGTAACAGCAAGCAACAAATTTCACAATGCATATGAAACAGCCTAACATTGTAAATTGTAAATCATGAGTAAAATCAGGATATGCAAAATATCTCTGTGTGAAGTCACTGGGTCTTATGATTTCCTGAGAATTTAGATCATTGTTTATTTGAAAAGAAGAAAAATTAGACCTGGGCTAGAGAATACATCAACTAAGATTCTTGGCAAACACATATATCAAAGTAACCTTCAGAATGTGTACTCATCAGCACTTGCACATATCTTCTTGGTTATGGCTGTTGCTATTGGATCATGGAAAAGAATTCAGTGTAAAACTCATATACTTTACAAATATCTCCCAGAAAGAGGCATTTACATGCTCAATGATTTATTTTTTCTTGCAACATCAGACTAAATTGGTTGTCCAGAGATGCGTCTGGCTTTGGACCTCCCAACCAGCTCACAGGATTAGAGCCATGGGATCAGAAGAAATGTCAGGGCAGGTGCAATATTTCAGACTTTAAAAATCATCAATATCCTGTATTTGTAACACATACCACAAAGGAAAAGCTAAACAAAATGAAAGAAATGAAAGTGAAGGCAAGGAAATGCAGGAAATGAAGACTAACTAAAGTGACTATAGCAGGGAAATGACATATTTTCCTGTCTCATAATGATGAAAGTACAATAGGAATTGTCATTCAGATTTATTCTAATACATCACCTGTACTTTGCTAGCTGGTAATAAAACACCTTCTCATGACAAAAATTGATGACTGCCCAATACCCTCAAAATCTCCCTACCCAGAATTTTTTCCTAATCCCAAAACTAAAGCTGTTATCCAGAAATACATACTCATAGTTGTTCTGGAATCTTCTCTTTCCACTACCCTTCACAAGGAATCCAGGAGATAATTCCATAAACTCTACCTATAAAATATATTCTTCTTTTTCTTTTTCTCTAGAGATGAAATTTCTATCTGTCACCCAGTCTGGAGTGCAGTGGTGTGATCTTGACTCACTGCATCCTCTGCCTTCTGGACTCAAGTAATTCTCCTGCCTCAGTCTCCCTAGTAGCTGAGACTGCAGGCGAATGCCTGGCTAATTTTTGTATTTTTAGTAGAGATGGGGTATCACCATGTTCGCCAGGTTGGTCTCAAACTCCTGACCTCAAGTGATCTGCCTGCCTTGGCCTCCCAAAGTGCTGGGATTACAGATATGAGCCACTGCACTGGCCTTATAGAATATATTCTAAATCGGTCACCTCTCAGCTTCTTCACTGTTACCTCCCTTGCCTATACTATGTTGCAATAACCTCCTAACTAGTCTCTCTGTTTCTCTTCTTGCATCCCTATAATCCATTCTACTTAGCTATCAAAAGTGACCCTCCACCTATTAAAACATGCCCAATGGCTTAGGTTCACTTTTAAAATAAACCTGTAACTTCCATTTCTAGAGTAGAAAGCCCACGATGGCCTGACCCTGCCTACCTTTCATAATTACCACTACTATATTATTCTGCATCAACCATACTGACTCTTTCTTTTCTTCGAATACTCTGAGCTTATTCCTATTTCAGGCCTTTAGAATGTGTTGTTTCTTCAACCTGAAATATTATTTTCCCTAAAATCTTCACAAAACCTCATCATTCCAGGCTCATATCAAATGTTATCTCTTCATATGCCTTCTGACATTATCCACACTAAACTAACCTCTACACACATTATGCCCTTATTCTGATTTATTTTCATCAATACTCTTTTATATATTTGTTTACATTTTTAATACTGTGTCCCTTGGCTATAGGTTAGATTTATTTCTGGCTTATTCACTATTTTTAGGTCATCAACAAATAGGAGATTCTTACTAAATATTTGTTGAAAGTGAAAGTAGATGAACAAATGAGTATAAAAAGTCAAGAATCAAGAAAAGTCAGTAATACGTTAAGGATCAACAAATCCAAATCTCTGTTTCAAGAGATGGGGCAATAAAATGATATGCCCCCAAAAACAAAAGCAGTTCATATTCTACGTGTGTTTAGAATTCTGGTGTTGGCACTCAGGTTATTATCATTTCCATTAGCCAAGGCTGCCTCCCAAAATCATAAGTATTGTGATAGAGCTACAAAAGTCTAACAAGTATATTACACAATTGACATAAAAAAGATTAAAGAAACTCATTCTAAATTAATTCATTATGTTTTCAAAACTTAATCTGCCTTGGAATCTACATTAAATCCTGAAACATCTGTATACTCCTCATTATTATAACTCTCACAGTAATCTTTCTCTGAGTTCAGAACCTGTCCATTTTTTGAAAGCCTGAAGATATTATGATTTAACAATAAAAAATAAGTAAAAGTAGTATGTCACATTAAGATCATTTTTATGGTTAAAATTAAAAGCAAGAAAGGGGGATAGAAAATACCTGAGAATGCAGTATATGGCCATGAGCAAAACTTGAAAGAATTGTTTGTGAAAAAAGTTTTGATGTTTTCAGTTATTTTAAATAAAAGAATAAATTTAATATTGGTTGTTATTACTACCATGGAGTATAACCTTTATCATTTAAAATATTCTAGGACTTTTATCATATTTTACTATAAAAGCATACTGTTAAATTCAGGAAGATTTATGTTCGTCAAGTTAGTGATTAAACAATGGTAAATTTCCTCTTTTATTCTAATTCATTTGAAGTTTGCATTGTCAAGAATCTTTTTTTTTTAAATGTATTGTGTAGCATGTTTTAGATTTGTTTTGATAGCATCCTTTTCTTTCCTCCAAACAGTGTCAGTCACTCTCCATCCAGTCATTTTCAGGTATTTTATATATACTTTATGAAACCTCATAAAACATCTTAATGGCCCAGGATGGTAAAAATCTGAGGTTGAAATGTGATATGGGTTATGATGTTTATAAAATATAGTTAAAGATTAATCTGGCAGCCTCAAATGTCTTTTTTTTAAATGGCAGTCTGCTGCTGAAATAAACACGCACACAATTTGAGGCAAAAACTTTTTTGTTTTAACTTTTTTTTGTTTTAGCTATTTAACAAAAAAAGAAAAAGAAAGAAAAAAAAGGTACTTCATTCTGTGTTCTGTCTTACATTATATTCAGTATGCATCAGGATGATCTCCCAGGGGACTTTTCAGGATTACTCATTCTTTGAATAATGGCTTGTATGTGGGCTTCAAAGAAATGCAGTAAGAGTGGGAAGAAAAACATTTTCATTTCCAAAGAAATGTTCTGAACTTCCCAGGGGACACTGAGAAAAGATTTTGTTGAACTGAGGGACACCTGACAGCCACTTAAGTGACTCAGTGCATTTACAGTAAAAACGATTTTCTCTCCTCCTCATACCCTGGTTTTATGCAAGAGAACAACTTGGTATTCAAATAATGCATAATCTCACTTATAGTACAGGGAATTCATTAATGGGTAATGCAGAGGAAAAGTGAGACAATGTCATTCACAGAAAAAAAGCAAAGCGCTCCCCTGTGGCAGGATAAGGTTTTATACAATCTGATCTGAATTGAAAGACTTTTGAGCCCCTTCTCTGCTTAGAAACAGTTTTGCTTTTCAATAGGAGCTGCTGAAGAAATGTAGAGTTTTGAAAAAAAGGAAATATGTTTTGATCAGCATTAAATTCAGGGCACTACTCTTCTGCTACTCACTAATCATGAGTCTGACAGTACCTTTCTTGGCCAAAGAAAAGTAGGCTCAATTCAATGGAAAACAAATGGCTTGAGCATGTAGCCACAATGCACTTGAGTCAGCTTTGTAATCAAAAACTCTTCCTTTATTTCCACTTAAGGGTTTGTGAAAATTTAAATATGAACCTAATGGCATGAGCTTATAATGCACTATCATCTTATGCATAAATCTGGAAATTGCATGGATTGTAAAACCATTAGAATTTTTTTCTTATAAAGTCTTTTATATGTTGTATTTATATTTGATACTAAATATATCAAAATATTTAATATGTGAAATAATTTTATATATTATAACGAAGTCTATAAATAAGTCTTTAAGTCTTATAATCCTTCAATATTTTCATTTAATATCAAAGTCTCACAGGTGACAGACGACATCTTTTGCAAAATGTTTTTTTTTTTAAATCATAGGTATAGTTTTCTACTTTTACAGAATTTTTCCCTAAATGAACATATAAGTGTTCCTTGTAAAGGGTACACATTCTGATCACTGGTAACTTTGCCCCGTGGTTCACTGACTGTATCTCCTCATTAGCATACAGATATTTACATTTTCTCTCAACTGTCAAGAACTATAAATCTACTCAGTCAGTTACTCATTGACTTTAATGATGAGTTTAACAACTTGTTGAGTTACTGCTATGTGCCAAATACTGCATTCAGTGTGGGAAATTCAGCATAAATAAGGCAGATGCTGAAACGTTGTGGGGATTTTACCAGAGGATGTGTTAGTATTTTTAAGAGAGGATTCAGTTGGCATTTTAAAAGATGGTCAGTCTACTCTATGAAGATTGGTGTGAAACGAATACAGAGGCTTCAAGAACAGAGAAAAGCATCTTTCTCCCCATTAGGGTAGAAGTGGTGGCTCTGCCTAGACTAGTGGCAGTGGAGGTAAAGTCTAGTGAATGTACCTTCCTTAAGCATATTTTGTTTTAGTACCAAAATAATTAGACAGATAATACTAATTTGGCCATGCATATCATGTCAATTTATATGCAATGTAGTGAATGGTCAGAGGAAAAGGACACACTGGATAGAGAGAGAGGGAGATGTCATATTTCTTGCTACCAAGATCTCTGGGTGCAATTTATTTACTAAGATAGGGTAACTGCAGAAAAAATTTGTGGGGAACTATGACTTCGATTCTGAACATGTCAAGATTTTGTGATTTGTTTGGCAAAAGAAAAAAAGTGCTTTTAAGAAAACACACACTAGGCCAGGCACAGTGGCTTATGCCTGTAATCCCACCACTTTGGGAGGCTGATTACTTGAGGTCAAGAGATCGAGACCATCCTGGCCAACATGGTGAAACCCCGTCTCTACTAAAAATACAAAAGTTAGCTGGGCATTGTGGTGTGTGCCTGTAGTCCCTGCTATTTGGGAGGCTGAGGCAGGAGAATCACTTGAACCCTGGAGGCCGAGGTTGCAGTGAACCGAGATTGCACCACTGCACTCCAGCCTGGTGACAAAGCGAGACTCCGTCTCAAAGCACACGCACACACACACACACACACATACACACACGACACACGATTTTGAGGGTCAATGTGAAGGACTGCTCCGGATATACATTTTTTGTTAGTCATTGAGATTTATATTATACCAGAACCACTGAGATTTATTTTATACTGAAAATTATGAAAATGAGTAAGGCATCTTAGAAAGAATGATTAAAATGACAATATAGCCATGTTAAAGGCAATTCTAGAAGAATTCAAAATTTAAGAATCATATAAAAAAGATAAAACCATAAAACCAAAAAATAGAAACCAAAACAGTAGCCAAAAGGTGGAAACAAGAAAAGTGTGATATAATTTCTTTTATAAGGAAATGCTTTAAGGAAAGAGTGTCTTGTATTGTCCAATAATTCAAAGAACCCAAAAAAAAGTAAAGTGAAAAAAAAATTAATTAATCCTGTGTTTAAATAAACAAGGAGATGTGAAAGAATAAAGTTTTCCTTTATAAATTGATGCACAGCAGGAATAGCAGCCTCTGAAGAAACCGTTTCAAAGAGATTAAACTGGATAGAGGATTTATAGAGATTTTGCTGATGGAGCCATGCTAGGGACAAGTGGTAGTGATTCCGGGAAAATAAACTGCCAGGTTTTTAGTATCCTGACATTCAAGTTTTCAGCAAAATAGAAGAGTTGTTGATTTGAGCAAAACAAAAGCACCTCTTCAGTTTCCTTGAGAAAGGCACAAATTGTTACTTCTGATAATTTTGCTTTTACTTAGAGTGGACTGAAATTTTCCATTTGGAATAAATGGGGCCTGTGAAAATGTTCTAAGCATAGAAAGAGTCAGGTAAGTTGAGGAAAATACAGTTTTTAAGCTAAAATACACTAATTAAATATATCAACATGGGTGTCATTGATGACTTTAACAGAGATCTATAAATTGCAATATGTTCAGAAGTTAATTACAGAATATAAACTTTTATTAGGACTTTGGAAAGCTTCTGAGAAAGTTAATACTAAATAAAGGGCAAGAGGAAGGGAAAAGTAGAGCTGGAAGACTGCATATGGATGAGTGATTTGTGTTTCACTTGTTTTTGTTAATGTATGACTAATAGTATTAATTTCAATGTGTAACTAATTTATTATTTACTAATTTTATTTATTTATTTACTGACTGATTGATGTGATAAATCAGAATGTGTGTCAATGAAAAGATACATTGGAGGGGAAAATATTGAACATGGATGAGAGTTAGAGAATAACCAACAGTACAAGGTTTTAATACGTGAGAAGGAAAAGAAGTGAAATAAAGGTAATGCACTCGACTTTGAAGGAACACTTTTGTCTAATTGTATCAGTATAGAAGGATAATCACAGATGAAAAATGATTCAAAATTGGTGTCAAGGAGACTAGAAAATGGTCATTTGATGACTTCTATTTTTGTCTATGATGAAAACAAAACTCTTCTTACAAGAGAGTGGGAATAAGGGACATGAGATATATGAGAAGGTTGAAAACGTTTTGTATTGTTTTCAGGAGAGTGGAAGAAAAGCTGTCAAGAGAAAGAGTAAAATTGATTGGAAATAATGAAACCCCGATAAATATTAATCAGCATTCACTACTATACACCCAAATGTTCAGAGAAGAAGGTGTAATCTTTCCCAACTTTAAAAGTCAAATGCACTGAAACATAGATGTGAATATCTAAAACTGGAGCAGTAGTTATAAAGGATAATAAAATTTAAAAAATGAAAATAAATATTATTGGGAAAACATTAAAAAGTAGAATTTTCTCAGACTCCCTTAAATCATCAGTCCACCTGACATAATTTTGTATATGATTTATAAATCAGATCAGTTATCAGCAAACTAGACCTCATGGGCTAAATCTGGCCTGTCAGCTACATTTGTAAATAAGATTTTACTGGAACACATCCCTGTCTATTCACTCACATATTGTCCATTGCAACTTTTGCAATACGATGCTGAAATTGAACAATTACAACAAAAACTATATGACCCACAGAGACTAAAATATTTACTATCTGGAAATAGAGACAAACGTTTTCTGATGAACTATCTAAATTAAAAGAGTGAGAATAATAAATTTACAGAATATTTTTAGATAAATAATTAATTCTTCACATAAACTCTTGCAGCTCATTCATTCAGCATATATGTTTAAGCCCAATTGAAGTGTCAGACACTTTTTCAGACACTTAATAGTTAACAGTGAACAATACAGGCAAAGTGTCTGTACTTAACAAGTTTACATTTTAGTAGAAAGAGGAAAACTCAGTAAATATACCAAATAATTAGCCATGAATACCTGCTAAACAGAAAATTAAAAACTAATAACAGAGAGAAGTGACCGATTAGTTACTTTAGTTTGGGCTTCAGAGAGACCTCCCCAGCAGAGGAGATGAAAGTTCAGGAGCTCAGTGGGCTGGGAGCACCTTCCAGATGGAGGGGCCAGCTAGAGCAAAAGCCCTGAAGCTAAAACAAGCTTGGCAGATTCAAGAAACAGAAAGCAGGTTTGTTCCTTGGAATTACCAGACAAGTGCAAGAGTAGCTGTAGAGGAGTTTAGTCAGATAGATAAAAGTTAATTCATGTAGTAATTAGTATATCAGGATGGCCAACAAAATTTTAATTCAATTAAAATAGAAGGCCACTGGATTATTTAAAGTAAGTAAGCAAATTGGTCTGATTGAACTTGAAGTTATTTGCTGGGGTTGCTATGGAGAGTTGTAGGGAATTAGGTAGAGGACAGATTGCTGGTGCCAAGAGGAGAAGCGGAGAGAGAAGTTAGAAAGCTATTACAATTTCCGAGGCTAGAGTTGAGTGTGGTGTAGAATAAGTGGATTGTAGAGAGGAAGAGAATTGAACCACTTTGAGATTTGTTTGTTTTTAAGACATAGCGGTAATAGGATTTGCTGATGAAATGAAGTAGGGATGAGAACTATACACAAATAATAACATATGGTTTTGACATGAGCAATTTAGAAATCAGGGATTTTCTTTTAATAATATTGAGTCAGAAAAGCCTGCTTTATATCATAGCAGGGAAGTAGCATAAGAAATTTGTTATACATCCACAGTTCCAAAGAGTTCTGTGTCAGAGATACAGATTGTGATTGTATTGGAAGATGTGGGACTAGATGAGATAAAATCAAATTTATACTAGCATGGAAAATAGAAGGAGCCCCAAAATGACACATACGACATTTAAGGATCGAAAGAAAAAAGCTCAGTACAAAAATTGAGGTCAAAGTACAAGAAATGTAACAGTCTAAATAGTGAATTTGATGTGAAGAAAGGAGAATAAAGATTTTTTAAAAAGAAAAGAGTTAGCTGTTTCTAATGCTCATGGTAGATTAAGAACAAAAACCAAGAATTAACTTTTGAATTTGGAAACACAGAGTTCTTTGATTTTGATGGAATAGAAGGGTGATTATAATAGATTAAGAAGAGGATGTGAAATGGGGACATGGATATAGTTTCTATAGTTAACCTTTTTAAGAACTTTTTTAAAAAAAATACAGGAGTACAAAGATACATAGTGGTAGGCAGAGAAGGGATCTAGTATGAAAGGACATTGTTGTTATAAGAAATGTTACTGTATGTTGTATTTCATATGAGAAAAACTCAGTAAAGAAGAATTAAAATATTGATAATGAGGATAATTGAAGGAGGCTGTACTGTATGGCAGCGGAGAAGGAATTGAGCTAAAATTATATCCAGGATGGTTCTTACACTATAAAAAGAAAGAAGGGATGACCATGAATAAGGATGGCCATAGGTTGATGCATTTTTGGTAGATATATGAAGTAGTTCATGTCTGATTGCTTTTGTTTTCACCGTGATAGATAAAATTGTGTCAATTGAGATCAGGAGGTGGGATTGAAACCAAATTATTTCCTGGTGTTTCAGCACAATTTTTCCCTTTTTCAATGCTCTTTTAGGTGCTAGAAATGACATTTTCCAGCATCTTTGCCATCACAGTTTTGGTATGTTTTGGCAGTGGGAGATCCTCAATACTGGTGACAAGAACAGGCAGCAGCAGAAAAGCAGCAGAGCTTTTGAAGGCACAAAATATATGCTGGGGTTTCTGTGGCAACTGCACCAGACAAATATCTGCTCCTTCAGGAGTATAGCAGTTTCCCATTGACTACCCTCCTTTTTTAAATATTTCAGTTCTTCCTACATTGTTATAACCTAGTCCCTTACAAAAAATAAAAATAAAAAATAAAAAATCCCTTCTGCTCAAAATACCTAGAGTGGTATCTTCTGTTTTGTCACCTCCATCCTGAGAGTTACAATAATATATGAAGTCTGAGGAAGAAAAGGAAGTGTGATATGCTCATATTCGGAAGCCTGATAGCCTGTTATGTTTTAAATAAGACAAATTTGAGAATTAAGAATTCAAACTACTTAGCCCATTTCTTATTGCTCCTGTGGTAGTGTATGGTTTGTTAAGCAACTCCAGAAAACCACTCAAGTGCCGTGGAGCATAATTTTAAATCCTCAGTGGATGTTTTAAGGTACCCTTGGACCTGAGCAACAATGTTGTCCAATGAAAAATTTACGTTCTGTCAGTGGAAAAAGTTCTTACTTCTTAACTTCTTAGACCATTTTATTCTTTAAGCAAATTTATTTCTTAACTTTTTATTTTTTATTTTTATTTTTTTTGAGACAGGGTCTCTCTCTGTCACCCAGGCTAGACCGTGCAGTGGTGTGATCTCAGTTCACTCACTGCAACCTCTGCCTCCCAGGTTCAAGTGATTGAGTAGCTGGAATTACAGGTGTGCACCACCATTCACAGCTAATTTTGTATTTTCAGTTAAGACAGGGTTTCACCATGTTGGCCAGGCTGGTGTCGAACTCCTGGCCTCAAGTGATCCGCCCACCTCAGCTTCCCAAAGTGCTGGAATTAATTTTTTTTTTTTTTTTTTTGAAACT
>NW_016809886.1:133556-135082 GCF_001698545.2 Rhinopithecus bieti | reverse complement strand
TTAGCCAGGATGGTCTCAATCTGCTGACCTCGTGATCCGCCCGTCTCGGCCTCCCAAAGTGCTGGGATTACAGGCTTGAGCCACCGCGCCTGGCCATTATTTCTTAATAAGCTCTTAAATATACCATTATACTACTGTAAGATTTCCCTATAGGTCTAAAGATTTGTTCTGTGATTGCTTAGAAAAAAAAATTGAATTTCTTTCTTGCATAAAGACCCTTAAATATTTCAAGATGCCTGTTATGGAGATATTTTATTTTATTTTTTTTCATCTTTAGTACAAAATTACTCTAGATCTTTCCTTGCATACGGCGGTATTGAGTCTACTCAGTCTTCTGACTGCTTTGCTCAAGCCATTAATCTCTCTCTCTTTTTTCTTCTTCTCTCCCTTTTATTTCTGTAATTAGCTTCATATTTTGTCAACCTTAGTACCTATTATGGTCTGAATTGTGTCCATCCAAAAGTCATGTTAAAGTCATACTTCCTAGTACCAGTAGGCCTGTCATCTAGACCTAATCAGGTTAGTTAGCATCTCTCTTAAAGTCTGAAAGCTGATTAAGTACAGCATGAGCAGCCTAGAAAATGCTGAGAAAATTACTTTTCTTGCATCTAAGTTTGTATCAACCTTTATTGTAAACTTAACAGTATTGATAAATATTTCAATAACAGTTAATTAAAATGTCCAAGTTTGTTTTAGTTTTTTTGGCATCACGTGTGGTGCTTTGGTTGTATCATCTCTCCTTCATATTTAGAAATTGAGTTTTGAGACTTACATGTAAGATTTTACATTCATTCTTATTTAGTCTTACTTTATTGTATTTGGCATCTTCCCAGATTGGATACCTCTTCAGTCATGTAGCCTATTCCCTACATTTCTATAACTAAATACATAAATCAGTAGATTTTACCAGCATGGAATTATTACCACCATCTCAGTCAATATAGTCAATATCTAAAATATTCATGGATGGTTACCTTCAGATGACATCAGGGACTTAAAATCTGTATTTCTCAAAACACCAGTGCAGATTCAGAGGAGGAGGTGGAGCAAGATGACAGAATAATTGTCCCCCCCCAATAGGGACACCAAGTTAACAACCACCTCCACAGAAAAAAACATCTTCATGCTCTAGTCACAATAGCAAAGACTTGGAACCAATGCTAATGTCCATCACTGACAGACTGGATTAAGAAAATGTGGCCCGAGTCAGGGAGCGGAGCAAGATGGCCGAATAGGAACAGCTCCAGTCTCCAACTCCCCGAGCGAGCGACACAGAAGACCAGTGATTTCTGCATTTTCAACTGAGACTCCACCTCTGGGGACAGCGCACAGCTGAAGACCAACAGGGGAAGCAGTGAGGCCGGTGCAGACGCGAACGACTCTGTCTGACAGCTTTGGGGAGAGCCGTGGATCTCCCAATGCGGAGGTTGAGATCTGAGAACGGACAGACTGCCTGTTCAGGTGAGTCCTTGACCCCTGAGTAGCCTAGCTGGGAGACATCCCCACCAGGGGCAGTCATACACCCC
>NW_016809886.1:104568-131564 GCF_001698545.2 Rhinopithecus bieti | reverse complement strand
CATGGAATACTATGCAGCCATAAAATGGATGAGTTCATGTCCTTTGCAGGGACATGGATGCAGCTGGAAACCATCATTCTCAGCAAACTATCGAAAGAGCAGAAAACCAAACACCACATGTTCTCACTCATAGGTGGGAATTGAACAATGAGAAAACTTGGACACAGGAAGGGGAACATCACACACTGGGGCCTGTTGTGGGGTGCGGGGAGAGGGGAGGGATAGCATTAGGAGATATACCTAATGTAAATGAGGAGTTAATGGGTGCAGCACACCAACATGGCACATGTATACATATGTAAAAACCCTGCACATGGTACACATGTACCCTAGAATATAAAGTATAATAAAATAAATAAGTAAAAATAAAAAAAAAAAAACACCTTCATAAGAATCAAAATTAGTTGAGCATTCATAGTACCTGGTTTTAACTACATACTGCTGAAACACTGAAGAGATTTAAAAAAAAACAAAACAGTTTTGAGTTCTTGACACCATCCCTCTCTCACCTCTTGCTCTGCAGGTGTGACATGGTTTGCAGAGCATTTCTGGGCACTGGGGGAATGAGAGCAAAACAATTGTGAGGCATTGAACTTAGTGCTGTCCTGTTAGAGCAGAAAGGAAAACCAGACCAAACACAGCTGATGCCAGCACACAAAGGAAACATTTAAATGAGCCCTAGTCAGAGAAGCATTGCTAATCCCATTGGTCTGAACTTGAGTGCCTGCAAACCAAGGGCCAAAGTGCTTCCAGTCTCTAAGTAAACTTGAAAGGCAACCTAGGCCATAAGGATTGCAACAATTCTTAGGTGAGTCCTAGGGCAGAACTACATCCAGAAACAGTGGACTCAGGGGATACATGACATACTGAGACACCAGCTGGGGCAGCCAAGGAAGTGCTGGCATCACCCCTCCCCTAACCCCAGACTGCAGAGCCTGTGGCTCCAAAACTGACCCTTTCTTTGCACTTAAAGAGAGGAGAGGGAAGAGTGGAGGGAACTTTGTCTTACAACTTGGATACCAGCTAAGCCATAGCAAGACAGGGCACTGATCAGTCATGAGGACCCTGTTATAGGCCCTAGCTGCCAGATGACATTTCTCAAACACGCCCTGGGCCAGAAGGGAATCCACTGCCTTGAAAGAAAAGATTCAGTCCTGGAAACATTCCTCACCTGCTAATTGAAGAGTCCTTGGGCCCTGAATAACCAGCAAGTAATACCCAGGTACTACAAGGACTTTGGTAAGCCTCTAAGACTTGCTGGCTTCAGTTGAGACTCAGCACATTCCCAGCTGTGCTCACTACAGGACAAAACTCCTGCTTGAGAAAAGCAGAGGGAAAAGTAAAGGAGACTTTGTCTTACACCTTAGGTACCAACACCAGCACAAGAAGGTAGAGCACCCACCAGGCTCTTGGGGTGCCTGACTCCAGGACTCAACTCTTGGATGACATTTCTGGACCTGCCCTGGGCCAGAAGAAAGCCCACAGGCCTAACGGGTGAGTCCCAGGCCAGGCAGCATTTACCACATGCTGACATAAGAGAGCTTGGACCTTAAAGAAACAATGGTGGTAGTCTGGCCGTAGTCCTCATGGCCATGAGTGTCAGTGGCTATGGCATGAGGCTCCCTTGCCTTTGGATAAGGGAGGGAAGAGGCTTGTGTGTGTGTGTGTGTGTGTGTGTGTGTGTGTGTGTGTGGTTTGAGTGCAGCTCAGTCACAATACAACAGAATAAATACAACAGAATACCAGTGAAATGGTTTGACTCTGTGTCCCCACCCAAATGTCATCTTGAATTATATTCCCCATATGTTGAGGGAGGATCCTGTTGGGAGGTGATTGGTTTATGGGGACGGTTTCCCCCATGCTTTTCTCATGACGTGAGTGATTTCTCACGAGATCTGATGGTTTAAAAGTGTTTGGAAATTATCCCCTCACTCTCTCGCTCTTTCCCTTGCCACCATGTAAGATGTGCCTTGTTTCCCCTTCACCTTCCACCATGATTGTAAGTTTCCTGAAGCCTCCCCAGCCATGTAGAACTGCAAGTCACTTAATGCTCTTTTCTTTATAAATGACTCAGTTCCAAAACGTTCTTCATAGCTGTATGAAAATGGACTGACACAATCAGGTAGATGTGTAAGGTTTATGGTTCTATTCGCTGATTCCCGAAAGGCACTCTGGACCTACCTGGGGCCTTGACAATCTTGCTGCCCTCAAGGAAAAGACACAGGCCTGGCTTGCTTTGCCACCTGCTGATTGTATAACATTAGGAGCTTGAGTAAACACAGGCAGTAGCCAGGGAGTGGTTACAGCAGGCCTTGTGTAAGACCCAGAACTGTGCTGGCTTCAGGTCTGATCCAGCACAGTCACAGTGGTGAAAAGGAGCTTCAATATGTCTGGCAGCAGACTTTTTAATGAAAACCTTACAGGTCAGGAGAGAGTGACGTAACATGTTTGAAGTACTGAAGGAAAAAAAAATTACCCTAGAGTACCATATTTGGCAGAAGTATCCTTCAAACATGAAGGAGAAATAAAGACTTTCCCAGACAAAAGCTGAAGGATTTTATGAATACTAGACTCGTCCTAAAGAAATGCTAAATGGAGTACTTCAATGAGAAAGAAAAAGATATTAATGAGCAATAAATAATACCCGGAAAGTATAAAACTTACTGGTAATAGTGCACAGAAAAACACATAACATTATAACACTGTAACTGTGGTGCTACTTTCTACTTAGGATGATTCTTCTCCTAAGTAGAAAGATGAAACAATGAACCAATCAAAAATAACAACTAAAACGTTTCAAGACATGGTATAATAAGATATAAATAGAAACAACATAAAGTTAAGAAGCAGAGGGACAATGTTAAGGCAAGCTTTTATTAGTTTTCCTTTTGCTTATTTGTTTAGGCAAATAGTGTTGTTATTATCAGGTTAAAATAATAGCTTAAAAGACAGTATTTACAAGCCTTACGGTAACCTCAAACCAAAAAACATACAATGAATACACAAAAAATTCAAAGCAAGAAACTAAATCATATCACCAGAGAAAATCACCTCCACTGAAGGAAGAGAAGAAAGAAATAAGGAAGAGAAAACTACAAAATAACGTGAAAACAAATCACAAAAAATGGCAGGTTTAAGTCATTATTTACTAATAATAACATTGATTGGAAATGGACTAAACTGACTAATAAAAAGACATAGACTGGCTGAATGTATGAAAATACCAGGCCCACTGATCCGTTATCTACAAGGAAAACACTTCATCTACAAAGACACAAATAGACTGAAAATAAAGGGATGGCATAAGATACACCATGATACCAGAAATCAAAAAAGAGCAGGAGTCACTATACTTAGATAAGATAAATTTCAAGACAGAAACTATAAGAAAAGACAAAGAAGATTACCATATAATGATGAAAGGGTCAATTCAGCAAGAGGATATAAAAATTTTAAATATATATGTACCCCAAACTGGAGCATAATATAAAAGAAATATTATTAGAGCCAACCAAAGAGAGAATTGCTTGAACCTGGGAGATGGAGATTGCAGTGAGCTGAGATCACCCCATTGCACTCCTGCCTGGGCAATAGAGCAAGACTCCATCTCAAAAAAAAAAAAAAAAAAAAAAAAAAAAAAAAAAGCCTTGGACCCCATGGCTTCACTGCTGAATTCTACCAAACATTTAAAGAAGAACTAATAATACCAATCCTACTCAAAATATTCAAAAAAAAAAAAAAAAAAAACAAAACAAAACAGACAAAAGGGCACGCTCCCAAGAACATTCTATGAGGCAAGTATTACCCTGATAACAAAACCAAAACATGTCAAAAGAAAAGAAAAGAAAAGAAAAGAAAAGAAAAGAAAAGAAAAGAAAAGAAAAGAAAAGAAAAGAAAACTACAGGCCAGTATTGCTGATGAATACTGATGCAAAAATCTTCAACAAAATGCTAGCAAACTGAATTCAACAATGCATTAGAAAACTGAATTCAACAATGCATTAGAAAGATCATTTATCATGATCAAGTGGGGTTTATCCCTGAGATGCAAGGATGGTTCAATGTATGTAAATCAATACATGTGATACATTATCAGAATAAAGAATAAAAATCATATGACCATTTTAATTGATGCTGAAAAGAATTTGATAAAATTCAACATCTCTTAATGTTGAAAACCCTCAGAAAACTTGGTATACAGGAAACATATTTTAACATAATAAAAGCCATATATGACAGATACACATCTAGTATTATACTAAATGAAGAAAAACTGAAAGTCTTTCCTCTAATATCTGGAACATGACAAGGATGCTCACTGTCACCACCGTTACTCAACATAGTACTGGAAATCTTAGCTAGAGAAATCAGACAAGAGAAAAATATAAAGGACATCCAAACTGGAAACGAAAATGTCACAGCATCCTTATCTGTAGGTGATATAGTCTTATATTTGAAAAATCCTAAAGACTCCACAAGAAAGCTATTAGAATTGCTAAACAAATTCAGTAAAGTTGCAGGATACAAAACCAAAATACAAAAATCAATAGCATTTCTATATGCCAACGGTGCACAATGTGAAAAGAAAATTTTAAAATCCCATTTACAATAGCCATACATAAAATTAAATACCTAGTAATTAACTTAACCGAGTAAGAGATCTTCATGACTTAAGCTATAAAACACTGATGAAAGAAATGTAAGAGGACAAGAAAAGGAAAAATATTCCACATTCATGGATTGAAAGAAGAGATATTGTTAAAATGTCCATCTACCCACAGCAATCTACAGATTCAATGCAATCTCTATCAAAATACCATGATGTTCTTCACAGAAATGGGGGGGGGGAAAAAACATAAAATTTATATGAAAACACCAAAGACTCAGAATAACCAAAGCTATTCAAAGTAAAAAGGAACAAAACTGAAAGAATCACATTACCTAACTTTAAATTATACTACAGAGGTATAGTAATCAAAACAGCATGGTACTGGCATAAAAACAGACAGATAGACGATGGAACAGACCAGAGAAGTCAGAGACAAATCCATACACCTAAGGTGAACTCATTTTTGACAAAGGTGCCAAGAACATACATTGGGGAAAGATAGTCTGTTCAAGAAATATTTCTGGGAAAATTGGATATCCATATGCAGAAGAATAAAACTAGATGCCTATTTCTCACCATATACAAAAATAAAATAAAAATGGATTAAAGATTTAAATCTAAGACCCCAAACCATGAACACACTACAAAACAGTGGGGAAAGTCTCCAGACATTGTTCTGGGCAAACATTTCTTGAACAATACCCCACAAGCATAGGCAACCAAAGTAAACATTGACAAATGGGATCACATCAAGTTAAAAAACTTCTGCACAGCAAAGGAAGCAATCAATAAAGTCAAGAGACAACCCACAGAATGGGAGAAAATATTTGCAAACTACACATCTGACAAGCAATTAATAACCAGAATATATAAGGAGCTCAAACTATTCTATAGAAAAAAAAAAAAAAAAAAAAAAAACTAATAATCTGGTCAAAAGACCGCCAAAAGATTTGAATATACATTTATCAAAAGAAGACAAATAGCAAACAGGCGTATGTAAAGGTTATCACTATCATTGATCACCAGAGAAATGCAAATCAGAACTACAATGAGATATCTTCTCACTGCAGATAAAATGGCTTATATACAAAAGATTGGCAATAATAAATCCTGGGAAGGATGTGGAGAAAGGGGAACCCTGGTGTGCCATTGATGGGAATGTAAATTAGTACAACCACTATGGAGAACAGTTTGGGGGTTCCACAATAAACTGATAATAGAGCTACCATATGATCCAGCAATCCCATTGCTGGATATATAACTTAAATAAAATCACCAGGTTTGGTGGCTCATGCCTGTAATCCTAGCACTTTGGGAGTCCCAAGTGGGTGGATCACTTGAGGCCAGGAGTTGAAGACCAGCCTGGCCAACATGTCAAAACCGCATCTCTACAAAAAAGAAACAGAAAAGAAAAGGAAAGGAAAATGAAAAGGAAAAATGAAAATGAAAAGTGAAAGGAAAGGCAAGGCAAGGCAAGGCAAGGCAAGGCAAGGCAAGGCAAGGCAAGGCAAGGCAAGGATAGAAAAGAGAGAGGAAGGAAGGAAGGAGGGAAGGAAGGAAGGAAGGAAAAGAAAAAGAAAGAAAGAAAATCAGCATATTGAAGAGAAATCTGCACTCCCATGTTTGTGGCAGCACTATTCACGTTAGCCAAGATTTGTAAGCAACTGAAGTTTCCATCAACAGATAAATGGATAAAGAAAATGGAGTACATATACAGAATGGAGTACTATTCAGCCATAAAAAAAGAATGAGTTCTAGTGATTTGCAACAACTTGAATGGAACTGGAGATTATCATGTTAAGTGAAATAAACCAGGCATAGAAAGACAAACATTGCACATTCTCACTTACCTGTGGGGTCTAAAAACCAAAACAATTGAACTCATGGAGATAGAGTAGAAAGATGGTTACCAAAAGCTGGGAAGGGTAGTAGGGAATTGGATAAGAAGGTTGGGATGGTTAATGGGCACAAAATGATTAAGGGAATGGATACCCCATTCTTCAGGATGTGCTTATTTCCCATTGCCTGCCTTTATCAAAATGTCTCATGTACCCTATAAATATAGAGATATATATCTACTATATAACCAAAATAAAATTAAAATTTAGAAAATATATAAAAATTACTGCAAATATTTAGGATTATCAGAATTAACTAACATGCAAAATAGAAAACACAAAAGAGGGAGGCAAGTGGGGAAAAACATGGGCTGAAACCAGAGACAATAATACAAAAAATCACACAAACAACGAAGGACACTGTATTAGTTTTCCAGGGCTGACATAACAGAATGCTGCAAGCTGAGTGACAGAAACAACAAAAATTTATTTTCTTACAGTTCTGGGAGGCCCAAGTGGGTGGATCACTTGAGGCCAGGAGTTGAAGACCAGCCTAGAAAACATGTCAAAACCGCATCTCTATGAAAAAGAAAAAGAAATGTCTTTGCCTTGAATTCCAAGGAGCCAGCAGAATTGGTTTCCTCTGAGATCTCTCTCTTTGGCTTGCAGATGGCTGCCCTCTCGCTGCCTCTTCACATGGTCTTTCCCCCTGTGCATGCATCCCTGATGTCTCTCTGTTGTCTCTTCTTCTTAGGATATAAGTAAGAAACGTTTGGGTTCCACCCTAATGGCTTTATTTTAACGGAATCACCTCCCGAAGGGCCCTAGCTCCAAATTGGGTCACATTGTGCAGTATTAGGGTTTAAGCCTATAATATACGAATTATGAAGGGACACACTCAGTCCATAACAGGTATTTAGGTTGACAACAAAACATAAAGCTGGAGAATTACTGAAATAGAAGAAGTAGGAGTAGAAGGGAGGGTGGAAAAATATATATATATGTGTGTGTGTGTGTGTGTGTGTGTGTGTGTGTGTGTCTGCAAGCAAGCAGAGTGAGACTACTAATTATACTTAAGACATATATTGACATCCTTTTAGTTTTCATAATCTCTAATAGCATATGCAGAAGCAGGCTTGCTATATTCTCAAGGCCAGGAAGCAGCTCTCTCCATACCTATCCCATGTTCTCTATCTTAGATGAAACTGACCCATAAATCTTCTGGATTTCCCTATGAATTTTAAAAAATTCTGAAACTTTTCTGAAGAAGTGATATTTTAGTTTATTATTAATGTCTGTACCTTCATAAAGTACCTAAGCTCACTCCTGATCTTCTTTCCATTACCAAAATTGGTAGATGATATTTGCCTTATCTGATTTAAAATTTATTTAGCTTTTAACACCTTTTATATTTTAAAAAGTGTATTTGTTTTCAGTATTTCTTCACGCTACACACTCTAGTTATTTATTTTTTTACCTCCTTGACAGTTAACTTGTCATTTCTTTTGATGCTCCTTACAATTGGATCCCTGAAAGTGTCATCCTCAAACCTCTTTCCTTGGGTATTTGCTCATAATTCCAAAATTTCAAACTTCATTCCTTGTGATACAGACCTACAAAGTGTGTAATTTCTCCTTAAGCGATCTCCAGATAATTGCCTCAACGGCACTTAAAACTCATTATATTCAAAACAACACATTTTCTTTGTTGTTAACCTGCAAATTTCATCATGGATCCAGTCTGCTCTTTTCCCTGTGTTACTTCTTCTGATTAATGAGTTTTATCATACACCTAATGGCTGAGGAAAGGGGAGTCATTGAGAAACCATCATCGCCAGCATTTTTCACTCCAAACTCCATGCTGCTAGGGTGTCTACAAGAACATATACATGACCTACCTTCTCCTTCCTCTCAGACATTGTATCATGTTATATGTCCTCTCTTTCATTGTCTTTCGTGTGTACTGGGCATCTGCTTTTTATTAAAGTACACTAACCTTTTCTTAATTTTGGCACATTTGATCTTGACCTTGACCTCTACTTACAACTTTATTGAACAAAAATTTTAGGTGACTTATTCCTTCCCAATATTCAGTTCTCAGCTCAAATGTTTCGCACCATTAAAGTCTCTGCTAAAATGTCACCTCTTCAAAGGATTCCTTCTTCACTACAATATCCAAATTATGTTTCCCGATGTCATCACCATTTGTCATTCTCTCTACTATTGCCTGCTTTATTTTCCTCATGGAACTTATCATTTTCTTAATATTATGGACTCAATTTGTCGTGTTCATTAAAATCTAATCCCACAACTCCATTTTTTTCACACTCCTAAAATAGGTTTTGATCATCTGCAGAATGATAGCTGACATTTTTACCATGGCATATGAGCCCATTATTGTCTGGCCCTACCTACCTTTCTGTCTAACTTTAGTTAATCGCCATCCTTCCTTATCGCAAACTCTTTCACTTTATAAAACAATTATTAAAAATCAACTTCCCTGCTTGCCCCATAAAACAATAATTCTGTTAACCTGAGTTAACATCAATATTCTCAATATTCTCATACATAAAGCAGTGGGGGGAGGTAACAAAAAATGAAAGAAATAATTTCCTTATAAGTTTGCTTGGGGAATGTGATAATATGTGTATAGTGCTATATATAGTGACTGTTACATAATAAACATTCAATAAAAGCTAGCTATGATTATTGTGACTACTTCTTTCCTGTGAAATGCTGTTAGAGATAAAATTTACATGACTAATCTGGCGATTGTAACTTTCAAATAGTTTATCACCTCAAAAAGTGCAATTTGTCATTGTTAGCACCCTCCATTAAAATTTTCTCAACTTTATTATATTTGCATATCTGCTTCATAGTGACAAACTGTCAAAAGCTTAAGTTCAAAATGTGACAAACATGATATTTCTATTAAAATATAACATTTCTGAAGGAGGCCAGCCCCTCCACACCTGTGGGTGTTTCTCGTGAGGTGGGATGAGAGACTGAGAAAAGAAATGACACAAAGACAAAGTATAGAGAAAGAACAGTGGACCCAGGGGACCGGCACTCAGCATATGGAGGACTCGCGCCGACACTGGTCTCTGAGTTCCCTCAGTAATCATTGATCACTATCTTTACTATCTCAGTGAAGGGGACGTGGCAGGAGTATAGGGTAATTGTGGGGAGAGGGTCAGCAGGAAAAAATGTGAGCAAAGGTCTCTGTGTCATAAATAAGTTTAAGGAAAGGTGCTGTGCCTCGACGTGCACGTAGGACAGATTTATGTTTGACTTTACACAAGCATCTCAGTGCAGTAAAGAGCAGTATTGTTGCCAGCATGTCTCACTCACCTCCAGCCATAAGGTGGTTTTCTCGTATCTCAGTAAATAGATCATGTTTTACACCAAGGCATTCCATTCCCAGGGACGAGCAGGAGACAGATGCTTTCCTCTTATCTCAACTGCAAAGAGGCCTTCCTCTTTCACTAATCCTCCTCAGCACAGACCCTTTACCGGTGTCGGGCTGGGGGATGGTCAGGTCTTTCCCTTTCCATGAGGCCATATCTCAGGCTGTCTCAGTGGGGAGAAATCTTGGACAATACCCAGGCTTTCTTGTGCAGAGGTCCCTGCGACCTTCCGCAGTGTATTGTGTCCCTGGATACTCGAGACTGGAGAATGGTGATGACCTTTGCCAAGCATACTGCCTGCAAACACATTTTTAACAAAGCACATCCTGCACAGACCTAAATCCATTAAACCTTGAGTCAACACAGCACATGTTTCTGCGAGCACAGGGTTGGGCCTAGGGTTACAGATAAACAGCATCTCAAGGCCGAAGAATTTTTCTTAGTACAGAACAAAATGGAGTTTCTTATGTCTTCTTCTTTCTACGTAGATACAGTAACAGTCTGATCTCTCTTTCTTTCCCCGGCACATTTCAAGCCAAATTGCATTCAACTTTACAATATGTTTACTTACATTTTCTTGCCACTATGAAGCTATTTGACTATGTAATCTCAAGAAACGTATATATGTATAGAACACTGAAATATGACTTATTCTTAAAATTTATTATATAGTATGTCACTACCATCCAACTCATATTAAAAATTTGACTACTTTAAATAATTTTAAAATTTTGATTTAATAACATAAACAAATAAATATTACTTAATACATTATAATGACTAAACCTAACAGTAGGACTTTATAGTCATTAACTGAAACTATACAAACTCCAAAGGAATATTAGAGCCAATTCACATAGCTGTATTATTTAATATATTTAAAGTGATAAACAAATAACAGAGTACTAATACTTGGGCTTTCAAGTGGTTTTTACTCTTTATTGGTCAGGGAACTAATGAGAATCATACATGGTTGTTTTTCTGTTTAATAAAAGCAGTAGTTAAACTTGACACAGTTACTTACATAATGGACTGTGGTTGTCTAACACAACTGAGTCATTGCGTTTGCCTTATGACAAAGTATTGAAGAGTTCATTCAAAAACTATGTAAGCCAGGTGGCATACTGATTTTCATGTTGGTATATCATTGGCTACATAGTAATAGAATCTTAAGGCAGATGGTGTTTTGAAATATGATTACACATGTAAAGTCTCCCATCCAGTGGTATATATAATATCTGGAATATATCCATTGCTATAAACTAAAAGATAATGAAATTTGAACTCTAATTTTGGAGGAAACTTAGTCATCATCCAGTTCAATATTCCACCAGATTGCAAAATTCTGACACAAAATTCGTAAAGTTTCTCACTCATCCTTTCCTTAAAACCTAGTAATAAGTAATGTGGTCTTTCACATGTCATTTCATTCTTTAAAACAAAATGAAACATACAAAAACCCCTCCAATAATGAAACATTATTACAAGTTGAATTAAATGTTCCTTCTAGTTCTTACCCCTAGAATGACTGATAAGCCTCCTGTTCCACAGAGCAGTCCTTTTTTGCTTTAATGATGGATATCGTACTCTAATCTCTTCTTTTTTTTTTCTTTTTTCTNATTAAATGAATTCATACATGTAATCTGGATAGAGCACTGACTGGCACCTAGTAAGCTCTCAATGGTATCTATTTTTTTAAAACAATCATCTCTTACAACTATTATTGCTTCTGAAAGAATAGTATGTACTATGCACAGTTTTTCATAAATGTTATTAAGAAATCTAATTCAGCCACCCCACAGATCCTGTTTTTAATTTAATCACATTTTTATTTATGTTTATTTATTTATTTATTTATTTATTTATTTATTTGAGACAGAGTCTCGCTCTGCCGCCCAGGCTGGAGTGCAGTGGCCGGATCTCAGCTCACTGCAAGCTCCGCCTCCCGGGTTCACGCCATTCTCCTGCCTCAGCCTCCCGAGTAGCTGGGACTACAGGCGCCCGCCACGTTGCCCGGCTAGTTTTGTGTATTTTTTAGTAGAGACGGAGTTTCACCATGTTAGCCAGGATGGTCTAGATCTCCTGACCTTGTGATCCTCCTGCCTCGGCCTCCCAAAGTGCTGGGATTACAGACGTGAGCTGCCATGACTGGCCGGAGCCTAACTTCCATAAGGGACAATTAGCAAACACAGATGATGTAATCACATTGACCAACTTCTTTGTAATATTCCCAGTACATTTCCACTTGTTCACCCCAACACTTAAAAACCCTCCTACTACTGTTTCAGCAGAGTTGAGTTCAATCTCTCTCCCTTGTACCAATAGTCTTGATTAAAGTGTTCCTTGGCTATTTAACATGGTCTAATGCAAATTTTCTTTGATGGCTCACAAATAAAATCACATTCTCTGAATAAAACCATTAAAGTAGAGTTCAAATTTGAGCATAACTAGGGCTTTTCCTAGGATTCCAACATGCCTGAAGATGTCTAAAAGACTAATTGGGTATGTCTATTTGGAAACTATTTCCTTTGTAGATTAAGCTGCTTCTTAGGAAAGGTTTTACTAAGTAAAGAGGGAGGAAAGGCTCAGAAGCTGAATGTCGTAACTACACCTTAGTGATATACGAGTTCAAAAGAAATTATTTAGACAGGTAGTGAAGGTGAGGAAATCCTTGGTAAGGTTTTCCTTTTATTGAAAAGAAGTCCCCAATTGATTTCTTTTCTAGCAGAGAGCACCCTATAAAATTGAGTTGCAGACATAGATAAGCAAGCTAGAAACTTGCATAGGTAATGCTGACAGCTGTGGCAATAGGGGACAGACACCTGGAGGCCAGGGATGTTCAACATGGCAGCTCCATCTTCTCTTTTCTTTACTAACCACATGTATAGTAAGAAAAGATAACATGGCACCAACCAAGTAGAGACCCCATCTGCATAATAAAAGATAGGGCAGATGGCTGGCCTCTTTACGGGTTATGGGAACGTCATACCTGGTCTGATCAATCTCTCAGGCCCTATGTAAATCAGACACAACCTCCTCAAGTTTGTCTATAAAACCTTGTGCATTTCTTCGTAAAACTGAAAGACCCACTCTGGTGCTCCTCTCTCTCTGCAGGAGAAACAGTTATTCTCTATTCTTTTTCTTTGCCTACTAAGACTTTGCTCTTAAACTTACTACTTGTGTGTCCCCATTCTTGATTTCCTTGGCATGAGACAACAAACCTTGGGTATTTAACCCAGACAATGACATCGCTTCATTCGTATTGTTGGGGGCTGGGACCATTTGGAATCCATGATGGTTCCTTTTGGACTGACCTCAGACTCAGGCCCTGCTGCCTCTTGTTTGAGTCCTAAAGAGAAGGAACTGCAAATGAAATTGAAAGAACTGTTTCATCAACCATTCTGCAAGATTCTAAAACACCCTTGAGAATCAAGAATGTGAATTAGAAGTAAGGCAAAAATGCCTCTGTACTTGTGCGGAAAAAAATAGTATGATCCCAGTGAGGATGTCAATTGACTAGCTGTACGAATGACACTAGTTGGCAGAGCTCAGAAGCCTGATCACAGAGTCATCCTATTCCTGTTACTTCAGCACAGTGACATTTTGGTAGTATTATCAGGAGACAAAACTGCAGACAATTCATAAACATGACATAATAACTGCCTTTGTATGTATCTAAAGTTTCAGAATCAGATATCAAAACAAAAAGATAGAACCAGACAGGAGAAAAACACTATGTATCACATAGTAGCTAAATAGACTGTTTTCTGGGGCATTCTCTTGAGTCTTCCAGAAATAATTAGTTGAAAGATTTCTTTGAAACTGCATTGATGTCCTGCCATTCTCCATATATGTGACTTTCACCATCATTCTAGTCACGGAATTTCAGTAACAGCATGGATTACTGCAATGTGAAATATACTACAGTAGCTTTAATCTTATCACCATGTTCAGAGATCAACTTAATTAATATTATATTGGAAAATATTATTTTAAATTTATTCTGGTAAAAAAAAAGATTGTTTTTACCATAATTTAATCTGTTTAATTTCAAAGTGTTGTGAAGTCTTCGACGGTTTCATGACACTATGTGGCATAGTTTCTTACCATGCATTTGGGAGTAGAATGTAAATATGTAGCATTTTTAAAAATCATACATTCTAATTTTACTTTACCTTTCTTCATTTTTTTTTGTCAGGGCTACTTAAAATGCTTGTGTAAAATAAATACTCCTGCAGATTTGTTTGTCTCCACAAATGGGAATTCAGAGAAGACTCCTGATTGTTATTTATAAATTGTACTATTTATTTTGCTATTTACATACATATTTTTATTCTTTTCTAAACTAAATTTTAGCTGTTGATACATTTCTATAACTTGGGAATGTAAGGCAACATTAGAGAAAGCTACCAAAAGAAACTTATGAAAATATTTCATAATGTGCAAATACCATAAAAGTTAAGAAACAAAGTGAACTGCATCATGTTCATATTAACTAATACAGTCTTTTTATCTCACATACAATCTTTAAGAATATTTCTAATTACTACAGTAAATCCAGATCTTTAGGAGTCGCATGTTATCTTAAGTTGCAAATTTTAAAACATCAGTGAATAAAATTGTTTAAATACTTTATTGTTTTCCCAAATAGCCAAGCTTCCCAATGACCACTCGATAGACCAATGAATAACCAATGAACTTTAGACAACTATTTGAGTGAAGTGGGGATTCAAAACTTGAGTTTGTTTGCTACCTGCAAGATGCCATAAAAACAGTAATTTCTTGAGTATTTTAGCAACATTACTGATAAATCATTTTTCTTATGGTATAATTTAACTTTTCGAATCCAACATAGAAGTCAGATTCTCCATTTTAAAAGGATACATGGTATTGAATAATTCATTAGGCTAGATTTATGTAAAACATACATTTTGGAAGGTATCAAATAATTGTTCAATTTTTATCACTAAAATTTCAGCTATCAGGATAATCATAGGAGAATATATTAATGTTGAATTTTCACATCCTTAAACTTCAAAAACATTTCAAGTATTTTATATAGTATATCACATATAGCAGATGTTCAAAAATTTTGTAAAATTGAAATTAACTAGTTTTTTAGGTTCAGCAAACATTTGCTAAATCCTTTCTATAATGACAGACTGTGAGGAATATATTTGAATAGGACAAGCTTCCTGCCCTTAAGGAGATAAAATGAAAATAGTACTATTTGTATTTTAAAATACATACTTAATATTAGAAAACACATCTTTAGTACAGACTCTATATATTATTAACAAAGCATTCATAGGATAAGGGAGAAAGTATAGATTGTCAATTATTGCTATGTAAGTAGAAAATAAAAGGCCAGTCTAATATTTGGAAAAGTTGAATTTTACACTTAAAATTGTTTCAAAGAACATTCATAAATGTAATTGCTCCTTACAAAAAGCCTATAAGATACAAAACAGATTAATAATTCCTTTTTATTCCATTATTGATATGATTGAGATCTGTGAAGATTAAGTAGCTTATTCCAAACCATTATCAGTTAATGACAGAATCCTAACAAATGTGCCAGATTTCCTGCCCCCCACAGTGATTTTCTAACAAGATGAGAAAAGGAAAGAATACAGTCTTCAAGAAGGGCTTCATAATTTGGATAAGAAGGCATGTTCAATTGTACAATGAAATTTATGTAGCTGTATAAATGAAGAAAGATTTCTCTAGCACAAGCTCAACACAAGATAGCACTGAGTAAGCACCTGCTGAAGACAAATTCTCTATCAACAATTCTCATTAGTAAGATTGGACCTGAGGAGAACACAGTAGAATTATGAAGTAGGAAAATGTTCATATTTATTAAAAGGTAAAAGTGTTTATGGAGGAATGAAAGTGTTGTTTTACACAATATTAGTTAGAATAAAATTAGCAAACCAAAAAGACAAACAAATAATTATGTTTGACTCAATATATATGATGGCAGAAAATATATTAGATAATTTCTGTTCTATTCGAATTGCTCTAAAATGAGAAATTTTATTTCATTCATTAAAATTCATTATATTAATTATTTCTCCTATCCAGGTATTTTTCACATTTTCAGAACACATTAAAACTTGAAACCAAAGACTTATGGACAGATCTATTATCAGCACATTAAATACAAGTTATTTGAACAGATCTCAACTTAAAACATGAAAAAAACTTTAATATGTGTAATAGAGCATAATATATGGCTTTTTGCAAAACAGCTATCCATAGATTGTTGTGTACATTTTGGTATTGGAGTGTTTTCCAAGCTTTTTATGTGTTTATTTTTATGTTTAAAAAATTTTTTGCTCCCCTTAGGAGCTTTACAAAATATTTCATGCCAATTGCCCTTCCCATTACATTTTAATATCATAGATACGCTGTATATCTGTTTATGTACTATGGCACTCTGGAGGACCACAAGACCCCCATCCTCATAAACAAATGTCTCTCTCAGCTCCCCATGAAAATAATTTTCTTTCCTGTGGGGCAATATTGTCTCAGTCAAGAATGCATGCGAAGGCCAGGTGCAGTAGCTCACACCTGTAATCCCAGCACTTTGGAGGACAAGGTGGGTGGATCACTTGATGTCAGGAGTTTGAGAGCAGCCTGGCCAACATGGTGAAACCCTGTTTCTCATAAAAATAAAAAAAATAGCTGGGTGTGGTGGTGCACACCCATAATCCCAGGTACTCTGGAACCTGAGGCAGGAGAATAGCTTCAACCCTGGAGGTGGCAGTTGTAGGGAGGTGAGGTAACACCAGTGCACTACAGCCTGGGCAACAGAGTGAGATTCCATCTCAAAAAACAAACAAAAAAGAATGCATGTGCTATAGAAATCAGTTTTAAAAATACAGAAATACAGAAAAATTTATTTGATTCATTTTGTAAATATTTTTCTGATATTCATAATTGTAGTTAATTGTAGTCTAGTCAAGCACTCAGGAGTTAATCCAGCACAGTCCAAATATTCATAATTAAATATGTTTACGTATTTGTTATAAGATTGGCATTTTCCCCAGTTCTCCAACATGAGATGAGAGTAATGTCTATTAATACTACTGTTGTTTATTGGAATCTATCAGTGTTACTATGGGAAGATAAGAGTTCATAGAAACATGAGCACATCAAAGTCAAGATTCCATGAAAAAAGACAGAAAATTATTGGTTTTTCTTCTATCCATGCACAACTAGTGGAATTTTTTTCTCATAAGCTCATTTTGTGAATGTAAAAATATTCTTATTTCTGCATCAAAATGTGTAAAGTTCAATACAAATACATATTAATTCATCATTTCTAAAGCATTAATATTTTACATGGATATATATACATTAATGAGAGAGAAAGCTTCAAAATGAGTTAGAAAGTAATACATAAATAATGTTTTTTGTATTTTTCAAATAAGCTATCATTAAAGATATGATGTCTGTCTCCTACAGAATCAACTTCTTACAATCAAAATAAAGAGCTCCTGTTTTAGTTCTCAGATACCAGTGATACATACACATGGGAATTTTCTTATGTCCACCCCTCTGCAAGTCTCTTTACAGCATACATTCAACTTGGTTCACAGTCAGTGGTTTAAGATATAATTTTTAGGTAAAAAGAGAAGACATGGTATAATTTAAAATACTATAATGGATGAGTTTTTCTTGAATAATTACTATTTTATTAACTGAAACATATATAATCAAAAATCAAATATCATTTAAATGTCTTCAAAATATGGATTGAATACATATATAATACTTACAGCTGGTGCTTAAAAAAACAAGCAACATGGACGAAGACACTCCTATTATATACATGCCACCAAACATATACTAGGTAAACACTAAATAGTAAAGATTGTACCTATAACAATGCATAAAAATTAATATTTTGAGCCATTACCATATTTCTGGAACTTCATAACTTTATGTATTTAATCTTCACAACCCTA
The DNA here is from genome assembly GCF_001698545.2 of Rhinopithecus bieti. Taxonomy (NCBI): domain Eukaryota; kingdom Metazoa; phylum Chordata; class Mammalia; order Primates; family Cercopithecidae; genus Rhinopithecus; species Rhinopithecus bieti. The sequence continues at coordinate 113,735 of NW_016809886.1, read as the reverse complement.
TAATGTATAATTATTAGAACTACTACATTTTATACATACAAAAATTAAGTCCTAGAGAGTTTAATTTGGACACATAATATTAAGTGAAGAAACTGATTTGACTGATTCAAAAGCCATGAAAAATGTCTTTCAATTCAACAGAAAATTATGTCACTCTATATAAATTATTAATGTCAGATCTGGCCTAAATGTTTATTTGAATACATGCCTGTAATTCCTTCCCCTCATCAAATCCTAGTGAAATGTCAAATATATGTGTGTTTATTTCAAAATAAACATAAATACTTGTCATGGAAAATTGAAAACAACCTAATAATCCCATATATATATATATATATAGTAACATAGCAATTGACCCGTCTGGTTTTAAAGCTTAAAATTTATATTTGTTTCACCTGAGTTCCTTCCTCAGAAAATTGTCACAGGATCCTTCAGTTGTCATTCCACCAGGTGGAAACCGCTGTGGTCAGCAGTACCTCTGCATGTTTCGCTCATGCCTGCTGGGCTCATTCTACCGACCTCACCTGCCAGGCTGCGCTTGGCTTGTGCTACCAGCCTGGATCCCATGCCTGCCAGTTTAGCAGACTGAGGTGGGGGACATGTTTTAGCTCATTCAGTCCTGCTGCCTTGTTCCAACCCATGACTCCTGGGCTGGCCTGGCCCTGCTGCTGCTTTCTATCAAATGAGGTGGTCTCCTGATGCCAGTGGAAGGCAGGAGAGCTATAGAGTTATAGCTCTGACTCTGGGAATCCTGAGGTCTGGGTTGCCAGAAGAGTCCTTGCCCTTCACTTCTGCAGTATGACAAATGGGAGTGTGTCACTGCCTGCAGCTCAGACAGCTGGCCAGGAAAGTGTTACAGCCCTTTTAGTGCCCACAATTCAGCAGGCCCTAATTTGTTCTTGTCCCAAATCCAGGAAGAATGACGTTACATGGACAACTGGAGGATGAGCAAGGCAGAGAAGAGTTTTATTTAGCAATAGAACTACTCTCAGCAGAGAAGCCACCCAAAGTGAGTAGATCCTTCTCACAGGCATTTAGTCCTGATGCGTGGCTGAGGCTGGCTGAGCCTGGGGTTTTTATGGGCTCAGAATGGAGGAAGTGCATGCTGATTGGTCCATAGTTGGGCCTGAAAAGAACATCATCTGATTGGCTGAAAGGAATCAAGGAAGTTCTCACTCCCAATTGTGAATTTTACCTGGAATTAACAGCCTGGTTTTCAGGCTTCAGGCTGTCTCTGGCCTGAAGGTTGGATTTCAACAGGGATCCATCCCTATCTACCTAGGAATTTGTCTGCTTCCTGCTGCTATCAGAAGGACCTTTGGACCTCTCAAAAAGAGTATCAAAGAACTGAAATTCACTAGATCACCACATCCAGACAATGAGATGCAGGACCTCTCATTCATTGTGATTGCTTCCTTGACCCTCCCTAGTCCCTGTTTACTTATACATTGTTATATTTCTTCCTTGCTGTATTTGTCTGCTTTTACATTGCTGTAAAGAACTACCTGGGTCTTGATAATTTATAAATAAAAGAGATTTAATTTACTTACAGTTCCCCATGACTGGGGAAGCTGCAGGAAACTTACAATCATGGTAGAAGGCAAAGGAGAAGCAAGTACCTTCTTCACAAGGCAGCACTAGAGAGAGGAATAGAAGGGTAAAAACCACACACTTATCAAACAACTGGATCTCAAAAGAAATCCATTATGAGAATAGCATGGGAAAAACCACCCCAATGATCCAATCACCTCCCACCAGGTGCCTCCTCTGACATGTGGGGATTACAATTCCAGATGAGGTTTGGGTAGGGACACAGAGCCAAACCATATCACCTTCTATATAAGGCTCTAGGTTTTATTGGTCAGGGAGATGCCTTTGAGACTGAGCTCCTATCTCCTAGGCTGCAGCACCTGATTAAAGCCTTCTTCCTTTGCAATACTTATCCTCTCAGTGATTGGCTTTTGTGCAGTGAGCAGCAGGACCTAGACCAAATCCCTTGTGTTTTGGGAACAAGATCACAAAGTTGGATCATCATTTCCCGAGAATTTTTAATGAATTTTCCTGGAAATAGAAGGCAGATGGGAATAGATTGGCTCAGAAAAGAAAAAAAGACAAAGTTTTTTTTTAAAGCTAGACAAACCTACGTACATGCATGAAAACTTTAATACATGAGAATTTAAATGCACATCCTGTCTCTCTACAAATTATCCATCTACAAATCTATCCCATAGACAAACCTACATATATATTTAAAGATGCTAGTTGCAGCATTCATTGTAATACAGAAATAAAAAGAAAATGTTATGATTATGGCATAAAATACTATAATAGGGTTAAAATGAAGAAGGTGTGTATCAATGACAGGAAAATACCCACAAGAAATTGTTTTAAAAAAGCCAATTGCCTAACAGCATGTATAATTTCATTTATATTTTCTAAACTTATGAACGCAACCACATACAAAACTAAACGTATTGAAAAATGTTCAGAGGGATATATATCAATTTATTTAAATTATTACTAATGGAATGAAGAGTTTGATGCTGGAAAATGAAGGGTAACCATATTTTTATTTTCATATTTCTGCATTTACAGATGTTTTGATATTTACCAGGAATCAATATATGATAATTATAATTATAAATATATTTTTTGAATAATGAAATTAAAATATATGCCAGGTTTTTACATATAAGACAACTACTGCATTTTTAATTTATCAATACCATATTCTTGCTGAATTTTGGAGGCCTATTGAATGGAATACTTATGGCTAAAGCCTAAATATTTACAACATCTAGGCTGAAGATAGCATTAATGAGAATATATTCAACAAGTCATTAGTAAAAGTGTGGCGGGGTGGAATTTCTTCATAGCAGTTTAAAAAACAGTTCCTTTTTTAAGTAACATTAATTTTAATTATTTTAGGTAAAATTGCAATTACCAGTTCCACAGTTCTATTTCATTTGATTCCTGACTGCTTATGTTATCAAAACCTACCTGTTGTTCAATATGTAATTTTAAAAATTGACTCTGATAGTTAGATAGTTAGCAATCATTTTGTCAATAATTTATGGCAGTCTGTGACCTAAATATATATAGATTACTTCATTGTTTTGATATTAATTAAATTTGTTATGAGAGTCCCTAATTCTAAGGGATAAAAGTATAAAATAAATATATCGTACATTAGATATTTGGAATTGTTCATTCTTCGTATCTACTACTTTGCATCCTTTGACCTCCATCCCATTGCCTTCCTGTCCACCACCTCAACCATGGTACACAACCACTGTGCTCTCTATTTCTACATATTTAACTTATTTTTTCCTTTAGATTCTGCATATACATGGGGTTTTGTAATATTTTCTGAGTCTCCCTTATTTCTCTTAGCATAATGTCTTCCTAGTCTATTCATATTTTGACTTGTAGCAGAATCTTATTTTCTTCTTAAGTCTGAATAATATTACATTGAGATACATATATATGCATTATATGTTGTCATTATATTGACACACATACATATTTACATATGTGCATAATATTTCATAATGTACAGAAGTTTCTTTATCCATTTATTCACTGATGGACATCTAGGTTGATTCCATATCTTGGCTATTGTGAATAACTCTGCAATGAACGTGGGTGGGTATACAGTTATATTCATGAGGTGGTGATTTTATTCCTTTTGGGGATTATATCCAAGAGATGTAATCCAAAACATAAGGACTATATTTAATAACAGTGTATTGTATTCAGTATTTCTGCTAAATGAGTTGATTATAGCTGCTCTTGACACGGGGAAATAGGTAGCTACATGAGATGATAAATATGTAAATTTGTTTACTATAGCAACCATTTTACTATATATGTATCTCATAGTAAATACAATTGATTATTAATTATTAATTTATTAAAATAAATAATATGTCAAGAGTTTAGAGTATGAATATATGAGAGCGTTGTCCGTGGGTATCTATAAATGAAAGAGTATATTATTTTCAAATGTTAGTCATTTTGATAATCAATAGCTTTATATAATCCAAATTATAATTTATATTGTATTATCAACTCTTAGTAAATCATGTTTCTTTATTTTTTATTTTGTTTCCCAAAATTAGCAGATACACATACAGAAACATTCAGAGAAATTTATCCAAATAAAATCTGAAATAGTTTAACTTGAAGAAATTTACATGTGACACATTTTATTCTCAGAAAAAATATCAAATATTATATGTTTAAAAACTTAATTATTTGTATCAGACTTATTGTGTGGCTTTTGTGTGAAATTTGAGTAACTCCAGACATAATTCTGTAGCCAAACTAAATATATGTAAGGATAAATTTAATTCATCTTAGGTGAAATTATAAATTGTAGTTAAAAGTATTGTTTGAAATTAGAATAGATTATACCCACCCTATGTCAACAAGCATTATCTGCATTCTTTTATTTCAACATTCTTTTACTCCCTGCTTAAGTACTTTTGCTGGCTCCTTTTTCTTTAGTATACTTTAAAGAAAAATATCTTCCTTACTGGGTTTAGAACAGGAAATTTGAATGCTAAGATTCTGCCAAGATTTTATTCATAACAACATCATATTGTCTCTGATGTGCTTATAGTATTAACAACTTGCCGTAAAGCAAGTTATAGTTGAAAGACTTAAAATCCATTCCCTGTGAAACACACCTGCTGATGACTCACTCTTATATGATGTAATTTTCAGGGTTATTTCATTTCCCATATTGAACATTTTATATTGGGTCTATCTTTTAATCAGAGCATATAGCATGTCATATCTATGAATTGTGCTCTATAAGTGTTTGCATATTGATTGTTCAGAATTCAAGACACATTTTCTCATGAAACAGTATCTTGGTTCCAGGATGTTGGGCACACAAAATCATATTTGAACTACAAAGTGGCTAAAATAATAATACAATTATAGTAACCCACATTTTCATTACTGTGATCAGAATAATTTGCGAAAGGAGGTAAAAAGTGAAGGAAAGAAAATAGCCAAAGATAAATTTTAAAATTTCCTACATTTGTCATTGTCTTAAATCCTGTCTTTTACCTGTTAGCTGTGTGAGTTTGAGAAAATTAGCCAAATTTTCTGGTCTGATTTATAAAATAGGTTTATTATTACTACATTGATTATTTTTAAAATTATTAATGCATCTTGATGTACTTCCCTGAAGTTTTTATATCTGCATCTTCTGCTGTAAGTCTTCCCTTCATAAATGAAAATTGTAATAAAATCAATTATGTGGAAACATGTAATTAAAGGAATTCACTAACTGATTTTCACAATTTAGGGACATTCTCTTCTAGTAAGCATGGTGCATTATTTAGTAGAGATATAATATCCACTAAAACAAAAAATGTTTTCTATCATAACAGAAAAGTTTGGGGTTCAGGGATAATCATCCCTGGAACATTACCACTAAAAGGTGGGGGGTGTAGAGAATTGTGGCACACTGAGATCCTCATATTTAACATTCAAAAACAATTTATTAGCTCTCCAAGAATTTTTAGAGCTCACATGTGGGAGCTGTCACCAAAGTCAATGTGGTTTCTGTTCCTCCTCTAAGTATAATGCTAAATCTCAAATCATCATCTCATCATCATCATCATCATCTACAAATCTGAAATTACTTGAAAATCATGTGATAGCATTTGAAAAATAAGAGCTAACAAAGTAAAGAATATATTTTGTAAAAACAAAATAAATTGTGCAACAATTGGGTTGCTTTTTTATCTTGGCAAAAACATTTATATAGTGGATTTCCTTTGGTTGTTGTTTCAGCATGATAACATACAAAGCAAGTCTTATTGTTGTTGCTTATGGCTGCATTTTTTTTTTCACCACATCACACCTCTGACTAATAGGCACAAAGAGATTGATTTAAAAAAAATAAGTGCGAATAAGAGTGACATGTAAAACTCTTGAAGGAGATCAAACTCTTTATTAGGGTAAATGGCCTATGGCAGCATCTGTAAATAGTTGTTGTTTTGACTGGAGCATGCATCAGACACTTTAGAATGACATAAGGAGTACATCCCAAGGTTATTTTATGACATGAATTGCTTCACTGAAATCATTTCCTTTGAAACTGAAGCAGTCTACCTTTGTAAAATTTTATTCTCATTGTGAAGTGAATACATTTCAAAAAGAGTGCTTTCTCCAATTATCAGTGCAGTGTATCATTCTATTTAGTTGCCTATTCAGTCGTCTTTTATGCTTATTTTGGAAATTGGAGCTTGGAATATTCACAGTTTATTATGCTGACAAATTATAGTTAACAATAAAGACTTGTAGGCAGCTCAGTAGTCATTTTAAGTTTTCCTTGCAATCAATAAGATGAGAGGAAAAACTCAATCACCAGTAAGGTTTTTTAGTTCAACAACAATAAATACTCACAATGAATGTATAAACAGAATCAGGTCTGGGCCATAAAAAAGAAAACGTTTTCTCATTATTTTTGCTTTTTTTTAAAGATGACTTTCCCTTTCAGATTCTAATTATCATTGCTCAAATTTTACACATTCTAGACATCCTACAAATGCTGCTATTTGATGAGTCCAAGAAATTTTTTAAAGAATGTCAAAAAGATTGAAACTCAAATTCCCTCCTAACCAAGAAAACTTGAAGCAGACATCACTATGCTGATGTTTCTATTTCAAAAAGAAAATAACCACCTAGATCTTATAGAAAAAACCTGGATCTCAGTTTGTCATATCCCATCAGCCTTTATACAATATAGATTTGTATGTTGAAATAATGATATTAATACTGTTAGAATTTGTATTTGCTTATTTTAGAAAACACAAGTAAGTTAAATATCAAGATTTCAAGGCTCAAGATATGGCTTTGCAATGGTTACAACTTTACACAAAGATAAATAAAATGCAATATTCTTCGTCTTGGGAGATACACACATGATATAAATAAGTAAGATATATTTTATATGTACAGTATATATTTATGTTCCTAAATAAAATTTTATATTACATAGCATCTTGTGACATCAATATTCCTGAAGTCTTCTCCTAAATATATGCATGTGGATATATTTGAATTTATATATCAACATTAATTGTTCACTTGTTAGGAAACTGTATATAGTGCTCCTATAATGGTAAAAATAGAAAAAATATATAGGATTTCTGAAGGTTAAAAATCACTTAAGGTAACATATATCATAATATTATTATATCTGGATTTGAACTTCAAATGATAATATTTATAAAAATCCTCAAACATATTTACCAAAATTGACTACTGGTATTTTGATATTTCCAAAAATTAAATTTCCACTCAGAGGAATAAGTTTAGTCTCTGTTTAACAAGAGTAAATACTAAAACTCTGTCATTAATTGTTGACTCCTCCTTGCTCCACAGGCTTTTTCAAACCATCTCTCTAATAATGTAACACTTTCATTTTTGTTAAGGGTTATCCTCAGTTAATCCATTTTGACTGGTTCCATTATTTTTCTACTTATAATCATCTTCAGTTACCTCTCACCCAGTACTTACTAACTACAGTCATATCTCTTACCAAGATACCATTTTCTTTTACTATCTCACCAGATATCTTGAGGGATTAGTTAGAATCCCTAACTTTCCCTTTCTCATTTCCCTTGGGTCCCCCACAGCAGCCTGGTCTCAGCCACTATCATACTTCTGAAACTACTCTCACCAAATTTATTGATGACCTACAGTTGACTAGAAGGTGTTCTTTTTCAGATTTCATTCTATTTTGACTTTCTGAAGCATTTTGGGCTTTAGGCTAAATTCTATGGAGTCTGATAATCTTTGTGCAAAAGGTACTTGTATTGCTATTTGTTCATAACTTCTAGGTACCTTAAACTTTTTGGATCCTCATTTTCTTTGTATGTAAAATGAGAGTAGTCAACCACAATCATTGGGTGGTTTTGGTGATTAAATGAGATAATATATACAAAGGATATTTTATACCACCTGATACATACTAAGCACTCAAGAAATTTAACTAAGCTTTCTAAAATAATCTCTACATTTGACTTCTTTATGCTATTTACCTTCTCACCCAATATCTCTATTTTCTTCCATAGGACTAATTTGACTTGATGTCCATCAGACAAATACTATCAGGAACACAGGTATTGTCAATAAAGTTAGATATATTCATTGCTTTAACAAGCGAAAACCCATAATGTAGTACCTGTGGGGCCTCTTACTAGGAGGAAAGTTAGGAAAGAATACTTTATTTTTGTGCTAGAGGGTTATAGGAGACTACTGAAATGTATGCTTTAGAATGTCCAAGAACAGAAGTCAGTGTTCTTTCCTTTAAACCTGTGCTCATAAAAAAAGACAACTCAAATGAGAACAACAAAAATTGTTTTTTTCAGATCCTGTTATAACAAGGGAGTCAGTCACCACCACTTGAGTTTTGCGGAGACACAGAGACATACAGGGAAATGGGAAGGAATTTTTTAAAACTTTTGAAAATAGGAAGGGGGAGGCTTAAGATGTTCTGAGACTGGATATTGTTTTCAGAGGAAAGCTAGAGACAGTGTAACTGGAAGTGAGGCATTCTTCATGATTGGTTCGGAAAACATAGTTGTATTTCTCTGCTTGGAGATACAGACAAAAATTTTGGAAGCTGGCAGTCAGTGACCAATTTCTGCTGATTGCTGCAGAATTTGTGAGTTAACATTCTATTGTCATTCATGACTTGACCACTGTCCATTTTTATATTCAGTTTGTCAGAATTCATGCATTTGTACAGAGTCATTTTAGACTAATTTGTCTGTGAATATTTTGGACCATCTGGCTCTGAATGAATTGGTATTTTTTAAGAAGCAGTTTAAATATTTTATGAAAGCAAGGAAATAAAATACCTAGGAATCCAACTTACAAGGGATGTGAAGGACCTCTTCAAGGAGAACTACAAACCACTGCTCAATGAAATAAAAGAGGACACAAACAAATGGAAGAACATTTCATGCTCATGGATAGGAAGCATCAGTATCACGAAAATGGCCATACTGCCCAAGGTAATTTGTAGATTCAATGCCATCCCCATTGAGGTACCAATGACTTTCTTCACAGAATTGGCAAAAACTACTTTAAAGTTCATATGGAACCAAAAGAGCCTGCATTGCCAAGACAATCCTAAG
>NW_016809886.1:66722-103850 GCF_001698545.2 Rhinopithecus bieti | reverse complement strand
GTTAGAATGACGATCATTAAAAAGTCAGGAAACAACAGGTGCTGGAGAGGATGTGGAGAAATAGGAACACTTTTACACTGTTGGTGGGACTGTAAACTAGTTCAACCATTGTGGAAGACAGTGTGGCAATTCCTCAAGGATCTAGAACTAGAAATACCATTTGACCCAGCCATCCCATTACTGGGTATATACCCAAAGGATTATAAATCATGCTGCTATAAAGACACATGCATACGTACGTATGTTTATTGCCACACTAGTCACAATAGCAAAGGCTTGGAATCAACCCAAATGTCCATCAGTGACAGACTGGATTAAGAAAATGTGGCCCATATATACCATGGAATACTATGTAGCCATAAAAAAAGATGAGTTTGCGTCCTTTTTAGGGACATGGATGCCGCTGGAAACCATCATTCTCAGCAAACTATCGCAAGAACAGAAAACCAGACACCGCATGTTCTCACTCATAGGAGGGAATTGAACAATGAGAACACTTGGACACAGGAAGGGGAATATCACACACCAGAGCCTGTTGTGGGGTGGGGGGAGGGATAGCATTAAGAGATATACCTAATGTAAATGATGAGTTAATGGGTGCAGCACACCAACATGGCACATGTATACATATATAACAAACCTGCACATTGTGCACATGTACCCTAGAACATAAAGTATAATAAAAAAGAAAAAAATTAAAAAAATAAATAAATGTTTTATGAAAGCTATTACATTTTGGTTTCATTTGGTTAATTTACTTTGAAAGTCAGGGTGCATTGTACAGGTCATGGTTTATTTTTGAATTTTCAGTTATCCCCGAACAGCTAAGCAGTCAGAAGGTCATATTTTCACTTATCACAAACTACAAATAAGATATCTCCATCTGGATGTTTCAAAAGCATCTCAAAACAAAATAGTTAAACTCTTTTCACCTATACCTAGAAAGCATTTTTTACTTACATTTAATTGCTAAATACCTATTGATCTCCTTTTTCCTTGTGTTTTACTAGTATTGACTTGCCCTAGGCTTTAAATATCTCTTGCCCAGGTAATTGTAATACACCCCTGATATCTGATTCTATCCTTTCTCTCCTTCAGTCTACCTACTGCCAAGTTGGTAGGGTAACATCTCTAAAGCACAGAATTGTTTTCTAACATAAGGTGAATTTCCATTTTCAACACACAAGAAAGCCCAAACATGTTATAATAGACACTTCACCTCCGGGTTCAGTACACCTTTCCACTGGCTTCACCTTCCCACAGCCTCCCACCTTTCTCTGCCATATCTGTATTCTTAAGTTTGACAAGTGCTTTTACAGCACTATTTATGTGTTGCTCTTCCTCACTTTTCTTGTCTGGTGACTTTATATTCATCTGAACCTTCATGGTTCAGATCTAATATAATCTCTTTATTAAGCTTTCTGAGACAAAATTAATTGCATTTTCCACTGTGCCCTATAGCACTTTATCTTTATCTTCGTATTCCAATAGTATAGCTATCACATTGTAACAATGTGGGACCACACTCTATTAGGTGCCTCATACCTCAGTTTCATTATCTTATTTTACCCATTGTACAGATGAGGAGACTTAGTCTTAGAGAGATAACATTTTGCGAGCTAGCTTTAACATTTAGTTTTCTTATAAGTAAATTTGTTCTCCTTTTTACTGGCCTCAAAACACCTATTATTTAGTAGTATGTTTACTTGTTCTTCTTTCCATTATAATGAGAGGCTTATGTTTATGTCTCCCAACATTGTATCAGCTCCTCCAAGACAGGAGTCATGTGTAATTCACTTTTAAAATTACCTATAGCACATTCCCTTCCATGTAGATATACCTATGTGTGTGTGTGTGTGTGTGTGTGTGTATGTGTGTGTGTGTATATGTATGTATGTATGTATATAATCTGGGCAAAAGTCAAATGAATGTCACACAACTTCTAAATTTTAAATATTTCCAAATATCTTAAGAAATAAAAAATTTACATAAAAAAATTTGCCCATATAGAGTTAAGTTTTTTCCTTACTTTCTCATATATCCATGGAATACAAAGCAAACTTTGTAAAACACTGTATTAGTTCGTTCTCATGCTGCTAATAAAGACATGCCTGATACTAGGTAATTTATAAAGTAAAAGAAGTTTAATGGACTTACAGTTTCACATGGAAGAAGTTTAATGGACTTACAGTTCTAAGTAAAAGTTTAATGGACTTACAGTTCCACATGGCCAGGGAGGCCTCACAATCATTTCAGAAGGCAAAAGAGAAGCAAAGGCACAGCTTACATGGTGGCAAGCAAAAGACTGTGTGCAGGGGAACTGCCCTTTATAGAATTATCAAGTCTAGTGAGAACTAACTCGCTATCATGAGAACACATGGGGGAAATCGCCCCCATGATTCAATGATCTCCACTGGGTCCCTCCCCTGACATATGGGGATTATGGTAACTAAAAATCAGTATGAGATTTGGGTGAGAACACAGCCAAACTATGTGAAATACTAACTTGTATTTTAATTTTATGATGGAAATTTAAATGGTAAATCAATTTGCTATTTTTTTTACTTTCGCTAATTAATTTTTAAAACAATGTATGTATTAGAGTAAATTTGAAAACATAAAGTACTGATTGTTTGTCAGTTATTGTTTTAACCAAATTTCAAAAGCTTTAAGTAAAACATATTTAAGGAGAAATTAATATTTTGGAACAAATGTTGAAATTAAATAGCTGAAAAGAATAAATATAACAATTTGTAGTTAACTCCTTGAGTAACAATTATTTTTCAATCCTGTTGTCACACAGAAAACAAACCCAACTAAAACTTGGTAAAGACATTATCTGAAAGGATTATTCCAAGAGTGGGCAAATAACTATTTCAATAGAGGGATGAGGAGTAGTGAAATAGGGAAAACATTCTTAACCTTTGCTGTTTTCCAGAATCATAAGGCTCAAGTAAAATTCTACATTGACAGTATTCTTTCATATCAGTTTATGTTTATTATGTATTAATTCCCAGCTGCCCTGACTGGGGATGATGATTTAAAGAAGCTAGAGTCCATCGTAAACCCACCTCTCTAATACAAAATAGCCCAAGCTACATGCTACTAATCAATTGGAAGGACAACTTTAGAGAGGTAACATGAAATGGTGTTCCATGGTGAAGTTTCATCAACAAACCCAAGGCTATTTCCATTGGTTTCTCCCTGTCTGCTTTCCAGTATCCTGCATTACTTATTACTGAAGCAAAAATCCAACTGCAACAGTGCTCTCTGACATGTTTTCTGTATTTGTCTCAAAAGTGATTGTTTCTTTAGAAATAGTATATACTACATTTGTAAAATTAAGAAAGTCCATCAATATAAAGACACATATTTCTATCATCAATGAACCTCCTTTTAATATTCAGTTTTATTTATTTATTAATTTTTTTTAATTTTTATAAATTTAAAAAATTTAATTTCCAGAGAACATGTGTAGGATGTGTAGGTTTGTTACATAGGTAAACATGCGCCATAGTGATTTGCTGCACCCACCAATTCAACCCATTACCTAGGTATTAAGCCCAGCTACTCTTCCTGATGCTTTCCCTCCCGTCACCCCCGCATGACAGGCCCCAGTGTGTTGTTTCACTACTTGTGTCTGTGTGTTCGTATGGTTCAGCTCCCCACGAAATACTGTGCAGCCGTAAAAAGGAACAAGATCATGTCCTTTGCAAGGACACAAATAGAGCTGGAAACCATTATCCTCAGGAAACTAACACAGGAACAGAACACCAAACATGGCATGTTCTTAATTATAAATAACCACTTTTAGCATAAGTGTATAGCATAGGACTGTGGTGTCTGCAAGAGCTGGGCTTATGTTGGATCATGGCTTCTATAAACCATTGTCCTCAGCAGGGGCAACTTGGAATAAATATATAATGTGGTATAAACTAATATAATACATATACATTTAGTTTAAAATAATGCTGTGTTTACATTTTTGTACCTTGTTTTTTTGTATTTCACATATGGTCACATAAATAAAAAAGTTATAAAATATTTCAAATTTGATACAATAGTTTATTCTATATAATAGTCCCATAAATAGGTATACCATGTTTAACTAATTGCTATCATGTCCTTAAGATACTTATTTTATTTTCCAATTCCCCTGTAAAATAAATGATGCTTAATAAATATCATAGTGTACAAGTGTTTGACTTAAGTGTATAAGTGAATCTGATTGCTTCTTAAAGTTGTTGTCACGTAAACATAATTACTAACATAAAAGGCAGGAACATTTTAAGGTAAAAAATATTTAATTCTGAGTTGCCTTCCAAAAAAATTAAATTGTATTATTGTACCATATTTTTAGCAGATATATGTACTCAAATATTCTCAAATATATAAATTAAATGATAATTTTTTTATTTCTTTAAAAAATTTCTGGTAACATATTAGATGTATATATTTATGGCTTACATGAGATATTTTGATACAGGCATGCAATGTGAAATAATCACAACAGGGTAAAAGGGGTATTCATCACTTCAAGCATGTATTCTTTGTGTTACAAACAATCCAATTATACCCTTTTCATTGTAATATATAATTACATTATTTTTGACTATAGTCACCCTCTTGTGCTAGTAAATACTAGGTCTTATTTATTATCTCCTAATATTTTTTGTACTCCTTCACCATCCCCACTTTTCCCCCAACTTCCACTACCCTTCCCAGCCTCTGGTAACCATCCTTCTCCTCTCTATCCCTATGAATTCAATTGTTTTGACTTTTAGCTCCCCAAAATAAGTGAGAACATGCAAAGTTTGTCTTTCTGTTCCTGGCTTTTTGCACTTAACATAGTGATCTCCAATTCCGCTCATGTTGCTGCAAATGACTAGAACTCATTCTTTCTTGTGGCTGAAGAGTATTCCATTGCATATGTGTACCACATTTTTCTTTATCCATTCGTCTGTTGATGGACATTTAGATTGCTTTCAAATCTTGCTTATTATGAACTGTGCTGCAACCGCAGATATCTCTTTAATATACTGATTTTCTTTCTTTTGGGTATATACCCAGCAGTGGGATTGCTGGATGATATTGTAGCTCTATTTTTAGTTTTTTGAGGAATCTTCAAACTGCTCTCCATAGTAGTTGTACTAATTTACATTCCCACCAACATTGTACAGAAGTTCCCTTTTCTCCATATCCTTGCCAGCATTTGTTATTGTCTGTCTTTTGAGTATAAGCCATTTTAATACCTCATTGTAGTTTTTATTTGATTTTCATTCCTCTGATGATTAGTGATGTTGAGCATCTATGCTTATGCGTGTTTGCCATTTTGAATATCTTCTTTTGAGAAATGACTATTGAGATATTTGGCCCAATTTTTGATCAGATTATTAAATGCTTTCCTATAGAGTTGTTTGAGCTCCTTATATATTCTGGATATTAATCTCTTCTCAGCTGGGTAATTTGCCAATATTTTTCTCTCATTCTATGAGTTGTCTCTTGACTTTGTTGATTGTTTCCTCTGCTGTGCAGAAGCTTTTTAACTTGATGTGATTTCATTTGTTCATTTATGCTTTGATTGTCTGTGCTTGTGGGATATTGCTGAATAAAATGTTTGCCCAGACTGATGTCCTGGAGCATTTTCCCAATGTTTTCTTGTAGTAGTTTTATAGTTTGAGGTCTTCAATTTAAGTCTTTAATACATGTGAATATGACTTTTTTATATGGCAAGAAATAGGAGTCCAGTTTTATTCATTGGCTTATGGATATCCAGTTTACCCAGAAATATTTCTTGAACAGACTGTCTTTCCCCAATGTATATTCTTAGCACCTTTGTCAAAAATGAGATCACTAGGTCACTGTGCATGTATGGATTTATCTTCGTGTTCTGTATGCTGTTCCACTGATCTATGTGACTTTTTTTAATCCCAGTACCTTGCTGTTTTGATTACTAAGTCAGGTAATGTGAATCTTCCAGTTTTGTGCTTTTTGTTTAGGATAGCTTTTGTTATTCTAGGCCTTTTCTGGTTGCTTATAAACTTTAGAATTGTTTTTTCTAGTTATGTAAGCGATGTCACTGGTATTTTAATAGAAATTACATTAAATCTGTAGATTTTTTTCAGGTAGTAGGGATATTTTAACAATATACTGATTCTTCGAATTCATGAACATGGAATACCTTTTTTTTTTTTTTTTTTTTTTTTTTTGGTGACCACTTCAACTTTTGTACTGATGTTTTACAGTTTTATTGTAGAGATCATTCACTTCTTACCTTCAGTTAATTCCTATGTATTATTTTTATTTGTGCCTATTGCCTATTGTAAATGGAATTACTTTCTTGCTTTCTTTTTCAGATTGTTTTCTGCTAGCATATAGAGATGCTACTGACTTTCATATGTTGATTTTGTATCCTACAAATTTACTGACTTTGCTTATCAATTCTCATCACTTTTTGGTGGAATCTTTAGGTTTCTCCAAATATAAGATAATATTATCTGCAAATAAAAATAATTTGACTTTCTTCTTTTCAGTTAGGATCCCTTTTATTATTTTTCTTTTGTGTGATTGTTGTTGCTAGGACTTCCACTTCTATGTTGAATAACAGTGGTGACCATGGGAATCCTTATCACTTTCCAGATTGTAGAGGAAAGCCCTTCCATATTTCCCCATTGTGTGTAAAGTTAGCTATGAGTCTGTCATGTATAGCTTTTATTTTGTTTTGGTATATTCCTTCTATACTCAGTTTTGAGAGTTTTATCATGAAGAGATGTAGAATTTTACTAAATGCCTTTTCAGCATCAATTGAAATGATCATACGTTTTTTATCTTTCATACTGTTGATATGAAGCATCACATTGATTGATTTGAACCATCTTAGCATACCTGAGGTAAATGATAGTTGGCCATGATAAATTATCTTTTTAATGTATTGTTGAATTAAGTTTGCTAATGTTTTGTTTAGGACTTTTGTATCAATATTCATCAGTAATATTGGCTTATAATTTTTCATATCTTCCTCTGGTTTTGGTATCAGGGTAATACTTACTTTGTAGAATGTGTTTGGAAGTATGTCCTTTATTTTTCAGAATGACTTGAGTAGGGTTGATATTAGTTTGTTTTTAAACGTTTGGTGGAATTCAGCTGTGAAGCCATCGGGTCCCAGGCTTGTTTCTGGGAGTCTTTTTGTTTGTTTGTAAATTCCAAATAATTATATTTATTAATTTTAAAACAAAATGTTGTGGCAAATGTATTTATTAATAAAATAAGCAGGCTTTGGTTCCAATTAGATTATGTATTTTTAAATAAGTATAACTTACTATTAGAATGAGATAAAATTCTACATCAATTCTATTTCTTTCTCTTTGTTTTCTTGTCTTTATTTTTTAATTTTTTTATTTTAATAGGTTTTGGGAGAACAGGTGGTGTTTGGTTACTCGAATAACTACTTTAGTGATGATTTCTGAGATTCTGTTGCACCTAACATCTGAGCAGTGTACACTGTACCCAATGTAGAGTCTTTTATCCCTCATCCCCCTCCCACCCTTTCCCCTGAGTCCCCAAAGTCTATCGCATTATTCGTATGCCTTTTCATCTGCATAGCTTAGCTTCTACTATGAGAGAAAACATATGATGTTTGGTTTTCCAGTTCCAAGTTACTTCACTTAGAATAATAGTCTCAAAATCCATCCGGATTTCTGCAAATGGCATTATTGTGTGTGTGTGTGTGTGTGTCTGAGTAGCACTCCATGATATATATACACACACACACACATATCTCACATTTTCACATATATATACATATCTCACATTTCCTTTATCCACTTGTAGGTTGATGTGCATTTGGACTGGTTCCATAATTTTGCAGTTTCAAGTTGTGCTGCTATAAACATGCATGTGCAAGTATCTTTTTCATATAATGACTTCTTTTCCTCTGAGTAGACACCCAGTAGTAGGATTGCTAGATCAAATGGTAGATCTGCTTTTAGTCTTTTAAGGAATCTCCACACTGTTTGTCATAGTGGTTGTACTAGCTTACATTCACACCAGCAGTGTAAAAATGTTTCCTTTTCACCAGATCCATGCCAACATCCACTATTTTCTGATTATGGTCTTTCTTGCAGGAGTAAGGTGGTATTGCATTGTGGTTTTGATTTGCATTTTTCTGATCATTAGTGATGTTGAGTATTTTTTCATATGTTTTATGACCATTTGTATATCTTCTTATGAGAATTCTTTATTCATGTCGTTAGTCCACTTTTTGATGAGATTGTTTATTTTCTTGCTGATTTGTTTGAGTTCTTTGTAGATTCTGGATGTTAGTTCTTTGTCAGGTGTATAGATTAGGAAGATTTTCTCTCACTCTTTGTGTTGTCTGTTTACTCTACTGATTGTTTCTTTTGCTGTGCAGAAGATTTTTAGTTTAATTAAGTCCCACCTATTTATCTTTGTTTCTGTTGCATTTGCTTTTGGGTTCTTGGTAATGAAGTCTTTGCCTAAGCCAGTATCTAGAAGGTTTTTTCTGGTGTTATCTTCTAGAATTTTTATAGTTTCAGGTCTTGGATTTAAGTATTTGATTCATCTCGAGTTGATTTTTGTATAAGGTGAGAGTCCAGTTTCCTTCTTCTACATGTCAATTGTAGAAAAAGGCTTGCAAATTATCTCAGCACCATTTGTTGAGTAAAGTGTCATTTCTCCACTTTACATTTTAGTTTGCTTTGTTTTACAGCTGCATGGTGTTCCATGGTGTACATGTGCCACATTTTCTTTATCCAGTCTATCATTGGTAGGCATTTGGGTTGGTTCCAAGTCTTTACTATTGTGAACAGTGCTCAATAAACACACATGTGCGTGTATCTTTATAATAGAATGATTTATAATCCTTTGGGTATACACCTAGTAATGGGATTGCTGGATTTTCTTTGTTAAAGATCAGTTGGCTGTAAGTATTTGGTTTTATTTCTGGGTTCTCTATTCTCTTCCATTGGTCTATGTGCCTATTTTTATGCCAGTACCAAATTTGGTGACTATGGCCTTATAGTGTAGTTTGAAGTCTGGTAATGTAATGCCTCCAGGTTTGTTCTTTTTGTTTAGTCTTACTTTGGATATACAGGCTCTTTTTTGTTTCCATGTAAATTTTAGGATTGTTTTAACTAGTCCTGTCAAAAATGATGGTAGTATTTTGATGGGAATTACATTTAATTTATAGATTGCTTTTGGCAGGATGATTATTTTCACAATAGTTTTTATGCATCCATGAATATGAATGCGTTGCCATTTGTTTGTGTCATCTATAATTTATTTCAGCAGTGTTTTGCAGTTTTAATTCTGGAAGCCTTTCACCTTCTTGGTTAGGTATATTTCTAAGTATTTTATTTTATTTTATTTTTACAGCTATCATAAAAGGGGTTGCATTCTTGATTTGATTCTCAGTTTGGTCGCTTTTGGTATATAGCAGCGTTGTTGATTTGTGTTCATGAATTTTGTATTCTAAAGCTTTGCTGAATTCATTTATCAGTTCTAGGAGCTTTATGGAAGAGTCTTCATGGTTTTCTTGGTATAAGATCATATTGTCAGTAAACAGCGACAGTCTGGCTTTCTCTTTACCGATTTGGATTCCATTTATTTCTTTCTCTTGTCTGCTCTGGCTATGACTTCCAGTGCTATGTTGAACAGAAGTAGTGAAAGTGGACATCCTTTTCTTGATCCAATTCTCATGGGAAATGCTTTCAAAATTTCCCAATTCAGTATAATGTTGGCTGTGGGTTTGTCATAGATGGCTTTTATTAGCTTAAGTTATGTCCCTTCTGTGCTGATTTTGCTGAATATTTTAATCATAAATTGTTGCTGGATTGTATCAAATGCTTTCTCTGAATCTATTGAGATGATCATGAGATTTTTGTTTACAATTCTGTTTATGTGATGTATCACATTTATTGACTTACGTATTTTAAGTCATCTCTGCATCCCTGGTATGAAATCGACTTGATCATGATAAATTCTCTTTGTGATACATTGCTGAATTCAGTTCGCTAGTGTTCTAGTCAGGATTTTTGCACCTATGTTCATCAGGGATATTAGTTTGTAGATTTTGTAGATGTTGTTGTTATGTCCTTTCCTGGCTTTATAGAATGACTTAGGGAGATTCCCTCCTTTTCTCTCTTTTGAATTAGTGTCAATAGGATTAGTACAAATTATTCTTTGAATGTCTGACAGAATTCAGCTGTGAATCCATCTGGTCCTGAACATTTTTTTGGTGTTGGCATTTTTTTTTTAATTACCATTTCAATTTTTCTACTTGCTATTGGTCTGTTCAGAGTTTCTATTTATTCCCGGTTTTACTAGGAGGGTTGTATATTTGCAGAAATTTATGCATCTTTTCTAGGTTTTCTTGTTTATGTGTACAAAGGTATTTGTAGTAGGCTTGAGTGATATTTGACATTTTTATGGAATCAGTTGTAGTATCTTCTGTTTTGTTTCTAGTTGAACTTATTTGAATCTTCTCTCTTCTTTTCTTGATTAATCTCACTAATGGTCTATTGATTTTGTTTACCTTTTCAAAAAGCCACCTCTTTGTTTAATTTCTCTTTCAAAATGTTTTCTGTTTCAATTTCATTTAGTTCTGCTCTGATCTTTGTTATTTATTTTCTTCTGCTGGATTTGGGTTTAGTTTGTTCTTGTTTCTCTATTTCCATGAGGTGTGACCTTAGATTTTCTTTCTGTGCCCTTTCAGGCTTTTTGATGTAGGCATTTAATGCTATGAACTTTCCTCTCCGCATTGTCTTTGCTGTGTCCCAGAGGTTTTGATAGGTTGTATCACTTTTATTATTCAGTTCAAATAAGATTTAATTTCCATCTTGATTTTATTGTTGACTCAATAATTGTTCATGAGCAGGTTATTTAATTTTCATGTATTTGCATGATTATGGAGAATTGATTTCCAATTTTATTCCACTGTAGCCTGAGAGGATACATGATACATTTTAATTTTTAAAAAAATTTATTGAGGCTTGTTATGTAGCCTATCATATAGTCTATCTTGGATAATGTTCTGTTTTGGTGAATAGAACATATATTCTGAAGTTGTTGGTTAGAATGTTCTGTAAATATCTTTTAAGGGCAATTGTTTTATGGTATACTTTAAGTCTATTGTTTCTTTGTTGATTTTCTCTCTTGATGACCTGTCTATTGCTGTCAGTGGAGTATTGAAGTCCATTGTGTTGCTGTCTGTCTCATTTCTTAGGTCTAGTCGTAATTGTTTTGTATATTTGGGAGTTCCAGTGTTAGATGCATATATACTCAGGATTTTGATATTTTCCTGTTGGACGTCTTTTTATCATTATATAATGTCCCTTTTAGTCTTTTTTAACTGCTGTTGCTCTAAAGTTTGTTTTGTCTGATATAAGAATAGCTACTTCTGCTCGATTTTGGTATTCATTTGCATAAAACATCTTTTTCCATCCCTTTACCTTAAGTTTATGAGAGTCCTTATCTTTTAGGTGCATGTCTTGAAGACAGCAGGTACTTGTTTGGTGAATTTTTATCCATTCTTCCATTCTGTATCTTTTAAGTGGAGCATTTAGGCCATTTACATTCAGCGATGTGAAGTAGTGTTTTATTCATCAGGCTACCTTTTTTTTTTTTTTTTTTTTTTCATCATGTTATTGTTTTGGAGGTCCTTTGAGATTTATGCTTTAAGGAGGTTCTATTTTGGTGTATTTTGAGGATTTGTTTCAAGATTTAGAGCTCCTTTTAGCAGTTCTTGTAGTGTTGGCTTGTTAGGGGCAAATTCTCTAAGTATTTGCTTGTATGAAAAATACTGTATCTTTTCGGCATTTATGAAAAAGCTTAGTTTTACTGGATAGAAAATTCTTGGTTGATAATTGTTTTGCTTAAGGAGGCTAAAGCTAGGACCCCAATCCCGTATAGCTTGTTGGGTTTCTGCTAAGAAATCTGCTGTTTTCCTTTCTAGATTACCTGATGCTTTTGCCTCACAGCTCTTAAAATTCTTTTTTGTCTTGACTTTAGATAATATGATGAAGATGTGCCTAGGTGATGATCTTTTTGCAATAAATTTTCCAGGTGTTCTTTGAGTTCTTTTATGTGGATATCTAGATCTCTAGCAAGGCCAGGGAAGCTTTCCTCAATTATTCCCTCAAATATGTTTTCCAAACTTTTAGATTTCTCTTCTTCCTTGGGAATACCAATTATTTTTCTATTTGGTTGTTTAACATAATCCCAAACTTCTTGGAGGCTTTGTTTTTTTTTTTAATTCTTTTTTCTTTGTGTTTGTTGAATTTGGTTAATTTGAAATCCTTGTCTTAGAGCTCTAAAGTTCTTTATTCTACTTGTTCAATTCTATTGCTGAGATTTTCCATTGTATTTTGCATTTTTTTAAGCATGTCCTTCATTTTCAGAAGTTGTGTTAGTTTTATATTTATGCTGTCTATTTCTCTGGAGAGTTTTTCATCCATATCCTGTAACATTTAAAAAATTTATTCAAGTTGGTGTCCACCTTTCTCTGGTGCATCCTTGAGTAACTTAATAATTGACCTTCAGAATTCTTTTTTCTGGCAATTCAGAGATTTATTATTGATTTGGATACATTGCTGGTGAGCTACTGTAATATTTTGGGGGTGTTAAAAAACCATTTTGTCATATTACCAGAATTGTTTTTCTGGTTCCTTCTCATTTGAGTGGACTATGTCAGAGGAAAGACCTTGAACTCAATGGCTGCTGTTTAGATTATTTCATCCCACGTGAGGCCTTCTCGATGTGGATGCTCAGGGATGTGGCTTCATGGGGGGGTCAAACTGCAGTGATTGTTATTTCTCTTCTGAATCTAGCCACCCTGCAGAGTTAGTGGACTCTGGGCTGGTACTGGGGAGTGTCTCCAAAAATACTTGTGATGTGATCTGTCTTCAGGTCTCCCAGGCATGGAAACCAATAACTACTCCAGTGTAGGTAGCAGAGGAGTGAAATGGATTCTGTGAGCATCCTTGGTTGTATTTTTGTTTATTGCACCAGTTTTTGTTGTTTGGCCTCCAGCCAGGAGGTGGCACTTTTAAGAGAGCATCAGTTGCAGTAGTGAAGGAGGGATAGAAGCTTGCCCAAGATCTAGTAATAATTGTTTTATATGTTTGGGAGTTCCAGTGTTAGATGCATATATATTCAGGATTTTGATATTTTCCTGTTGGACAAGTCTTTTTATCATTACATAATGTCCCTCTTAGTCTTTTTTAACTGCTGTTGCTTTAAAGTTTGTTTTGTGTGATAAAAGAATAGCTACTTCTGCTCAATTTTGGATAAGTTTCTCATGGGGTGGGCAGGGCCATGGATCTCCCAAGACATTATGTTCTTTGTCTTCGGCTACCAGCGTGGGTAGAGAAAACCATCAGGTGGGATTAGGGTTAGGCATGTCTGAGCTCAGGGTGTCCTTAGGTGGGGCTTGCTTCAGCTGCTGTGGGAGATGAAGGTCTGGTTCTCAGGCCAACAGAGTTGTGTTTTCAGGGTGATTATGGTTGCATCTGCTACATCATGCATTTTGTCAGGGAAGTGGGGAAAAGTCAACAGTTACAGGCCTCACCTAGCTCACACGCACCCCTAAAGGCCATTCTCACTGCCATTCTGCCCCTTCAATAGTACTGAGTTTATTTCCAGGCAGCAGGTGAGCAGGGCTGAGAACTTGGCCCAGGCTACAGACCAGCCAGCTGAGAAAGCAAGCAGGGCTTTCAGGTTTCACACCTCCTTATCTGCTACAATTTCTGTCCTGTGTCTGCACTCCTGGTTTTTCCCCTTCCTCAGGTTCTGTCCAGGAAAATTCACGCTGCCAAAATTGTTGCAAAGTTTAACTGGACTTTTTCTTATCCCTGAGGTTTTTCCCCAATTTCACTGGCACCTCTCCCCAGTGACCCCTGTGAGACAAATGGCTTCCCTTGGGATGGAGAGTGCCCATAGGGTTCTTCCTGTTACTTCCTCCACCCTGCATTTTGCTTAGCTGTCTAAGTTTGTTTCAGCTCCAGGTAAGGTCAAATCCTTCTTCTATTATCTAGACCTTCAGTTTCCCTAGTGAGGATGTGTGTTTAAGGGGCAAATGATCCCCTTTGCACAAATTCATACATTTGCTACTCAGTTTTTTGGCTATCTCCTGGAGCCTGCAGCAACTATCCACTTGCTTCAAAGGATTTGTGGATTCTCTCAGCTTTACTGGTATATTCCTGAAGTATGTCTTAGAGCAAAAGCTCATATGAGTTTCCACATGCTGCTCTGTCCATCTGAGTCGGAGCTTCAAGTTATTCCTTCCTCTTATCTGCCATTGCCCCCCTTACTCTGCTGAGAGACTTTTTATTACCATTTTGATCTTGTACTTGTTATCGGTCTGCTCAGATTTTAGATATTTTTATTGTTCTATCCTGGTAGGTTGTATGTGTCTAGGAATGTATTCGTTTCTTCTAGATTTTCCAATTTCTTGGCATATAATTACTCACAGTAGCCACTAATGATCATTTGAATTTCTGTAGTATTAGTTGTAGTGTCACCTTTTTCATCTTGGATTTTGTTTATTTGAATCTTTTCTCTTTTTTCTTCTTAGTCTGGCTAAACATTTGTCAAATTTGTTTATCTTTTCAAAAACCAATTTTGTATTTCATTGATCTTTTGTATTGTTTTCTTCATTTCCAATTTATTTCTACTCTGATTTTTATTATTTATTTTCTTCTACTAATTGTGAGTTTGGTTTGCTTTTTGCTTTTCTACTTATTTAAGATGTGTCCCTAGGTTTTTTATTTGAATGTTTTTTTTCTTTTTTAATAAAGACACTTATAGCTATAAACTTTTCTCTTTGTATTACTTGCTATATCCCATAGGTTTTGGTATGTTGTATTTCCATTATCATTTGCTTCAAGAAAATTTGCAATTTTCCTCATAATTTATTCATTGACCCACTGGTTATTCAGGAGCACATGTTTTAATTCTCCTGTATTTATATAATTTCCCAAATTCCTCACTATTAATTTCTAGTTTTATTCAATTGTGTTCAGAGAATACNTCTTCTGTTTCCATTATCATTTGTTTCGATTAATTTTTCAATTTCCTCCTTAATTTCTTCATTGACGCACTAGTCATTCAGGAGCACGTTGTGTAATTTCCATGTGTTTGTATAGTTTCTAAAATTCCTCTTGTTACTGATTTCTATTAGGTTGATGCAAAAGTAATTGCCTTTTTAACGACAAAGACTGCAATTCCTTTTGCACCAGCCTAATAGTTTCATTCTATTGTCGTCAGAGACAATGCTTGATATTATCTCTTTTTTTTTCTGTTTTAAAACTTGTTTTGTGACCTACCATACAGACTACCTTCAAGAATGATTCATTTGCTTAGGAAAAGAATTTGTGTTCTGTAGCAACTGTATAAGGTGTTCTGTAAATATCTCTTAGGTTCATTTGTTTTATATGGCAGATTAAGTTCTTTGTTAATTTTCTCCCTGAAAAACCTGTTCAGTGCTGAAAGTGGAGTGTTGAAGTCTCCAGCCATTATTTTATTGGGATCTGTCTCTCTCTAGCTCTTACATTTGTAGCTAAGTGCTCCAGTGTTGGATGCATATATTTTAAAAATTATTGTATCCTCTTGCTGAATTGGTCATTTGATCATTATTTGGTGACCTTGTCTCTTCTTAAACTTTTTGTCTTGTAATGTATTTTGTCTCATATATGTGACTTCTTCTCCCTTTTGGTTTCAATGGGCGTGGAATATTGTTTTCTATCCCTTTCTTTTCAGTTTATGCCTGTCCTTATAGGTGAAGTGTGTTTTTTGTAGACAACAAATCATGGAGTCTTTTGGGGTTTTAGTTTTGTTTTGTTTTAAATCTATTTGTCCAGTCTATGTCTTTTATTGGACAGTTTTAGTTCATTTACATTAATTATTATTACTGATAAGTAAGAATCTATTTCTACCATTTTGTTATTTGTTGTCTACTTGTCTTGTGGTCTTCTTTTTCTTGTTTCCTTCCTTTCTGTCTTTCTTTTAGTGAAGGTGATTTTCACTGCTGGCATGATTCAATGTCTTGCTTTTAATTTTTATTTTTTTATGTATCTGTTGCATGTGTTTTGATTTAATGGTGCCATGGGGCAGGGTCCTGAATATACTATTTTAGGATAAAAGTTTTTTCCATCAGCATTTTAAATATGTCATGCCACTTTCTACTGATCTGTAAGCTTTGAACTGAAAAGTCTGCTGCAGGACAAATTGGAGCTCCATAGTATATTATTTGTTTCTTTTCTCTTGCTGTTTTTAAGCTCCATTTTTTTTGTTTTGTTTTGTTTTGTTTTTGTTTGTGTTTTGATCTTTGAAAGTTTGATTATTAAATGCCCTGAGGTAATCTTGTTTGGATTAAATTTGCTTGGTATTCTATAGCCTTCTTTTACTTGAATATTGGTATGTTTTCCTAGGCTTAGGAAGTTCTCTGTTATTTTTCCTTTGAATAAACTTTCTAGCCTTAGCTCTTTCTCTACTTCCTATTTAAGGCCAATAACTCTTAGATTTGCCTTTTGAGACTATTTTCTAGATCCTGTAGGCATGCTTCATCCTTTTTTTTATTTTTTTCTTTTGTCACCTCTGTGTATTTTCAAATAGCTTGTCTTCAAACTCACTAATACTTTCTTCAGCTTGATCAATTCTGCTATTAAAGGACTCTGACACATTCTTCAGTATATCAGTTGCATTTTTCAACTCCAGACTTTCTACTTGATTCTTTTTAATTATTTCAATCTTTTTGTTATATTTATCTGATAAAATTGTGAATCCCTTCTCTGTATTACCTTCAATGCTTTGGAGTTTTCTTAAAACAGCTATTTTGAATTCTCTGTCTGTAAGGTCACATATCTGTTTCTCCAGAATTGATCCCTGTTGCCTTATTTAGTTCATTTGGTGAGTCATGTTTTTTGTTTTGTTTTGTTTTGTTTTGTTTTGGATGGTCTTGATGCTTGTAGGTGTTTGTCTGTGTCTAGGCATTGAAGAGTTAGGTATTTATTGTAGTCTTCATAACCTGGTCTTGTTTGCACCCATCCTTCTTGGGAGGACTTTCCAGATATGCAAAAGGACTTGGGTGTTGTGATCTAAACTACATCTGCATTAGGAGGTATCCCAAGCCCAGCAATACTCAAGACCCTGAGGATCTGTAATCAGCAGGTGTTGAAGCCAGCAAGGCTTGTGTCCTTCACTTCAAGGTAGTGAGTTCTTTCAGATCCCAAGAGAGTCCATAGGTGCCATTCCTGAGCCAAAGCCTGGAGTCAAAAACCTTAGGAGTCTATCTGGTATACTATTGTACTGTAACTTATCTGGGACTGAAACCATGAGATACAGTCCTTCCCACTCTTCCTTTCTTTTTCCACAAGCAGAGGAGCCTTACCTAGTGGTCACTATCACCACAGGCCCATGGGGAATACTGCAAGGTTATTCTCAATGTTTTCTTAAGGCCCAAGGGCTCTTCAGTAAGCTTGTGAATATTGCCTTGCCTGGGACTCACCCTTCAGGACAGTGGGCTCTTCTTTGTGCCCCCAGCATTCATCCAGAAATGCATTTCATGAACCAAGGCCTAAAACTGAGGACCCCAAGTGCCCGCTTGCTGCTCTCCACTCCTGTGTCTGAGCTAGTACCTAAGGTGCAAGACAAAGTCCTCTTTACTTTTCCCTCTACTTTTCTCAGGCAGAAGGTAGTGTCTCCCAGTATCCATTATAGCTGGGAATGTGCTGAGTCTCACCTGAAGGCAGCAAGCCTCAGATTCTTACCCAAGGCTCATGAGGTACTACTTGTATATTGCTGTTGTTTATTCAGGGACCAAGGGCTCTTTTGTCAGCATGTAATGGGTCCTTTTAGGACTTTATCCTTCCATTCAAGGCAGAAGATTCCCTTCCAGTCCAGGGTGTTTCTAGAAATGTCTTCCAGGAGCATGGGCCTGGGAAGGGGGCCTCATGACTTTGACTGGTGCCCTGACCTACTTTGGCTGAGCTGGTATCCAAGTGACAAGACAATGTGCTTTCCCTCTCCTCTTCTCATGTGGAAGGAAGGGGTATTTTATTGGATCCTGGGTTTGGGAAACGGGTGACACAAGCACTGCCTTAGCTGCCTCAGCTGGTGTCTCAGTAGGTCCCATGCTCTTCAAGTCCACTGACTCTGAGCCCAATTCAGCACAAGGACTCACCTACAAGCTGCTATCCTTATGGCCTAAACTGCTTTTCAAATTTATGTGGGGCCCCCAATCACTCTAGCTGTGTTGGTGAGGCTTACCAGAACTCAAATTACAACTGCTGGTATGGACCATTCCCCTCTGACTATGGCTGATTTAAATACTCCATGGACTGACTTTAACTGAGTTCAGCACAGTTTTGCTTTCTGCTGTGACAGGGCATCGCTGAGTTCAATGCAATGTCTCACAGTTGCTGTGCTTTCCCTCTTCCAAGTGCATAGATTCTTTCTTGAGCTGCTGCCAGGCAATTGGGGGGTGACATCAGCAATTTAAGACTGTCTTTTCTACCCTCGTTAGTGCCTCTTTCAACAATATGCAGTTAAAACCAGGTACTCTTAAGTGCTCACCTGATTTTTTTTTTTTAATTATACTTTAAGTTCTAGGGGTACATGTGCACAAACATGGCAGGTTTGATTACATATGTATACTTGTGCCATGTTGGTGTGCTGCACCCATCAACTCGTGAGCCGGCCCATCAACTCATCATTTACATTCAGGTATAACTCCCAGTGAATCCCTCCCCCATCCCCATCCCCATAATAGGTCCTGGTGTGTGATGTTCCCCCTTCCCGAGTCCCACGTAATCTCATTGTTCAGTCCCACCATATAAGGAGAACATGCGCGTGTTTGGTTTTCCATTCTTGCGATAGTTTGCTGAGAAATGATGGTTTCCAAGCTGCATCCATGTCCCTACAAAGGACACAAACTCATCTTTTTTATGGCTGCATCCAGGAAACCTACAGAGACCAAAAAAATTTACAAGAAAAAAACAAACCAACCCCATCAAAAAGTGGGCAAAGGATATGAACATGACATTTCTCAAAAGGAAGACATGCATACAGTCAACAGACACATGGAAAACAGCTCATCATTACTGGCCACCAGAGAAATGCAAATCAAAACCACAATGAATACCATCTCCACAACCATTTAGAATGGCAATCATTAAAAAGTCAGGAACACAACAGGGTGTTGAGAGGATGTGTGAGAAATAGGAACACTTTTACACTGTGGTCGGATTGCAAACTAGTTCAACCATTAGGAAAACAGGTATGGTGGATTCCTCAAGGATCTAGAACTAGGAAGTACCATATGACCCAGCATCCCATTACTGGGTATATACCCATAAGGATTATAAATCATGCTGCTATAAAGACACATGCCCAATATGTTCATCGCGGCCATATTCACAATAACAAAGACTTGGGGATTTCAACCCCAAATGTCCGTCAGGACAGACTGGATTAAGAAAATGTGACACATACACCCATGGATTTTGGTTTCTTATGGAAGGTGCCTTTATTTGTTTGTAGGGATAGTTGTTAAATTTGGGTGTTCCTACAGGGGGCGAATGGTGTGGCCTTGTATTCAACTTTTTTAATTAAAATGCCATTAACATCTCTATATGTTTTTTTTCAATCCAGAGTAAATGACTCCCATGTTCTTTGAGAATTGTTTGTCTTTCTAACCCCCAAGTTTACAAGAAAGTCTCTTAAAAAATAGAAATTTTATATTTTGCATTTATATTTTATTATTTAACTTGCATTTACTGATAATGTTCAGCATAGTAATATTTTATTATTTATTTTATTTTACTGATTATGTTTCAACATTTGTTTTTTTTTTTTTCTCTTTGAATTGTCAGGCCTCCTTTTATGTGAGGAATATGACCATATATCTTATAAATGTACATGAGCTTTCCATAACTTGTTTCACTATTTAGTTCTATTTCTTTTTCAAGACTTAGCCCTTCCTATACCCATTTATATACCTTGGAATAAGCCTGCTGTCTTTACTCTTTAGCAAAATGTAACTTTCTCTTTTCTCCACCTCCATTCTGTGCTTCATGGGCTAATAATTTAAAATGTCCTTGCTTTCTTGTGCTCCTTTGAAAATGTTATTCTGGCAATAATGGTTTGACTGTGAATCTCACACAATTCATTTGCAACTTTTACCTATTATCATTTCTGTAATCTATCAAAATTCAGGTTACTATACCTTTCCCATTTTTTGTACTGCTTATACCTTTGCATTTGCCTGAATTATTGTCTCATCATTTTATTTTCCTGAAAAATCTTACTTTATCTTCTGGAATTAATTAAAATGCCATTAACATCTCTAAATGTTTCTGTCAATCCAGAGTCATTGACTCCCATGTACTTCGAGAATTGTTTGTCTTTCTAACCCCCAAGTTTACAAGAAAGTCTCTTAAAAAATAGATGCTAAAAATTTTTAAGTAAATGAATTTATATCATGTATAATATAATCTTCTATAGTTGTGTTCTTTGTATTTTATGTGTACATTCGTATCACATATACATAAACTTTTATTCTTGATGGTACATTCATTAGAGATAAGGACCAGGTATTTTTCATAGAATGAATACAATAAATGTTTTTGAATAAATGACTCGAGCACATGCAACACACACATATACAGAAACATGTACAATTAACTGGTAACATGAGTGAACAAATACAGAGTTGGTCATTCAAGGTCAGCAGAAGATCATTACAGAGGTAGCAAATTCCGATAGAATATTTAAAACCAGAGGCAAGTAGAGGAAAAAACGAGTTGTTCTTTAGTTCTATTAAAGCTGAATTTATAGTTGGATATTGATTAGCAATCTTCAGAAACAGCAGAGTAAAAGTATAGCAAGTAATGTTAATATAATTTGAACTTAATTGAATTTTTTTTTTTTCAGATTTTCCACCACTTTTTGGAATAGCTAGCATGAATATACTGACAATCCAATAACTGAATTTAAATGATAATTTGTCTGAAAATGTGTGTAGTCTCAGACACAGAATGTACAGATATTTGGATTGTCTTAAGATCTAACTGAGATAGTTTTATGCAAGATTAGATTGGCTATATAAAACCCAATAGAAAATAAAGCTAATTAAATGACAGACACATAATCAAAGATAAGTGCTGTGTAAAAAAGTGAATGTTCAGAGGTGGTCCAGATAAGTGATTAATGCAGAGTGATATTCTGAAAAGTCAAAAGAATACATTGCACTTTGGTGCTTTATGTTCTACAATTGATAAAAATATCCAGGCTTGGTTTGCACTCCAGTTGGCGACATATATTCTCACTTTTAGCTATATTTTGCAATGAAATGCTAGATAGCAGTTGGATATAATTTTTCCATAATAGAAATAGCAAAACATCTTCCCTGTTAGCCCATAACAAACAATATTCACATCAAAATGAACCTATTTAATGAAAAGTGGAGCCGCTTTTACACACTTTTATAGCAGTTTGATCATATTTTGGCATAATCAGCACTGAAGTAAATCTAGTATATGTCTCAATGGAAAGTGTTAAAGCTGAATAAAAAATTGCACAGATCCAGTTTTCTCATGCACAATTTTTAAAACGATGTTCAAAATTATACAGAACTATGCTGCTTAGGCATTTCCTTAATGAATTGGAGTGAATGATAGTGCTTTCTTATAAACAAACGGGCACATAGAAACAGTAAAGAGGAAAGGAGAATTGAGAAAATTGCATTATGCTAATCCCAAGAAACTAATTCTTGTGATGTAGTACAAGAAAAGTCTATATCCCATTCACTTTACATAAGAAATATACTGCAGAGGCCATTCAGAAGTTACTATTACTTCAGGGTGCATTCAGCAAGTCAATGTTATATGCATTCACTAATGTTTTTTTTTTTTTTTTCTTCTGCCATAAGGCGTCTGTATGGTGGGTGCTGTCAGAGTTCCAACTCTATCAGTATTTTTGGAAAGCAATTTGATTTAAAATGTAAAATTGGGGACTTTAATTGTGACTGCAGTCTTATAGGATAGTAAACAGAGGAGTATACTTAAATAAAATAAAAAGGACACTTCTATAATTTTATTTTTATACTCTTGTTACAAATTTTAATTTTATTTAGTGTTATATGCCCTCCTAATGGAAAAATACTCGTATGTGCCGTTGACAAAAAAAATGTTAAATTTTGTTAAAGAAATGGTATCTTTACTTGAGTGAGGATTTCCTCTGAACTTACAGTTGCTTGATTTTTAAATTAGTTACGTTATATGTTTCTGTGGAACACATTAGTGAGTTTATTTCTTTCTTGTGTCTTTCTGTGAACATATTTATTTATAATTTGAAAAGGTTTGCATTCAAATGCATGCACAATTATGATATTTTTTGTTTGATATAATTAATATTGTCTGTACAAAATTCATGTTTATTCAGATAGCAAAAATACTCAAGTCTTATTGATTGTAGCAGAAAGGCATGTTCAATTCAGTTGATAATTTTTATTAAGTTATTTAAAAAAACATTATGTGATTTGAAGAGGACTTTGGAGTCAAAAATATTTAAAGAATCGGGTAAAGTCAAGAACCAGACTCAATCATCAAATGTGACCTGTGCTTTTATAATTTCGCTTGCCAAATGCTCTCAGAATCACATTAGAAACTAAGCTTAAAAATTTCCTTGAGAGTCTAACATATGATAACCATGTGTAAGGTGAAAATTTGGCAGATATGCCTTTTTTTAATCCCATTTTTTTCATTAGGATAGTATCATAAAATGTGTTCTATGTTTTGAGGTGACTGTTTATTCATATTGACATGGTTTGGCTGCATCCCCACTCAAATCTCAACTTGAATTGTATCTCTCAGAATTCCCATGTGTTGTGGGAGAGACCCAGTGGGAGGTAATTGAATCATGAGGGCCAGTCTTTCCCATGCTATTCGCATGACAGTGAATAATTCTCATGAGATCTGATGGTTTTATCAGGGATTTCTGCTCTCGCTTCTTCCTCATTTTCTCTTGCTGCCACCATGTAAGAAGTGCATTTTGCCTCCCTCCATGATTCTGAGGCCTCCTCAGCCATGTGGAAATGTAAGTCCAATTAAATATCTTTTTCTTCCCAGTCTCGGGTATGTCTTTATCAGCAGCATGAAAAGGCACCAATACAGTACATTGGTACCAGTAGAGTGAGGCATTGATGAAAAGATACCCAAAAATGTGGAAGTGACTTTGGAATTGGGTAATAGGCAGAGGTTAATCCTTAAGACCATAGGAAAAATATCTCCAGGCAATGTCAGAGACCTTCATGGCAGCCCCTCCCAGTGCAGGTCCAGAGGCCCAGGGCCGGGAAAAATGGATTTGTGGGCTGGGCCCAGGGTCTCCATGCTGTGTGCAGCCTAGGTACTTGGTGCCCTGTGTCCCAGCCACTCCAGCCATGGCTGAAAGGGGCAAACATACAGCTCAGTCTGTCGTTTCCGAGGGTGAAAGCCCCAAGCCTTGGCAGCTTCCATGTGGTGTTCAGCCTGTGGTGCACTGAGGTCGAGGACTAAGGCTTGGGAACCTCAGCCGAGATTTCAGAAGATGTATGGAAATACCAGGAATCCCAGGCAAAAGTTTGCTGCAGGGAGAAGGCCCTTATGGAGAACTTCTGCTGGGGCCATGTGGAAGAGAAATGTGGGGTCAGAGCCCCCAGAGAGAGTCTCTACTGGGGCACTGCCTAGTGGAGCTGCAAGAAGAGGGCCACCATCCTGCACACCCCAGAATGGTAGATTCATTGACAGCTTGCACTGTGCTCCTGAAAAAGCTGCAGACACTCAATGCCAGTCCATAAAAGCAGCCAGGAGGGAGGCTGTACCCTGCAAAGCCAGAGAGGCAGAGGTGCCCAAGACCATGGGAACCCACCTCTTGCATTAGCATGATCTGGATGTGAGACCTGGTGTCAAGGGAGATCATTTTAGAGCTTTAAAATTTAACTGTCCTGATGGATTTCAAACTTGCATGGTCCTGTAACCCCTTTGTTTTGACCAATTTCTTCCATTTGGAATAGCTGTATTTACCCAATACCTGTATCCCCATTGTATCTAGGAAGTAACTAGCTTGCTTTTGATTTTACAGGCTCATAGGTGAAAGGGAGTTGCCTTGTCTCAGATGAGACTTTGGACTATGGACTTCTGGGTTAGTGCTGAAATGAGTTAAAAGTCTGGGGGAATGTTGACAAGATTCAATTGGTTTTGAAATGTGAGGACATGGAATTTGGAGGGGCCAGGGGCAGAATGATATGGTTTGACTGTGTCCTCACCTAAATCTCAACTTGAATTGTATCTTCCAGAATTCCCACGTGTTGTGGGAGAGACCCAGTGGGAGGTAGTTGAATCATGGGATCTGGTCTTACCTGTGTCATTCTCGTGTTAATAAATAAGTCTCACGAGATCTGATGGGTTTATCAGGGATTCTTTTTTTTGCTTCTTCCTCATTTTCTCTTGCCACCACCATATAAGAAGGGCTTTTTGCTTCCCACCATGATTCTGAGGCCTCCCCAGCCATGTAGCATTGTAAGTCTAATTAAACCTCTTTTTCTTCCCAGTCTTAGGTATGTCTTTATTGGCAGCATGAAAACAGAAAAATATACATATAGAATGCTAAGGTTACATCCTATAGAACTGGATATATTTATTAGAACCCTCCCCAGCCTAATCAGAAATATGTGAGCTCTGAGCTAGTTGCAAAGCCTGACAATACATCAACATATTTATCTTTGAAACCAGGATAATACTAAAAAATTTCTAATAGGATTTCTTAAAGTATGATTTTCAAAAGGTTAAAAATTATGACTCTCATTCCAATATAAAATTAACACTTGTCAAAGTTTATACGTGACTTATTACTTAATGATGGACCCAGTAGCATGTTATGAGTAGCTTAAAGAACATTTGAGAATACATATACATATACACACACACACACACACACACACACACACACACACACACACATATCTAGAGATAAACACAGCATTTGATGAGTTACTGAATTAAATGTGAAACTGGTTAATGTCCAAGGCTATAAACCATAATATACTGCTCAGGAGATGGGTGCACCAAAATCTCACAAATCACCACTAAAGAACTTACTCATGTAAACAAATACCAGCTGTTCCCCTAAAACCTATGGAAATAAAAAATTAAATAAATAAATACATAAAAATTAAAAATAAAACATAATACTTCAGGTTATCTCTTTCACTGGACAGATAGGTATTACATCTCAACCAGACAGAATTCTACAGGTTAAACACTACCTGCAGAAGATTGAAAATCACTCAGTAAGTAAAGCCAGCACTGCACTGAAAACTACACAGTAAACTCATTTCCCTATATCCAAGCTGTGAACATTTTTGTTTTGACAGTTTTCCTTCTTATGGTCACAGTCTCCAAAGATTATTCTTCACCACATAAAAAGCTGGTCTTATTAGATTTGGCTTGATTATTATGATAGAGAAAGCAACAGTGTCACTGAACTTAATATGCCTTCTTGAATTTGTTCTGCAAATTAGACTCAAACAGTTTTGACAACTAATACTGCCAAATGTTTACTCTCTGTGTATAAGTTCAAAGGAAATCACAGATTGTCTCCCAAACACTGACTTATTCTAAGATTTCTGGGACTGGGAAGCAAAGCCCATGATACACTATCTTTCAGATTTCCAAATTACATATTTGTATAAATTTGTCTCAAATTGAGAATCTTCCCGTTTTTTTAAGGTCCTCAACTTATTAGATAGTGAATTTCTTACCTCCTGTGAGACTCACTTTGTAATTCAGGTAACAAGTTAATTTTAGATTTATGGAGTTTGTCTCCAAATATATAAACTTGATCTCTATCTCTTAATATGAGCTTGAATATCTGATTAAACAATATTTTTCTCAAACTTAAAACTCCAATTATGACCTTGGATGAACTATTGGTTTGTTCAATTATATCCTAATAAGATGAAAGAAAGTCATATTTCATATATGCAAATAAGGGATTACAAATAAAAAACCTAAACAAAATTTTGTTTTTATCTTTGAGGAGATACTAAAAATTAGATATTAATTTAAAATAATTTATTTCAGCTTAAAAAAGAATAATCTGCTAAACTNAATAATTTATTTCAGCTTAAAAAAGAATAATCTGCTAAACTGTGTGTTAGAAAGTAGTTGAAAAGAGATAAAGAATTTTGTATACTAACTTGAAATAAAACATTAAAAATTATTAAAACAATATTCCAAAATTTCACCTCTAGCCAAGATGGAAAATCTTTGTGGTAATTTGTTACACCAACAATAGAAAACTAATATAAGTCTCACAAATTAAGGTACAGAACTCACCTTCCCATATTAAGTAATTATAAGTCCAAACAAAAAGTTTTACAAAAGCTTTTAGGACATAAACAAATGGCAGCTAAGGACATTGATCTCTGAGTAAAAGAAAAACAAAGTAACTCCTGCATGTTCCACCAATGAGTTTCCAGGCTCAGCAAAATAGAATTCAGGTTGAGCCTTGTGGCCTCCCTGTCTTGGAGGGATGAAGTTGCATGTTCAAACGGATGAAGCCAACCAATATCTCAATGCCAAGTATTGAACAGAGGAGAGTTGCACAGAGTGAGAGCTCTGAAGACATGCAGAGGATGTTCCTGAAGTTTTCTCAGTGATCATTAGCCTATGTGTATAAGGATGGGGAAAAACACACAGAAAGGGAGAAGATAAAACAATTTCTGGAGCCCCTAAAGAGGTAGGGATATTCATTTTCCCAACTGCTCTATTGTTAAACTTCATAACATACAGCACTTGAGAAGAATACTCAATAGTAGGGACAAATTAGCCCTAATTTAAAGTTTGCTCTGGTTCCACTTTAAAGCTTAAAAGCGTCCCTTGAAAGTACAAAACTATTTCCAAGAAAAATAACTGTATCTAAGCACAAAGTTCGAAGTTATTTGAAGAAATACAACAACACAAATCTTCACTCAACAATAGAGAGTTCAGAATGCCCATCATCTATTGCCCAGGTGGAAAAACATGACCAATAATAAAAAAAAAAAATTAGTCAAAAGAAAGAGACTCAGATATGATACTTATGATACATTAATAGACATAGGTATTGATTAGCTAATAAATGTCTACTTCATATGCTCAATAAGTTAGCAGGAAGCATGAGCATGTTAAGAAAGATATGGGAACATATAAAAATACCCAAATCAAACTCATAGAAATTAAAAACTCAAGATCTGAGATGAAAAATACACTGAAGGGGCTAACAGTAGAAGGAAATGTTATTGTTGCAAGCTGCTTTTAAAATTATTACCATTAATTCCTGCCTCTTGGCATTCATAACAACGTGGAAAGTCTTATCCTTAAGTAACTTACTTTTAAGACAAGATACAGCAATGTTGAAAGGCTATCATTTGTGTGTTAGAAGACTGTGACTTTCTTCAAGCTAGATTATTCTCCATTGCCTTCTCTGCTTTCTATGCATTGATAAAGCAAGCAGTTGTGGTGCACAGGCCCACATGGCAAGAAGCTGAATGCAGTCTCTGGTGAACAGCCAGTTGGAGACTGAGGCTGATAACTAACAGACCTCTAGGAACTTAACTCCACCCACAACTATGTGAGATTGAAAGCAGATCCTTCCCACATTAAGCCTTCATGTGAGACCACTGACCTTGTGAACATCTGGATTTCAGGCTTGGGAGAGACCATAAAGCAACAGACCCGTTTATTCCATGCCCACGGCTCCTAACCACAGAACATACGAAATAATAAATGCAGTTTATTTTTAACTGCTAGTTTGTGATAATTTATTATGCACCAATGGTAACTAACATAACTAGAAACTTGATATAATTAGAAATTTGCACAATTGTAACACATTTCATAGTTTATTTTCAGACCTAGGACTTGTAATAGAAGAATTTCTACATTGTAATCCCTAAACCCGTGAATATGTTACGATACATGGTAATAGAGACTTTTCAGTTTAATTATGAAATTTCAGATGCGGAGAGCATCCTGAATTATCCAGTTAGGCCCAATGCAATCCCAGGGGTCTTTACAAGGGTAAAAGCAAGTCAAAGAAGAAGATGTGAATATGGAAGCATAGGTCAGAGTGAGGTGGTTGCTGCTTGCAACGGGTGCATGAGTGAAGGGATGGGGGGTAGATTCTATAAGCTGAGAAATACAAGTTAAATGAATGAAGTTTTTTCTAGAACCTTCTAAAGGCATATTTCCTTGCTGGCTCCTTTGTTTTAGCCCAGTGAGACCCAGTTTGGAGCTCTGATTACAGAATTGTAAGATAATAAGTTTGGGATTCTTTAAGTCACAAAGTTTATAGTTATTTGTTACAGCACCAATAGAAAACTAATACAAATCATATAAATTAAGGCAAATAATATCCACTCTTCTAATATCTTTTATAATCTGTTATTCTTCCTCAAGTTTTGTCTTTCGTTATACTCGTATATTCTGAGACAACCTAAATATACTTTTCCACAAAATTATTCACTCTACACTTGGAAAACAATTTTTTTTTTTTTAATTATCTATCGTGTGGTTCTATTTCTTGTCACTAGTACTCTGGGTATACTCTAAGCCACTCAAATGAATAAACTTTCATCCAAGTCACTAACTTTTATTTCTCAAGAAGAAATGGGAAAGAGAAAGCTGGGAAGTGTGTCTTAACCAAATATTTTAGAAGATTAGCAAAGTATAAAAATACACTTAACATAACTGTCTATAGCCACACATCTTTTACACATGTTTTTAAGTGATTCATTAATGTGACTCAAACATAAAACCACCATTCTGTACCAAATAAAATGAAGCAAAAGTATAAAAATTTAAATATCATTATTCAGTCTTACTAAGAATGTATGCAGATATGCAACATTATTTATTAATTAACAATTTAATAATGCAAAGTTTTTAAGTTACCTAAAGCTCTTGGAAATTGTTTAAACTTACAAAGACAAAACAATCTAAGCTAACAGAGAAAAACAATCTGTTGCTACAAAAATTTTTGTTGGGGCCGGGCGCGGTGGCTCAAGCCTGTAATCCCAGCACTTTGGGAGGCCGAGGCGGGCGGATCACGAGGTCAGGAAATCGAGACCATCCTGGCTAACACGGTGAAACCCCGTCTCTACTAAAATACAAAAAACTAGCCGGGCGAGGTGGCGGGCGCCTGTAGTCCCAGCTACTCAGGAGGCTGAGGCAGGAGAATGGCGTAAACCCAGGAGGCGGAGCTTGCAGTGAGCCAAGATCACGCCACTGCACTCCAGCCTGGGTGACAGAGCAAGACTCCGTCTCAAAAAATAAAAAAATAAAATAAAAATAAAAAATAAAAATTTTGTTGTAATCATTATTCTAATAAACATAATAAATTTAAGGTTGTCATAACATTTGATGGTATGTGATAGCTTATGTAGTCCACTTGATCAGATAACCAGTATAAATTTAGAATGTTTATCATAATCTTCCATGTTATGTGATGATTTATGTAGCTTACCAGATCAGATAACCAATATAGGATTAGATAGTTAATACTAACTGGTTCCTTCACTGGTAACAAGCACAAGTTTGTTAAAGATTAATAAATAATATGTACACTTGTATTATCTTCCCAAATGATAAGCTCTGGGAAAGGGCACATAACCATTTAGTTGAAACACACATCCAATTATTACACTGCCCTAAGATGTAAGACTTACCTTCATTATGCAAATGTACATTCTGAAAATTTTCCTGAGCCAGGAGTTCCTCAAAATAGAATTATTTTTTTAAATCCTGTGCATTTAATGTATTAAAATTAGTTTCTTTATTCTTTGGAAACTTTAGGAATATTTTATTTACTTAAGCATTGTGTTATCTTTATAAATCAATGGCAACAGAGCTGGTTTAAGAGATGTTACAATTAATTTAGTAATATTTTTCAGAAGTAGAAATGTATGTTACACTTATATTAAAAGGAAAGTCCTTCTCATGTACAAATACACAGACCAATAGACATGCAAAGTTTATATTTGCACTAAATATATACTTTTATATAACAATGATATATTTATGTAGTTGTATATTATCCAGATGTGAAGAGTAAACATAGAAACATAATAACGGCTCACTCCATATCTCAAGGGTTGTCCTCCTCTCCTGCCCCAGTGGACAAGAAACTACTAATTGATTTGAGCTCATAAACCAGACAAAAAAACACAAAAACTCACAAAACAGGTTCTCTGTCATCTCTCACCTAACAGAATTGTTCTCAATCATTTGTCCTACAGAGAGGACTAATATTCAGATCATAAAACCAAACCCCAATTGTTGCTCTCATCAGTATGAAATAAGTTACCAATAGTGTGTGAGTCCAAAAGAAAAGCAAAGCAGAAAAGTAAGAATGGGGGAGGGAAAAGAGGGTGGGCAGAGAGACAAAGTTCAGGTGTTATTACTTCTGGAGATGAAAATCTGCTTGTGCTAAACAGTCTATTAGGAGTATGTTGGGAAAAATACTCCATGGATATCCCAAAGTCCTTCAGCAAAGGCAACAGCTTTTTGTCTAGACTAACACTTCAGGGTGTTTGTATAGTCAATAGTTTTGGCAGATACAGTATCTCCCTCACTCCCAGCCAGGAAACAGACTTATTTGTTGTGGAGGATAATGAAGATAATGCCTCTCTTTAGTGCAAAGTGTGGACAGCTTTTCTAGGAGCCTAGTTAAAAGATTAGAATTACCTAAAATTATAGTCCCTCATCTGTGACACACACTTGCTATATGTGCAAAATCCAACCAGGCTTCTCTATGCATTGTTCCATGGACTTGGAGGATGCAAGAACCCATGCAAACCTTACATTTATGCTGCCTGCTATGCTGCAATGAAGTCCTTTGCTCTGACCCAGAAATCTCATATGTTCTGCTAGCATCAATGAAACAGTGACCAGCTAACAAATTAACTTGTATGGTAAAATCTCACATCCTTCACAGTTCCTGAGAGTACAGTTCTTTAACCATGTAATTTCCTTATGTCTTTTAGGTAAGACTACCTGGGCATGTTTGTGTATGATTTCCAAAACTGTTAAAGCATAAGTTACAAAAATTTAAAAACTTGCCTCTGCCACCCATATAAAATGAACCTGTGCCAAAAATTACATTTGATTCATGAATTAATAAGTTAACAGGTATATTAATGTGACTCCTTCAAAGAGCATTTGAGAAGCTACATTATTTATAAAGGAATAAGAGTACTGGGTTGGATACAAAACTAGTTAATATTCTATAAGAATAGAAACCATAACAGTTGGGCCTCTATCAGAACAAAATGGTCAAGATGAACTCTGTCACTGAAAAGCTGTAAAATAGTCCAGTGAATAGAAAGTCATGTGTGACTAAACTATTTTCCTAATTTAATCTACCAGTATTCTCATGTACAAACCATAAAGCCAAAAAAATTTGAACTACAGGGCATTTCCCAAGCAAAACACCATGCACTATGTCTTAATGACACTATTACTTTCAGGAATTAGACTCCATGCCAACCCAAATTAAGAAAATTCCTTCATTATCTGACATGATGAAATTCATATATTCTAAAGTTCTAGAGGTTTGATTTTTACATTTAAGTTGCAATTTACTTGAAATGATTTTTTGTGTACACAATGAGGTAGAGTTCCACTCTTTCATTTATTAAAGGATAACAATTAAGCCTGAAACTGTGAAAAGTGTGATATATTATTCTACTTGTAAGTCTATTACCTTTGGAACTTGAACAAATGGAGGAGATGAGCCTTTAACCTCTCCTGGGCAATGCATTGTCTCTAAATTCTAAGGCATGTATCCTATTCAATAGTAAGTCTGATCTGTGCATAAATGTGAAAATAATCACGGAGCATTGTTTCCTAAAAGTAATTTTTCACAATATCATTTAGTGAATAGATATCCTCTCCCCAGTGAACTGCAAAGCAACTTGCTCGTGTAACATGTTTTCATATAGTCATGGTTCCCAGTTCTCTTTAAATGCTTTATTTCTATTTTATATTAATATCTTAATTTCATGTTATTCACATTAATCCTGCAGCATGTTATAATATTTTTGACAAGTCATATTGTGTGCTAGAAAAATTGCTCTGCTTCTTTTTCTTTAGTATTCTCTGGATTACTTTTCACCATTTACACTTCTAAAAGAAGTTTAGAATCAGTTGGTCAAGTACCACGAATAAACTTTTTGAAATTTTACTGAAATTGAATTGACCTTAGGAATCAAATTTTGCAGAATTGATGCCTTATAATATCCAGTAATTACACATGTAAGTATCATGTATCTTTAAACTTTTACTTTTTTATTTAATATTAAAACATTCAAACCATAGATAAATTAATTGACATGTTAGACTATCACAAGCAGAGGGTATTAAAAAAAAGGCTAACCTAGCCAAACAAACTCCATCTAAGAGTGAAAAAAAGCTACATTCACATTTCTGAGCACAGATTAATCTCAGAAAAAATATATTAAGATATAAAAACAATTCCAGAGGAAAATATATATATATATATACAATTTTTAACATAAGTAT
Source organism: Rhinopithecus bieti (assembly GCF_001698545.2). NCBI lineage: Eukaryota > Metazoa > Chordata > Mammalia > Primates > Cercopithecidae > Rhinopithecus > Rhinopithecus bieti. The sequence continues at coordinate 71,238 of NW_016809886.1, read as the reverse complement.
ATTTTACGCTATATTTGGGACAAATTTGGTAAATCTGGCAGTCTTTTTTCCAGATTATGTGTTGATATGGTATCTCCCTTAATATGTAACTATATACATAAAAGTCATTTATACAAAATACAAAAATGAATAGAACTAGGCAATATAATATTAGAGATACATGGAGTAAATCTATACATTTTTTTTTTTTTAAAGAGAATGTGTAGTACCAAATTCAGTACTAGGCTTGACCACCACAATATAGTAAAGATTACAATAAGGCAAGTCACATGACATTGTTGGTTTCCCAGTGTATATGAAGTTATATTTATTCTATATTGCAGTCTATTCATTGTGGAATAGCATTATGTCTAAAAACAAGTGCACACACCTTAATTAAAAATACTTTATTGCTAAAAATGCTAATGATAATCTTAGCCTGCAGTAAGTCATAATCATTTTGCTGATGTACAGTTGGATCTCCTTGTTGATAGCTAATTACTGATCCGGGTGCTGGTTACTGAAGGGTGAGTTTGCTGTGCCAATTTCTTATAAAAAGACAATGAAGTTGGCCCCATTTACAGATTCTGCCTTTCATGAAAGACTTATATGTAGCATGCAATGCTGTTTAATAACATTTTAGCTACAGCAAAGCTTTAAAAATTGGAGTCAATTCTGTCAAAGCCCACCACTTCTTTATTATCTATGTATATCTAATATTCTAAATATTTTGTTGTTATTCCAAGAGTGTTCATGGCATCTTCACCAGAGGTATATTCCATCTCAATAAACTACATTCTTTGTTCATCCATAAGAAGCAACTTCTCATCCCTTCAAGATTTATCATGAGATTGCAGTAATTTAGTCAAATCTTCAGGCTCTAGAACAAGAGAATTCTAGGTCTCCTGCTATTTCTAACACATCTGCAGTTACTTCCTTCATTTAAGTCTTAACTCTTGAAACCTCTAAAGTCATCCATGAAGATTGGGATTAACCTCTTCCAACTCCTGTTAATGCTGATAAGTTGACCTCCTCCCGTGAATCCCAAATGTTCTTAATGACATCTACAATAGTGAAAACTTTCCAAAAGGTTTTCAATTTTCTTCACCCAGATTTATCAGTGGAATCACTATCTATGGCAGCTACAGTCTTATGAAATGTACTTTTTAAATAATAAGACTTTAAAGTCAAAATTACTCCATAACCTTCAGGCTGCAGAATAGGTGTTGTGCTAGCAGACAGGGAAACATTAATCTCCTTGCACATCTCCATCAGTGCTTGTAGCTGACCAGGCATATTGCCAATGGACAGTCATATTTTGAAAGGAACCTTTCTCTGAGCATCAGGTAACAACATTGGGCTTAAAATATCCAGTAAACCATGCTGTAAACAGATGGGTTGTCATCTAGGTTTTGTTGTTTCATTGATAGAACAGAGAGTAGATTCAGCATAATTCTTAAGGGTCCTGGGATTTTCAGAATGGTATAATTGTGCAGCAGCTTCAGCTTAGTCACTAGTTGTGTTAGCTCCTAACAAAAGAGTCAGTCTGTCCTTTGAAGCCAGGCATTGACTTTTCTTTTCTAGCTATGAAAGTCTTAGATGGCATCTTCGTCAAAAAAAATGGCTGTTTTGTCTAAATTCTCTTGTTTAGTATAGCCACCTATATTTCTGATGTTGACTAGATTTTCTGGATAACTTGCTGCACTTCTACACCAGCACTTGCTGCTTAAACTTGCACTTTTATGTTATGGAGATGGCTTCTTTCCTTAAACCTCATGAATCAAACTCTGCTAGCTTCAAACTTTTATTCTGCAACTTCTTCACCTTTCTCGGCCTTCATAGAATTGAAGAGTGTTCAATTTGCTCTGCATTAGGCTTTGGGTTAAGGGAATGTTGTGGTTGGTTTGATCTTCTATCTAGACAAATAAAACCTTCTTCATATCAGCAATGAGGCTGATTTGCTTCTTTATCATTTGTATGTTCACTGGAGTAGCATTTTTAATTTCTTTCAAGAAGGTTTTATTTGCAGTCACAACTTGGCTAACTGTTTGGCACAAGAAGCCTAACTGTTAACCCGTCTAAGGTTTCAACATGCCTTCCTCAGTTTAATCATTATTAGCTTTTTACTTAACGTGAGAGACATGTAACCCTTCCTTTCAACTGAGCAATTAGTGGTGTGTGTTAAGTTATTAACTGGCCGAATGTTATTTTATTTTAATGGGAGGCCTAAAGAGAGGGAAAAAGATAAGGAATTAAATTGCTGGTGGAGAAGGTATAGTATACAAAACAATTATTGATTAACTTTGCCATTCACAGGGTTGAAAATAATTGCAATAGTAATATTAAAGGTCACCAAACACAGATCACCATAACAGATATCATAATAATTTAAAAAGTTGAAATACTTTGAGAATGAACAAAATGGGACACTGAGACATGAAGTGAGTGCATACAGTTGGGAAAATGGCACCTATAGATATACTCAGTGCAAGGTTGTCACAAACCAATTTGCAAAAATTGCAGTATCTGTGAAGCATAAAAAAGACATCACCATAAAATGAAGCTATGCCTGTAATATTTTGAAACTCTGACATGTTTGTTCTCCAATTAAAAATTTAAAATTTTGGGAGGCTGACGTGAGCAGATCACAAGGTTGGGAGATTGACACCATCCTGGCTAACATGGTGAAACCCCATCTCTACTAAAAATGCAAAAAATTAGCCAGGTGTGGTGGCGGGCACCTGTAGTCCCAGCTACTCGAGAGGCTGAGGAAGTAGAATGGCGTGAACATGGGAGGCGGAGCTTGCAGTGAGCTGAGATCGTGCCACTGCACTCCAGCCTGGGCGACAGAACGAGACTCTGTCTCGAAAAGAATAAATGAATAAATTAAAAAAAAAATTGAAAGGTTGCCAACTATATATACAGCTTTTAGATTGTGTTGTCCTTGAGATATAAACTAGCTCATTCTGGATAGAAGGAAGTGTTCCAATTTAAGTAAAATTTTCTAAGCAGTTACTATTTTAGGTCAGATAACTTAGAGGGGACTTTGACTTAACCGGCTTCTTTTGAGATAGTATTATACAATTAAAAAATGTCCTCTTTAACTATAGAACCATAGTCAGGTCAAATTAGTTCTGAATAGGTGAAAAGATCCTTAAAAAAGTTTGAGAACAAAGGCATCAAACCCCTTTTGAGTTGATCATTAGCTCTTTATTGAGGAACTTTTTATTCATAAATTCTGTTCTTTATTCAGCATAACAAATATTATGATAAATAAAAAAGTACAAGAAAATTAGTGGTATTGTATTATGATAAGCCTCCAATTAGAGACAATTTCACCTATGCAACCATTGTATTCAAAGTCTAAAATGAAAACTCATCTGAATTTAGTATTTCAGGTATGACTATGTTGGGGAAGTATAATTAAAACCTGAATCTTTTTCTAATCTAGAAAAGCCTCTCCACAATGGTAGTAGAGAAAAAAGAAGCTTTAGTTATTAAATAAACATTAAACCAGAATGTGATGTGCATTTCAGGCCATCCATTAACAGATTGAAAAGACAGAAAGAAATCTCCCCCTTTTATATAGGTAAGCAAAAATATCCCATTATGTGCATTTTTTTCAAGAAAAATGATAATTAGACCTCAAATAAGAGGACTTGATAATACCATTTATAACAAATAGTTCATCCTAGAGTTGCCTAGTAATTGAGGTGACCATCTGTATTAGTTAACTGGCTTTTTCCAGAAATAAAAAAAAAAAAATTGTTACATCTTTATACTAGGAGGTCGCTTTGCAACTTGGAGCAAAATGTGCGCAAAACTTAGACTCCTATCCTCCCACAGAAACTGAGAGATATGTGTGCTGTTATAGTTCTTTTTACTCTTGTTGTTTGGTGAGTTCTGAGTTCTTGTCCCACCACTGAGAAGAATGATGTATGTGGACACTGGAGAGTAAGGCAGAGTAGAATTTACTGAGTGACAGAAAAACTCTTGGCAGTAAGAGGGGACCCAAAAGTGAGTTGCTGACCATGAGGCTGAGACCAGAGGTTTTTATGGGCTTGGAATGAGGAAGTGCATGCTGCTTGGTTTATGGGTAGGCTAGGAAAAAGCACCATTCAGAAAGAGGCATGATAGCATAAAAGATAATCTGGGGAGGGTAGGTATATGTAAAATAGGTGAAGAATGAGGACCAATTGGGAGACAGCACACCAAATAGCAATGGGAGCTCTCAATCCAGCCTGTGGATTTTATCCAGAAATTGTAGCTTGGTTTCCAGACTTTAGACTGTCCTTGGCTTAAAGATGAGTTTCACTGGGGACCTGTCCCTGCCTATCTAAGAATCTGTCTGCCTCCTATTGCTATCACTGCTATCTCTCCTGTTGTTTGTATTCCAGAGAGGTGACTCCCAAGTTCTTTAGGAAGACATTGCTGGGCCATAAAAGTCACAAAAGGCTAGCTAAAAAAGACCCATTAAGCCTCTTATTTTGCATTTGTAGTTTTTTTTTTTTTTTTTTTTTTTTTTTTTTTTTTTTTT
>NW_016809886.1:47410-61363 GCF_001698545.2 Rhinopithecus bieti | reverse complement strand
AAAGGAGGGACCTGTCTTTTCCTCAGAGAAGATTGTTGTTTCTACATAAATGAATCTGGACTCGTAGAAACGCGAGTTCAACAACTACATAAACTCAGCCTAGAATTGCAGAAACAACAATTCACCTCTGCTGCCAACAGCTGGTGGAATTCCTCCATGTACTCCCTTCTAGTGCCCCTCATAGGACCATTCATAAGTATACTTCTCTTACTCACTATAGGACCATGTATAATAAACAGATTAACAAACTTTGTAAAAGAAAGACTCAACACTGTCCAGCTTATGGTCCTGAGAGCCCAGTACCAACCTGTACTCACCGAGACTTCCGAGTCAGACATATAAGACCCAAGATTGGCTCTCAAGGTACTAGAGAGAGGGGGAAATGAGGAGTGGAAAAATACTGAATATCAGAGGTCAGAAAAGTCAGGAAACTCCCCTTAATGCTAAAACAACAAGGTTATCTGGAAAGTCCCTAGCAGGGCAGGCGGCCATTTGTGGTTTGGTCAAAGGGTGGGAACCAATGAACAACTGACTAATGTTTAACTTTAAATGCCAGCCAATTGTAAACCTACAACTGTAAAATCCCCAGTGACTCTGTAACTTGCTGTAACTTGTTTGTGTCTGACTATAAAAGATGGCTGAACACCGAGCTCGGGGTCTCTCCCTAGGATCCGATGCCTAGCTGGAGGGAACCGAGTTCGAACTCGAAATAAAGTGATCCCTGCCACTTGGCTTTGTCTCTGGACTCTGGTGGTTGCTTTTGGGTCATCGAGGGTCTGGGCATTACAGCAAAAGATCCCATAGTCATCCAGAAGGTTTTGGAGATTAGATGGTAAGCACCCAGGCTCTGCTTTGCCACATATGCTTCTTTTGTGAGAGCTCTGATCCACATGAATTCATAAGAGGAGAAGGCAAGTAAAGGCAGCTAGACCTGGGTGTGGCTGTAAGACATTCCACACAAGAGCCTCATCAAATAATAAATAAACATAAATAATCTTTGTTTGATAAACATGTTAGTAGTGTAGGAGTGGAACTTGAACTTTACCAAAAAAAAAGTCATTGAAATTAAGCAGATTTAACAAAATAACTTAAAATGTCCATATCTGTTTGGTACATTGCAGTCATTCTAATACAACAAGAATACTTAAGATGAGGATCATTATCTCTGTGAGGATGAAAAGACCAATGAATACCTAACTAACTGCCCATCCCAAGCTGAGCACAATTTATGCTTGTTCTTTGATATGCAACTGGAGCTGCTGCTCTTCACAGACTCTGATCACTTAAACTCACAATTATTCTCAAGACTTTGCTCAATAACAAATAACACTTCATTTGTAATTGTAAAGCCTTACCTCACTGATCTTAGCAATTGGCATTATTTCTCTAAAATCAAAATTTCCTATGCATGCACCTGTCTTATGAATAAAAAGCATAGGGGCTTGTGAACAGTTTTCTTGTACAGTCTTCTCTGTAGTTTTGCTTCCTAAGTTCTTATAATTCAGTTAGAAAACGGAACGGTGACGCTTTCAAGGTTTGCGTGCATGCCTTATATTTAAAAAAGAAATTATTGTCAACATGCAACATTTTCTGTACTGGCAAATACAAACTATGGGTTTGCTTATTCTCTTCAATTGACCCAATGAAGGGGAAATTGCGGCTCCATCACTATATTTCCCAAGGGACAATCTTAAGGAATTTCAGAAATGTAGTAGTTTAATTAAACTGCCATAAAAAGAATAAAAAAGTCTATGTCATCACATCGTATTTCTTAGTTAAGCTCATTACATATGCAATATGTATATAATTTAATAAGCTTAACTAAGAAATATGGAATATGTGTGTATACATATATACATAAAAATAACATATCTCCACATCTGGCCAGGGATGCTACAGTTGGTTGGAACATTTTGACTCATGCCTCAACAAAGCGTTATATAAAGTTGAGGCTAGGTGCAGTGGCTCACTCCTGTAATCCTAGCACTTTGGGCAGCCAAGGCGGGTGAATCGCTTGAGCTCAGGAGTTTGAGAACAGCCTGGATGACATGGCGGAACCCCTTCTCTACTAGAAATACAAAAATTAGCCAGGTATGATGGCATGCACTTGTAGTCCAGATACTTGGGGGGCTGAGGCAGGATTGCTTGAACTCTGGAGGTCAAGGCTGCAGAAAGCAGAGATGGCACCATTCCACTCCAGCCTGGGTGATAAAGTGAGAACCTGTCTAAACACACACACACACACACACACACACACACACACACAACAACAACAACAACAACAATAAAACAATAAAAAGTTGATTGATAATCTAACTTATCCCTTGCTTCCTTTGATCTCTCATCACTGCTGGAGCATCTGATGACTGACATCATCAGCAAAGGCACATCACTAGATAGAAAGCAAGCCAGGAGGAACAGAAACAGAAATAAAACTGTCTGTCAAAGATACGCAACCAAAAAGCAATATTTTACAGGCATATTATCACTGTCAGATAAACGAATAGGTAAGTGAAATAAATGCAGCCTGAAATTAAAGAAGAAAAGAGATTTTTCAACTTAAATTTTGAAAGACTGAGTAATTCTGAAGGTAAAATTATTTATGAATGCCACATTGTTTTACAGTCTAAAGCATAGAAACAATTTGCAGACAATGCATGTATTTGTTCTTCTGCCATAGTTATGCAGTTCGGAAGCTGAATAGATGTTGTTAATGATTTAACAACTCTTGATTTTTTTTTTTTTTTTTCTCTGTAAAGCAACACACAAAAGCTACCATAAGATTAGAGCATTTTGGATCAGTATATGGCTATCAATCAATCATGTTTTCTTAACAGTTACACCAATTACTTCCCACTGTATATGAAGAAAATTAAATTACACCATCTGGATATCTTTGAGCAGTAAGAACTTAAAGCATAGCTTAAATTTAAGTTTATAGTTTAATGCTCTACCTTTTATTCATTATGGATCATGGCAATGATCTGAGATAGCATCCTACTATTTTGTTGTTGTTGTTGTTGTTTTTGAGACAGGGTCTCATTTTGTTGCCCAGGTTAGAGTGCAGTGGGACAGACATGACTCACTGCAGCCTCTGTCTCCTGGGCTCAAGTAAACCTCCTGCCTAAGCCTTCTGAGTAGCTTGGACAGGGTTTGTGCCATCATGCCCTGCTAATTTTTTATTTATTTATTTATTTATTTTTTTTGTAGAGACATGATCTTGCCATGTTGCTTAGGCTGTTCCTGAATTCATGGGCTCAAGCAATCCTCCCCCTCGGCCTCCCAAAGTGCTGGCATGACAAGGATGAACCACTGCACCTGACTCTTACTGCTATTTTTAGTGACAACCCTGGAAGAAAAGGCTTACATATCTTTATCAAAGTTAAAAAGTAAGTAAGTCTCTTTTTTGTGAGACCTTGCCCTATCCTTCCATTTACCAGTCCTGTTATCTGATCCTAAAGCACTCAGACACTTGCGCAGCCTCAGACTTTGTCCAAGAGTTCTATGCCCAAGTAACTCAATTTTTTAAAAATCCAAACAGAACATTTTACTTTTTAAAGATTGTTAAAGAAAAAAATAGTTCCATATTTTCCACTTCTGTGTTAAGTTATGCATTCTTATCTGTGAGAGACATTGTTTATACTTTGCACTGGAGTGACAAGCACTATGACCTAACACGTCTTTTGCCCCTCCAATTTCTAAGATTGAACTGAATTGTAACGACAGGTTATTTGTGCAGAAACACTTATACTAATGAAAGTAGCTTGTATTGAACTTTGAGTTTTCAGAGTGCAATTCCTAAGGGAGTCATTGCCAACCTTTCATCCCCAGAGCCCTCCCTCTGACGAACTCTTCTGGCTATTCAGCTTTTTTTGTGTCAAGTGCATGAGTCTCCCCTCTTCTCTCTGCCCTTCAGGAGTCCTCATCATCTTAATTGTGGTGAGTTATTTGACTTACCCTACTCAGAAAACTCTCCTTCTCTTTTCTTTGATTGTTTGCATGCTACATTCTAACCTGGGTTCAGAACATTTTAAAGTAATCTGATTAAAATCCAGTGAAACTAAACACAAGGGAGAGAATGGAATACAAAAGAAGCCAGATAACCTAAAGGAGATCAATTTAAATCTGTCGCTAAGCTTATTAATAATGTGGGGCTTGCCTTCTTCCTATGTTAATGCACCTTCTGGGATGTGCAGCAATAGGCCAGCAGGAATGTTTCCTTCTGACATGTTTTGTCTTTGAGCACCTCAGCCTTCCATCTGGAAAACCTCAAACGTTCTGTAGCAAACATATTACTGCCTCCAATTTTCTTCAGTTTTTCTGGCCCTCCCTGAATACTTGTTCCTTATGCCCTCTGAAAGTCTAATGTTATCCTAGAAAATATTACTTATTTATTTGCAATAAACATATTTATTTATTTCCAAATATATGTATTTGCTAGGATAACATTGGGTATGTGCCCATACATCATAGCTAGTCAAATACTATTAATGTAAGATTCTACAGAGTAAGTCTTGAAGAAGCAAGATCTACAGTGTGCTTATTGAACTCTGTTCTTGTTTATTTCTTCGAAAGTAGTTCATATATACTTACTAGAAAAACTGATTAGTATACTACTTTTCTCTTTCAGATATAAATACTTTTTTAAAAGTAAAGTTACATATAGGATTCTCCATATGTAGCAGGAAAAGGTGCTAGACAGTGTTTATTTTAAATGTTTAACAAGTTTAAATGAAACTTTCAAGATTGTGTTTATTAATTAAGGATTGTTAGTGTACATCTTATTATACTGTTAGCTTACTTAAAAATTATTTCAATTTTAAAGGATGATAATCTACTGTAGAATTAGTCACACAGAAGATGTCAAATGTAGAACTAATGTCAATGAAATAAATAAAAAAGCATTTAAAAAATCATTGCCCAAGTGCTATTAATTATTTCCTGGAGGGATTTACTCTAGATGCCTCTGTTTCATTATTTGATGATTACAATTTTCTTTGATTTCCAGGAATATCTGTTACTTTCTCATAGTTGATTTACAATCACTGTCCTCCTTACATAATTTGAAAAAAAAAAAAAAATCTGCTGGCATGGTCCAAGATGGTTTTTGACGTACGTAGCCTATAAAAATGGAGAACAATGAGTTTAGAAAGAAAAACACCACCCCTTGGGACCACTAGAAATGCTTTTCAATTTTGCTGCTACAATGAAAATTCCAACTCACATTCAATAAAGGTTCTCCTTGAAGTAGCCCTTCATTGTAACAGATGGCACTCAATTTGGTCATTTCTAAGGGAGATATCAATTTGTCTCCCAAAATGATGAGAATGCTGACAACATAGAAAAGATACAAGGCCAAGCATTTATGAATTTACACACTGTGAAGTGGAATAAAAGTGCTCAAAGGTGCTCATTATGGAACTGCTGTAACCAGACCCAGCATAAACATGGTTTGAGTTTTTTTTACACTCCATTACTATGCAATTGATATTTAGATGTGCATATGTATGCAGAATGGGACATATTTATATAATTGAAGCCCAAAGGCCAGAACAGAACATGTCTAAATTTTTTGGAGATGATTACAACTATGGAATCATCTAATAATTAGCCAAAGTCTGGATTAGGCTTTCACTGTGAACTCTCACCCCTAGTGTGACCGACTTCCCAAAGACAGAGAAACACACACTTTTAAAAGAAAAATACTGCATAATCTTTTCTTAATATTCATTAGTTGGCTCTACTAGGAGGAAAATGATCTATGCACACAAATCCTATTCTTCATTTCCATTTCCCATATAAACAGCTTCATTCTACCTATGAAAAACTGGGATGAATACCTTGACCTGGTTTCACAATCACCGTGTCCGTATTTTCAGAATAGAGTACCACTGGCTTAGCATTTTTAAGTCTTTGTTTACCTTTTGATTTAGCCTCATCTTTCCCCTTTTACCTAAAATTCTCCCTTTACTAGATGTAAATGTGTATACAACAGCATATGTTAAAAATAGTTTGAGGTACTACAAATTGTCTGTGTACAAACACACACTGACGATGATATACAATTATGTACATGCATGATATATATTAGTCCTCTATACACAGACTTAATGCATTTATAGATATATAATTGTAAGATGTTGCTGCTTTCTTTGAATATCTTAATAGTCAATCAAGAAGCATATCTAAAGTAAGCTACTTTGTGGCTATCTTTGTATGCACCATTGTATAACCTTGTTCAACAAGGAGGAGCCCAGGTGACATAACAAAATAAATAGACACGATGCTGCTGCTTAATTCAAGTACTTAAAGTTCATTTTCTTCTCCTTTTTGAATATACTCTAATTAGTTTAAAACCATTTTAGAGGATTTAAGTAATACGATCATATATGAACAGAGGATACAAATTATTAAATAAAGGATAACAAAAAATTTTCAAAGATACATAATTTGAAAGCAAATGGAGTGTGAGTATAACTAATCATCCAACACATCTGGCCTTGCTAGTGAAAACCAGTTTTGTTTCCCATTAGGTTAATATTATAATAAAATATGTATATAAAATCACCCTGAGAATAATTTAACTCTCAAAACAAATTGCTTTAAACTTCTAGTACTAATAGGTAGGTTATAATTTTACCTCAGGTGGATTAGATTTTGTTTAAATAATGACATTCTATTATATGAATTTACTCCTCTAATCTGTCAGAATCATTGCCTTAAAGTTGAATATATTTATATTGATACAATAGCCTCAGGCTTTGTATAATATTTAGTTTTTCTGTATTGGTAGTAATTTATTGAGTTGAATAAATGCTATATTTATCAAAGTAGGAAATGGCATATATACTTCATCATATAACATTACAACAGGGTACTTAATTCACAAGGCATTATATATTATTGTTAATTTTTATGAACACAGTTATGGTAAATATGTCAATGTAGAAAGAAGCATCTTGAGATTACTTATGTTATTATCTCCTCTCTATCATCATAAATTGTTATTAATTAACGGTAGTATGACTTTGTTCATGAGATGATCATTTAAAAAAATTAGTTATTCTGATCACTTAAGACAATTGGATCTTTTAAGTCATCCTTCTTGCTATTATAATTAAAATTACTTACTATTATCTGCAGTGTAATTAGTTTCATTAGTGATTTTAAAATTAAAGATTTTCTAATTCTTCATGACACAATTAAGTCATTTATACCTTCTAAAATTAGAGATATATAAACATGAGGATATTTATATATTTTTTTAAACATGACAAATATATTGTATGTTGGATATGTAATCTCTAAATAACACCAATATGTTGCAACGTTCCATATAAAACAGAAATTCCCTTAAGGAAATAATCTACTCTTATTCTTTCATTGCATAATCAAAGATATAATACATAATGCAATAGTGCAATTGCTAAGAGCAGGATTAATCAAGTTACAGTTTGGGAATATTGACTGTCAATTTGTTTTAACAATTTTATTACAGAGAAGGACTTCAATTTGGTAACGCTTCTTTAAAATGAAAACAAACTGTAGCCTTGCTAGATATTTAAATTAAGCATGCTATTTTGATCCTAACACACACAAAATAAGAACGTTATTCAACAGCATCACGACTTGTCTATGTATCAGTTGGAACTACTGGTGCTCAGTGTCCTCCATAGACATTGATCGCAATTACCCGATGAGTGGACAAGGTGATTGTTTTTCACTGACTTGAAGGGCATATGCAATAATTCAAAAATTCTTTTTTAAAAAACTGACTTTGGCCTTTTGAACCTGGCTTGGGAGAATGATGACTGAAGCAATCTTTAATGCAATTGCATTTGGACACCCTCAGTTAGACTTTAGGAAGTGTTCGTTGGCTCCTGGGTATTTGATAAGCATTTGACAATTGAAAATTCTTTCTCATTACACATAGATATTTTCATTCACATGTTTACATAGATTATGAATGCAAAAAAGTTGTAATAAATATCCCATGCTAAATTTTAATTATTTAAATTAACTGATTTTTTTTTTTTTGCTTATGTAGAAATGCAAATGAGAAATCAGGCTGCTTGAGATTATCCTACCACCACTACAACCACCATTTATATATTAGTGAACTCAATGCAGCATTTTATTTGTAGGAAGACTGACAGTGACAATGTGAAATTAAATTTCTTTGACTTATAAGTCTCTTATTAAACAATGTCTGAATAGTACATATGAAATCTCTCTCCTTCCATGGGGAGTATAATGGTAAGAAACAATAAATAACTGTCAATCTTTCCGGTTATCATCACTAATAGCTATTGAGGTATAGTTTAGAACAAGCACTGCAGGATGCATTACATATTATGGAAAGAGTCATAGTCTATGGTCATGCAATTAGAAAGTCAGAAAGGTCTCTACATCTCTAGACAACTTTGAAAACATGAATATTTCTAAAACTTGTCATATATAGCAAAAGTTTTGTGAATGCCTAACTAATTACCTGATAATATTGAAAGCTCCTAAGGCTTTAAAAGTACTATTGAGGACCTGGCCTAAAACAGCAGGAAGTTGCTCATTCATGTCAGATTAAAATGTAACAGAAAAAGTACTCTGATTTTCAGATGCAGAGAAATGGTGTATTTTAAAAGCTGAAATCAGAAAGGAAACAAAGCTTATTAGGAAGGTTTATTATTGCATACCAAAGTCATCTTAGTTCTTGTTTCATCAATAAGAAGTTTTCAGGAGTATCCAAATGATGTACATATCTTAAAAATAAAGTGTAGAAACTGTGTTCATCAGTAAATGAACAGGGAAAGCAGAAAAAAATATCGACTCTATTCTTTGGCATGGGTGCTCACTGATATAACGGTGTACGGGTCATACAATTGTGAAAATCCTAAGTATAATGTGAATACAGTGATTTCCTCATGCCTAGTAACTTAGATTGTCTCTGCATTTGCCTGTAGTGAATCCTCTGTTTCCTCTCCACATGTCTACCTGGTAAACAGCTTACAATCCTTTCCAGTTAAATATTTTGTTATCAAAACATTTCCAGATGCTCCCAAGAAGATTTAAATTCTGTTTTGAATATTATTGTATCAAATAATACAAGAAGTTTTCAGGAATATTCATATAATGCTCATATTTTAAAACCAAAATGTAGAAACTGTTCATCAGTAAATAAACAGGGAGTCCAAAAAAAATTATTGACTCCATTCCTTGGCATAAGTGCTATAATGATTTATTTTCATTATTAAATTGTCTAGTAGTAGGCATGCACACACACACATACACACTCACCTTTGTGTTAATAAACACTACAGAAAAAATATAGGTGGGTGAATACGGAGGTGAGAGGCAATAGAAACTTTCTGTAGAAACCTTCCTCTGGCTACTCGATAGCCATGTAAATCCTTCTATCCATTTTGAAACTTTCCTACAACAATTGTCTCAACAATACCGTGCTTAGACCTCAAACTATGCAATTTTAACACATAAAAATGAAGATGTACACATTTTCCCAGAAAGAGATACATGAGGTCATATCAGTTACTATATTCTCCTCCAAATGAAGTGATTTCTTTTTCTATAATAATTGTAGTCCTGCTTTAATATGCTATAAAGATCAAATACCATATTTTAACATCATTACAAGATCTCCCCATTATATGGTCATCATTAAAACATTAACTGGCTCAGTTCTAGCTAATTTTCCAATGAGGTAACTTAGTTGTGTTCTGCTTACCAGATCTACAGTTTTTCTGATTATATATGCAAAAAATACAATAACAGACTATCCATTGAGAACACCATAGTTAATTACCAGTTAATAATTATTGCTGCAGATAAAAATATTGTAATTGTCAGTCTGGTCCTATGTCCACTCAGTCACTGCATCTGCCACTTCAGGATTAAAATCAAACCCACTGAGATAAGAAAGCTGAAGTTCAATGACAGCCACTGCCACCATCATCCCAGGCCTGTGAAGAACAGACACCAAAGAACCTTGTAAGGATGTTGAAGCTCTCCTTATCAGCACATTTTCTAGGCATTTAAAAGGACATTTAAAGGTAGCATTCTTTAAATCTTCACATGTGACATACCATTCATAACTGAAAATACACCAAACAGCTATCTCTAAAGATCTGGATTTCTTCTTCTGCAGTATAGCAGGGGAATTTTGTCAATCAAATCCATTTAATGTAGGCCACTGTTGAGACCAGCCGTCAAACCCAGAAAAGTTTAAAGCCAGGCTCCTTGAGTTAGCATTTTGAATCAGAAACTCATTGAATCAGAAATTGTTCCATGCACCTGTAGAGAATAATTTTGCTTGATTCAATATTATGTTCTATCCTTCTTGACCTAGCACTCTTAAAAAAAAAAAAAAATCCATCCCCACAAATAATATCTAGATTTCTTTTCATAGAAACTAGCAAAGGTTTGCAAATCCTTTAGTGCATAAGCTTTTTTTCTCTCAACTCATTCTTTGTGTTTGTTCCCATAGTATTTGTAGAGTTACTATAGTTATGGTTCTGAAAAATAAAGGTAAGCAGGATGTGGAAACTGGAGAATGAATGAATCTTATAAGGCAACTACTTAGTATAAGATTATTATAGAAATCTTAACAATAGATAGCTAGCATGTTCTAAAGGGTAGAGGATCTTCTCTTGATAAACAAACAAAAAGTAGCTTGAAGTTTGAAAGGTTCTTAGACTCATTGAAATCTATTCAAGTGTCTTCAATTTGGCAATATGAGACATCACTTTTGGTGTTTCAAGTAGAAAGATAATTGGTCATAATGGTGTTATCTGCAGGTGGAAATAACCCAACCAAAGGTGGAAAAGAGAAAAGAGGCAGTTACATCAAATTCAGGAAGCTGCCATATTCAAGATTCCAGTTCTTACCAAATAGTATTTCACATAAGTCAATAAATGAGGCCCTGTATTCTACCTGTGTTGCAGGATTGCATTTTTATCTTATTTAACTAATTTGTTCTCTGATCAGGCTTTAATCTGAGAGTGTAACAACCTGACCTCATGGTATTATTTTTTAGTGAACTCTCCATTATAGGTCAGTAGTCAACACATTCCATAATCCTTATAGCCATTACCACCGTAACAGTCAAGTGAACTGCACCCTTTCTAATAACTTCATCCTAGGCAACAGATAGTAGTTTAAGTAACCATTTGCCTTTGCATGCCACGGATTACGAGTCTCATTTTCCAAATGCGATGAGATCAACATTTATAATCAGGTGAGATAACCATTCTCAGATTAACAATTGAAAGGCCCGTTTCCTGGTGCCACTTCTATTAGCACATGTATCAGTTGATGTTTGCTCAGGTCAGTATGAGACACCACTTTGGATATGCCGTGCAGGAAGATAATTGACCATATTTGTGTTATCTGCAGGGACAAACCAAAGGTGGAAAAGGGAAAAGAAGCAGTTACATCAAACTCAGGAAGCTGCTATATACCTCAAACAGGAGCCCACATGTCCTGCTTGAGTTGCTGGAGATTGTATAAGGCTGTCATGGCTGCAGTTGTTTCACACCATAGCTACTGAGTGGGAATCCAGGATCCTGTTTTGCTGCTGCTGCTGCTGCTGCTGCTGCTGCTGCTGCTAATATAGTTGGAGTCTGCAGCCACCTGCAATCAACTTTTGTTACCCTACTCAACTGTTGTTATTGTCAAGCACATCCCCAGAGGCAGAAAAATGACCTTATGTTTTCCCAAACTCTCACTTGTGCCTCCCAATGGTAGCATATTTTCTGTACATATTTTGTT
Source organism: Rhinopithecus bieti (assembly GCF_001698545.2). Taxonomy (NCBI): domain Eukaryota; kingdom Metazoa; phylum Chordata; class Mammalia; order Primates; family Cercopithecidae; genus Rhinopithecus; species Rhinopithecus bieti. The sequence continues at coordinate 49,585 of NW_016809886.1, read as the reverse complement.
TACAATATATTTCAGAATTTGTAAACAAATGAGAGATTTAAATATATCTATTTTTTAAATAAGTGAAGTAAAGTTTAATAATGTAAATTAAAATTTGAAAAGCAATTACAAAGATCAATCTGAGGGTTTATAAGGAAGGGGAAAATAATTGTCATAAACTTTGTCATAAATTCAGAGAAGAAATCATGATTTCCATAGATATGAGCATCAGGGCATTTTGACCTGCTATAATCAGTTACTTTCTTTTTCACAAAATATTGCTTCTTCAAGTGATGCCAGAATGATCACCCCCATATCATCATCAAAGATGATATTTTCTGAACATTTTCTGTATTTGAAAATGATGCCTCTGTAGAAATTTTATATGTGAAGATATTTTGCAAACTGTTAAACAGAATAGAAAAGCTATGTTGTACAACTGTATATAGCACAGTACTAGAAATATCTGAATTCTTTAGAATATTAAAATGAATTACTATTTTGAAACATAAGGTAGATGAAATAATTGAAACATTTTAATTTTCTTCATGTAGAGGAGAAACATTGCTTCTGGAGAAAACTTTAAAAAACACATACACTCACATAGCACGAGCAAGAAAAAATTGTATAAAATCATGCAAAAGTAATTGCTTTTGAAGTAGAATAATAGAAGAAATTAATCACAACGTCAATTTTTTTCTATCATGTAAGATATTTTATTCTTTAAATGTCATTGCTGACAGTGTTTAGAGGTCAAAACACTTTTAAGGTCAGTAGACAGCTCTGCTTTCATAAAACATCTAAAATTTTGAGAAAATAATCTGCATAATTCTCTGAAAACTGAGAAATGTATTGGCACCCAAAATTTATGAAATGTTTAATATCAGAAAGCACTGCAAACAGGTAAATATAGATTTCTCAATAATTTCAAAGAATTATGATCCACAATTTTAATTTATTCTGAAATATACTGGTAGGTTTGGCCACTATGCTTGGGGACTAATATCTGTCCAATAATATTTTCTCTGTGTAGTAGATGCCTTATTTTAATTATATATATATGTGTATATGTTTGGTTTTATTATTCTTTAGTCAATTTTTAACTTATACTTTCCAATCTTTTATACTCTCATTAGATTATTTTAAATTTTTTAAATACTGCTTTTAACTTATCCTTAATTATATAGATAAAGCATTTGAGAAAAATACATTAAAAGGTCAGTATCTGTAAGCTATCCTGCTAGATGTCAGGAATAATTTAAAGATATTTGGATTCCCACTCCCTTACCTTTTTTCTGAGTAAATACATGCAGTCTATGGGAGAAATGATGAGACAAGTACAAAAAACTACAGGAATACAGATTAGAATACTACAATTACCATAAAACTAAAGAGAAAAGATATTTTGGAGATTCTGACCCACCTTTCTCTTAACCAATAAAAAAAATCCCCTGTAATGTGTCCTTAATACATTCTGAGTCTGTGTTGATATTGCAAAAACATCGCAATTTCCTGACTTGAAAACTTCATTTATTAAAAAAAAAAAAAATACCTCCAGTATGAAGTTGGAGTCTATCCCCTGTTTTAGCTCACAATGGGTAGATGTGGGTAAAGGTTTTTAGGGAGAGAATGGTTATTCCCAATCACAATTTATTGTAGAACTTTAAATTGTACAATATATTTTACTTGTATTTAAATATATATGATTCATAATAATATATTACCTCTTTCAGTGACTATAAAACTTGTCATTGTACATTTTACTGAGGGTCCAATAACAAATTCTTCTTGCTTTGTCTTCGATGAATGATTTCTTCATAGTTAGGAAGAAACTGGGCTCTGTATTGTGTGAGTAAGAGTGCAAAATACAAATAATATAAAGTAATCTACCATCTATGGTTAAAATTGATGGACATTTATAAGCATATTATTCAGGCCTAGGGTCCATACTACAAAAGGTTGTTTTTTGTTGTTGTTGTTTTTTCTTTTTTTTTTTTTAATTTTAAAGAATATTTAAAACACTGGAAATGTAATAAAAAACAGTAAGTTCTTTTGACTTAGGATTGTCTTGGCAATGCGGGCTCTTTTTTGGTTCCATATGAACTTTAAAGCAGTTTTTTCCAATTCTGTGAAGAAACTCATTGGTAGCTTGATGGGGATGGCATTGAATCTATAAATAACCTTGGGCAGTATGGT
>NW_016809886.1:33736-46110 GCF_001698545.2 Rhinopithecus bieti | reverse complement strand
CACTGGGGCCTATCATGGGGAGGGGGGAGGAGGGAGGGATTGCATTGGGGAGTTATACATGATATAAATGATGAATTGATGGGTGCTGACGAGTTGATGGGTGCAGCACACCAACATGGCATAAGTATACATATGTAACAAACCTGCACGTTATGCACATGTACCCTAGAACTTAAAGTATAATAAAAAAACAAAACAAAACAAAACAAAAAACAGTAAGTTCTATATTTTAAAAAATCAAAGTGCATGAATTTTTTGTCATTTTATTTATTTATTTGCTTTTGTGGTGCAAAGAAAGCAATCTTAGGAGAAGTTGAATAAGTCTATATGAACTGATTACAGATCACTTTGTTACTACTCATACACCATCTCTAGTACTGAAAAATATCGAGAAAATAGGTTAAAGTGTACACAAAAGTATTTAGGTGAGAATAAAAAAGATAGAGTGTAATACTCTGAAAGCAATTAATCCTAGGTAAAAACTAGAGCGTTTATAAAAAATCAGAAAGAGAAATTGTTGGCTACAAGTTGGTTTCTAATCAACAGTATTTTAAGCTGAGGAAGGTAGAAAAATGTATTCAGATAAAAGTGTACCCAGATAAAATCAGAAATGCAAGTGAGGAGAGATGATTTTGCACAGTGATTTTGGGTGAAAATAACAGAAAAAATAAAATATTCTATAGTTCAGATGTCTATATTTCTGTGTATAGGAATTTTAAAAGCATCATAGAAAATCAAAATATTAATATTTTATATCATAAAAAGTAATATGACATCCTACACACTTTACACATTTCTATAATTTATTGATATAAACATATTCACTATATATGGGGGTATGTGTATATACACATTTAATATGTGACTATGTGCATATATCACATATATGATATATACATATATATATATATAATATATATATATTTAACCACATAGTGACTTAGAGAGGATCAGTAACTTATTGAAGGCTTATAGTTAGTCAAGGATTGATGCCAAAGCTCATGGGTCAATCCACCCTGGTGTCTTGCAAATGGTTCTAGTATACGGAATTCATAACAGAAAGATACGGACATGTGAATGTTCTCTAAAGAATAATTCATCCAGCATTTGGGTAAGAGCATAAGCACACACAAACCTGCACAAAGAGTATTAATATGAAAATTCACAAGCAGAAAGCATTCTGTAAGTTATTAAAAGGACAAAAGGAAAAAGATGTGAGCTATAGAACATCATTATGTACTGACTGCTTAGCTAGAAAAGTGCATGCTTTTCTACCACAGTTTAAAAATATATATGTGATTATATGTTATTTGAACAAAATGAGAGGTTTTAAATATCTACATGTTCTGTGGTAGTTTCAACAGGCTAAAAACAAGATTTGCCTACACTACAAAATTGAATAAATGGTAGTTGGTAACTCAAAATTTAGAAGAAGCAAAAATGAACAATCATAAATTGGACTTAATTCTGAACAAAAAGACAAAAAAATAGTGGTAATAAAGTAAAATGAATGCAACAAGTAATACTTATATTATCTTAGAATTTATAATAATAAAGTAAAAAAGAGCAATGTCCAACAGACAAAATATCTCTTGTAATTGAGTAATAGAGTTTTCCAAAGGTTCAGATAAAAGAAGTTGTGTTTTAAGTTCTGATTTTTTTAAGTTTCAAAAGGAATACAGTGTGTTTAAACAAAACAAAACAAACAAACAAAAAAAACCTAATCTCCAGCAATAAATTACAAATGTTCACAAATAAATGTGAAATATGGCATGGATGACATGCTTCAAATAACACACCCATATCACTATTAAGGCAACAACTTTTAAGACAAAATCTTCAAAGACTATATGTAGGGCAAATGAGCAACATAAAACAAAAACAAAACAGACATATAAGGTCACCTAGAATAGTACTAGAAAAAAACCTTCTAAGGCTTTTATAACATGTTACTAAATGTCATCTAATTTAGGAATGCTTCTATTTAGAGATGAATGACAATAATTTATGACCTCCCTGTGGATGACAACAATAGTGAAAGGTCTTTCACAGTTCCTACAGTGGATAAATATTTTCAGATTGTGTGGGGGCAAAGACAAGCCTATTCTATTTGGAGAGTAAAAGTAATTAACATTAATGATACTGATCTAACTTTAAATTAATTTGGGGGCTGTTTAATAGTATTATACAGGAGATATGCTTATTTGTACATTTTCATACACAGATGGATTTTGTTTGGGGTAGGCTTCAACAGAGAAATGACTACTGAGAATTCTCCAAAACATTTTAAAATCATCTTTTAAATACCATAATGCAACATAAAATTTAGTACCTAATAAAAGGTTGAAGCTGTCAAAAGACACACAACTCTCAGGTTAAACAGTTCATTTATGAAGATAAGCTAGCATCTGATAACAATATCTCAAAAATGTAAAGGTTCAACCTGACAGCAGTCTGCCTCTTGCGGATGTAACAACAGTGAGCCAATGAACAGGTCCACAAGGCAGGTCTTTACAGAGGAATTCAGAGACTCTCACTGCTATAGCTCTGGCATCTGCAACATGTGACTTTCAAGGGTTCCAGCGTCTTCTACACCTCGTAGAACTGATGATTACGGGTCAGAGGACAAACTCACATAAGTGAGTGGGAGCTGAAGGCAGAAATCTATGAATACTATGAGAAGAAGATAAAACGGGCTGGAACTTCAATCCTGGTAGGAAAACAGGATGAAACAGGCCCCTCATATAGTGAGAGAATGGAGGCAAAAGCCCCCTAGGGGAAGTCTAGGACTTGTATTATCTCTGGCCTCATGTGAAAGCAGGCAACAGACATTCCGAGTATCTTCATTTGGGGGACGGTAAGTCAGGATTTGCCTTTGGGAATGAAAGAGAAGAAAACTAGTTTCTCATGCCGAAGCCTGGTGCATATTCTGCACTGTTGAAGATTATCATGCAGTCTTCTTGTAGGTGTCCACAAGCAATACTGCCTCTGAGTTGTGATCCTTAGGAAGGAAGTGAGGTGTGAGATGCATGTAAAATTGCCTGAGAGTTGAATAATTATGAAAATGTGAATGGAAACCACTATGAAATATTATCTCACATCTAGTGGTATGGCTACTATGAAAAAGATGAGATACAATTATAGATGAGGATATGGAGAAAAGAAAACTTTCATACGCTGTTGGTGGAAATCTAAATTGATGCAACCATTATGGAAAACAGTATGGAGGTTCCTTAAAAAATTAAAAATAGAAGTTCCATATGATACATAGATTCCTCTTCTAGGTATATACATACTCCAAAAAGATGAAATCAGCAGTTCTTCAAGTATCTGCACTTGCCATGTTCACTGTAGCATTAATCACAATAGTCAGATATGAATACAACCTAAGTGCCTATTGACAGAAATTTGAAAAAAGAAATTGTGATATACATACACAGTGAAATATTATTCAACCTTGAAAAATAAGAAAATCCTACCTTTTGTGACATTGATGAATCAGGAAGAGGTTATGCTAAGTGATGTAAACCAAACATAGAAAGAAAACTACTGCATAATCCCCCTTGAATTTGAACTTTTTTTTTTAAAAAAAGTGAAATACTTAGAAAGTAGAACTGTGATTGGGCTGGGGGATGGGCCAAGGAGTACTGGGTAATGTAAATCAAAGAGAACACAGTTGCAGTTATATAGGTTGAGTAAGTCTAGAGATCTAAGCACAGCATGAGGATTACAGTTAATAATATAGTATTGTATACTGGAAGTTGCTAAGAGAGTTAACTTTAAGTGTTCTTGCCACACACAAAAGTAACTATGTGAGATGATGCACACATTAGTTTTACTTGACTATAGTAATGATTTCACTATGTACAGTCAGCCCTCCACATCCACAGCTTCCAGGTACACAGGTTCAACTAATTTCAGATGGAAAATATTTGAAAATAATTAAAAATAACTATACAATAAAACTAATATAAATAAAAAATGAGACAGTATAGCAACTATCTACATAGCATTTATTTGAATTGAGTGTTATAAGTAATCTCAAAATGATTTAAAGTCTGAGGGAGAATGTGTATAGGATACATGCAAATACTAAATCATTTTAAATAAGGGACTTGAACATTTGCAAGTTTTGGTATACGTGAGGTCCTAGAACAAATCGCCTGCAGATAGCAGATACTGAGGGATGACTGTATATATATACTTTGAAAAATTACATTGCAGACTTTAAATATATATATATAATTTTGAAAATGCTTAGAAAAAATCAATTATTAAAAAATTAAGGAAAATAGAAAACTATTAAAAAGTACAAAATTGAAAAGATTATAATCTGACATAGGACTTCCTATCAGGAGTAATAGGTGCTATAAGTCACTATAGTGACAGAAAATAAATGCATCTTTTCTTCTACATCTAGCTAAACTACCATTACTGAGTTTAAAAAAAAGAAAAAAAAGAAAAGAAAATCGAAACAGTTTCACCAGTAGTTTATGGCTCCAGATGTTTGCTAGAAACATTGAATGACAAACTTGAACCATAAGATATGTAAACACAAAAAGTGAAGAGAAAAAAACAATAATGAGGAAAAACATAAATAAAACATGTCAATAAATCATCAAGTATGAAAAGATTATAAAGTAAGCATTTTGCTTATTTTAACACAAGGTAGAATTTTGGAAAATCAAAACTTCACAGATAGTTGGAGAATATTTAGACAAATTTCATAATGTGTTTACCTCAGTAACTTGGATGGGTTAGAAATACATAAAAGAGTAAGTAAACTTGTTAAAATTGTAGGAAAACTTACTTAGAGAATATACCTAGAGTACATAACTTTCCAACATAGCAAAAATAAAAGGAGAAAAAAAAAATGTTTAATTCAAGAGAAGGCAAAAGAAAAAAAGTCATTGGTAGTATTTTGCTGTTTTGGAAACTGAATTAAAAACTGAGTAACATTTTTATCAAATCCTTAAGGGTGTCACTCCATCAGTTATGAAAGACATATTGGAGAAATTTCTAATAGCATGACAATCTGAAATCAAAAACATATTCATAAGCTAAAGTGAGCATTAAAATTAATAATTTATTAAGGGAAAATGATAAAGTTTAAACTCCTAACTTTAAGTTGCAAATACTTTTGTGATAAGCAATTTGCAATATAAGTTATGTTCAAAGATGATTTATAACATGTAGTTAGCCCTTATAATCCCTCAAGAGCTAGACCAAGCACTTCATATATTATACATGAGCTAATTTAATCCTCACAGCGACCCAACAAGGTATACAACTGTTAAATGAAGAAACCAAGAATCATACCTAGGCAGATTCATTCTAAACTTTGCAATCTCGACCACAACGCTCCACTACTTTAAATATTATTCTCTCATTAGTTGTCAGGCTCTAGTATTTTCATGCCTTCACTCTCAATCACTTTTCTGTCCTTTATTGTATGATGTCATTTTGCTTTATAAAGTGTGCTGATCAAAGAGGTTGTGGTGGATTGATTTGTCACTTTTTTTGGCTTCCCTGCCACAGTAGGTGACATCTATTTCCTTTCCCTTTCTTTTTTTTTTTTCCAAATTTATTAATGTGTTTATTTATTTTAAATTGACATACAAAATTGCATGGATTTGTCACAAACAACATAATGTTGTAAATTGGATATACCTGTGGATAAGTTCAATCTAGCTAATTAACAAATGCATCAATTCACATCATTATCATTTTGTGGTGAGAGCACTTAATAGGTATACTCAACATTTTTCAAAATTGCAATATGTTGTCATTGACTATAGTCACCGTGCTATACAATAAATCTATTCCCTTTCCTTTTGAATCTTGGATGGCATTCTTTAACCAATAGGATATGCCCTTTTAGAATCTTGATACCATTATTCTGCAAATAAGCACAGCTTAGCCTCCTTGAAGATGATAAATCACATGGAGAGAGACACTGCACAAAGAATGTCCAGACACTCCAGCAAAGGCCCAGACATGTAATTGAGGCCATCTAGGATCATTCTGTCTCACATAGCTGCCTAAGGTACTACAGGCAAGTCCTGCAAAATAGCTACACAATTGAGAGTCCAAACTGACAACTGTTAGAAATATGAGCAAATAAATGGTGGTCGTTTGAAGCCAGTAAGTTTTGGAGTGGCTTGATAAGTAGAAAATTGTCCCTGAAACTGGGGTTAATAAGCCTTCTGTTTTTAGACTAGTCAGACACATTTTGAATATTGAGTCTGTTTCTGAACTCCCTAACTTCAAAACATCTTTGACAAAATACATCTCTTTTTTTTCTTTTTTTGAGACAGAGTCTTGCTCTCTCGCCCAGGTTACAGTGCAGTGGCGCCATTTCCTCTCACTGCAAGCTCCGCCTCCCAGGTTCAAGCGATTCTCCTACCTCAGCCTTGCAAGTAGCTGGGACAACAGGCGAGTGTAACCACGCCCAGCTAATTTTTTTGTTTTTGTTTTTGTTTTTTTGTTTTTTGTTTTTTGTTTTTTTTTTTGTATTTTTAGTGGAGACAGGGTTTCACCGTGTTAGCCAGGATGATCTCGATCTCCCGACCTCGGGATCCGCCTGCCTTGGCCTCCCAAAGTGCTGGGATTAGAGGCATGAGCCCCTGCACCCGGCCGACAAAATATATGTTAAGATAAATAACCATAATAATGATGGTAGAGGAAAATAAAATCTCTGGACCCCAAACTCACTAAGCCAAAAGGAAGAGTCAAATTTGGGAAGTGAATCAGGCTAAAGAGCCTCTGATTTAGGTTCCTACAAAGATAAAGACCACATACTACCCTAGGAATCCACTCTCACAACTTGCTCATGAGGAAATGTCTTGTAGACCCCAAGATCTTTACTATAAAACAGTTCTGTCGAATTTCACCCTTGCAATGTGAATCAACAGCTTATCTTTACAGGTACAAGACAAGACAGGCCCAGAAGTCATCCCTCTACCCCGCTGAGACAAGTGTATATTAATGTAGATTCACTGAGCTAACCAGACAAACACATAATAGACTATTCCTCTACCCCATCATTTCACATGTAAAACATGTGAATTCGTAAACGCTGATCAAAGCTTCAAAAGAATGAAAACCCTTGCCCCTTTTTATGTACTCTCCCTGCTTTGTTTTTTTCCCTCTTTCCTCTGCTACCTGCTCTTTTTCCCTTAAATATTGAAAATATTTAAGTCCCAACACCCTCTTTGGAAAAAACGTAGATCACAGATATTCCTGTGGTTTTGTGTTTCTTTTACCTGTGTGTATCCTCAACCTTGGCCAGATAAATCTCCACATTCATCGAGACCTGTCACAGATACTTTTTGGTTTACAATGACATATTCAGATACTACATGCAAATAAAAAGACAACAGATGCTGAAAACTATTATGCTAGACTCAGAAAGTACTGTAAATATGATCCAAGACTACTGCCTTCAAAGATAAATGTGGAATGATGCTTCATTTATGTTCTACCAAGGTTAGGATTGCATGTCATTGTCAGAATTATTTATTATGAAATTTTGACTGGTAGATTACAGCTGCAATGGAAAGCATGTGCCTTGACATATATTGCTTGATGAGCTGCTTGACAAGCAGGGTTTAAGACAGGAAACAAAGGGCAGGGATACATTTAATGAATTAAAATGGACAAAACCATCATCAACTTTGTCTTTTATAGTGAGGTGGAACTGTGCAGTGAAGCCAGCAAATTGTGCTTGAGATGGAACTTTACCTCCCAAAGCAACTCCAGGTCAGTGTACTGTATTGCCTATTATGAGTCATTCAATGGAAGTAAAATAGGTTGAAGACATAACATTTCTTGTGAATGTTGGATTAATGATTGTGTAGCAGGCAGATTAATGGCAGAAGTGGAATTGACAAAATGACCTCTATTCGATATAGCAAAAGATTTACGAGGTGAGAGACAACATAGGGAGAAAGGAACTGATAAGTATTTGATCCCTAGGTGATTGCCAATCCATTTGTGGTCTGAGATGGTGAAAATATTGCCTACATGTGATCAGGAATTTGTCTTTTTAATGCAAGTTATATAATATAAATTTGACTGCAATTGAGTAGAAATCATAAAGTGAAAATCCCCGCTCCCCCAAAATACAGTGATTGCTGTTGACTGCATTGGAAAAGTGAAACCATTAGCTAGAGACTACGTAATTAATTTAAGATTAGTATTTGAAAAAAAAAATTCATTTTTACCAACATCTGGTGATGGATATATTGTTTAGTTGTGGTAATAATTTCATAATGTATATGTCTTTGAATATATATAATTTTATGTCAATTATATTACAATACAGCTGAAAAGGTTTTCATATCAATATTTCAGTACTCTTTGGAATAATTTCAAAGAAAAGTAAGGTTAATCTGCTAGTTTGATGCTTAGGTATTAAAGAATAAAAAATCCATTTGGAATGAGTATCTACTTAAAATTAGCTGTGGTTTTGGCATTCGATTCATTAATGGCAATAATGTAGCACATCTGCCCCCCTTTAAGGTGGTAAAAGCCAGAGTTAGGGGAAAAATGATAATTGTCTTCTTCCCTTTTTATGTTAAAATGGAACAAGCCCATTGAACAATTCAAGTGCTAACGGGAGCAACCCCATTGGGTTGGTTATATAATAATCGGAATAGAGCTATCCCCAATAATGTGCTGCTTCTTCAAACAATGATGGAAACAATAATTCAAGGAAACTTCAATCTTTCATTTCAGGGGACAAAGGAACATTATAATTCAGTAGTAGAATAGCATCCTCAATTATCTGTGATGGAGTTTAAGTAAGTACAAAAAGTTAGAGCAATTTGAAAACAACAAAGAAAAAGGGAAACTCGGAGCCTAAGGGCAATGTTGGGGATAAAAAGATTAAGTCAGTTGGGATTGTTCTGTTATAAATTAAATAGGGTGTGGAGGGATTAAAGTGGAAAATATAGATGAGTGCCCACAAAGCATCTACTTTACAAATCATCTCTTAAAGGATTTTTGACACATTCAGTCTGTCTTTTCTGGGATGAATTTAAAGTAGATAAACTGAAAGAAGAACTAAATGTGAAAGCTGAAACATGTTGCAGAATTTCATCTAATCTATGATGTATAATTTAGTCCAGGAATTCCTAATTGAAACTTCCAGCATGAATATCAAGTCTCTGTGAAACTTTTAGGTAAAATATAAGGGAATATGGAGCAATTCTTCTTTGGCTTATTGGATAAAGGTCCCCAATACCATAGCATCTCTGCCAGTGACAGTGAAAAGAAACTGCAGGGATTTCAGAAGAACTGGATGGTTAGAGAGATGCTTTCTTGAAAGGCATTCAGTTAAAAATGAAGTTACAGATTGAAATGCTAGAAACTACAAGGTATTCACCTCAATCCATATTAGCAATGATTGTGACATAAGTGGTAAACATTGCTGTTATCTCCTTCAGGTCAAATTTCAGCCAAGTCTGTCCTCTGACAGAATAAATCGAACATACAAAGTGAAACTTCCTCAGCCTTATTTAATGATATATAGGATTCCCAGAGGGCAGCAGAAAATTTCGACTTTGACTTAAAGTGATAGAAGTAGGGATAATAATATCAATGCACCTATTTTATAACAGCCTGAAATTGTTAAGCAAATTTTGGAGTCGGATGGGAGATTAATGGTGAATGAATGATACAGTACACTTTATAAGGACTGTAGTACCTGATACACTATCCAAAAGATGCAGCAGACAAAGAATAGTGAAAAGGTGGCTGTTTGGGCTAATGCCTTGTTTTTGTACCTACAGCATAAGAAAGTAAAGCTCAGTTCATCTTTAGGTGGGTACAAAGTCAAAGTATTTTTACTATAATTGCTAGAGTAGGCAGATAGCTAGACATGAACAGGAGAGGGAGTCCCTGAGAAAAGGAGGTCTGGAAAATTTCACACCCCAGAGACCACCCAAAACATTCATTCTAGATATAAGCAGAGAGGAAGATAAATACCTATGCAGAAAAGAATGACCCAAAACACCCCTTAAGAAACCCAGTAACTCCTCACTTCACAGTTAACCTGTCAGAATGCATCTAGCTACATGCTGATAAGAGAGAAAGGAGGACCAAGGAGCAATTCCTAAGAGAAACATAGGCACAGTAAGTACAGATTTAAGCACAATACATCCTTCCTGGGGTGGCAGTAATGAGCACAGCTGCCGGTAGGTAGAATTTGTAGCCAACCCTGGGCCCATACTTGTGCACCCACTGACAGTAAGGGAGAATCCCACAAACCTATGGGTGGGAACTAGCTGGGGAAAAAGGTGGGGATTTAAGGCACAAGTGGGAAATTAGACAAAGACAAAGGCAGAGACTTGAGACAGAGGCAGGAGCTTAAAGCAAGAGTCTCACATAGTAAAAAATCACAATGGAGAACTCTTGGGACTGCTGACTCCTCTTTTAAGCTGCCTGCTCTGCCTTGTCTTTCAGAATGTTCTGTCTCTTTTGCTATGCAACCCTTGCTGCTACTGCTGCTATTTACCAGCTGGACCAGCCTGTTCCTCTCACAGAGTATATGTCCTTCAATCAAATCTCTGCTCTTTATTTTCCTTCAGTAAACTCCGTAAGATTGACTTTTCTTCAATAAATTATCTGCTCTCTTTGCTAAATTTGTCTCTTGACCGAATTCCCTCTCCCAAGTAAGACAAGAAACAAGGACTTCGACACTTCCCAGTAACAAAATGTCAAAGGTATTTAAATTGCACCATGGGCTGCTGTAATTTTATGAGGAGAGTTTAGAGCATGATACTGGTGAAGAACAGGCTGAATCATTGTGTAGTTGGCATTAAACAGTAGAAGAATTGGAAAAGGAAGCAAAAGAAAACTTGACAAAAAAGCTACTTCTGAGTCTTATAGAGAATACTTGATAGGTAAACATTTCAAAAATTCAGGAATTTGCCAAGAATCCTATGAAATTTTGAGAATCATTTGCCTGGTACCTCAAAACTCTTTCCAAAATAGAGATAAACTACTGTTTCTGAAGAATCTGAATATGAAGAAGACAGTTCAACGTCTAGTGGTTGTTTTTCACTCTAGATTATACAACTTCCTAATTTTTGCAATCTCGTTGCCCACTTAAAATAGGTACAGTGAAAGGAGGACTAAGTGACTAGGAAGAAGACAATTCAAATGAAGAACTAAGTAGAGTTTCACAACATGAGATATAAACAGTGCTACACCACTGAGCCCATAAGATCCAAATGAGCATATGATATTAGACATTCTATAAATTTGCCCACCATACTCCTCGGGCTTTTTAATAGAAGTCAGATCTTGCCTCCACAATCCTCTGCTACAGGTTACTAAGAATATACATCTGGGAGCTACCAAATGCTGCTTCTCCTTTCTATAAAAACAATTGATTTGATGTTAGGCTCTAGTGGAAACAGCAATCATCACTAATGGAATACAGGATACAGTAGTGAATTTGCTTTTTAAATTATGTTGCATGGGATTTGAAGACGGGAAAAGGTTAGAAAATCTCAGAAAAAGGACATATGAAGACAAGGACACTATGAGCCTATGATGAAAACAATGGCTAGTCTAAAGAAAAGGCTTCCCAATAGTCAATGTATCAAATAAAAGTGTGTGTGTTGGTGTGTGTGTGTGTTTGTGTGTGTGCATGTCTACTGTATACACACAGACATACTGAAGTGGTACCTCAAGAGGGAAATCACATTATTTGACTACCATTTACCTAATAATCAACCAAACCAAGGACCTTCAAACTCCCATATCCTATTGCAGAATAACCTGTTCACATAACTCTCATCTTGATCAAACAATTCTGGAAGCATGGTGTATGGCAGGGTGTGTAGCACTTCTCAGAAAATTTGGGATTTTAGCAATTCATCTAGTGAAGGAAAAACGTCATGGAAAAGCAGAAAAGTAGTACAAGAGGCTGAATTACTTGCAGTAGTACATTTTGTTTTACGGCAAAACTATTCTGAGTGGTGTGTGGGTTTTTACAGCTTCTTGGGCAGTAGTGATAGCCACCTGTATGATTAATTAACAAGGTGATAGACAATTGGAAAATTAAAAATGCCTGAATGTGGAGTTCCCTAATTTTGGAAGGATGTCTGGAGCCTCAGAGAGTAAAGACAGGATAGGATGTGTTGCATGTTCCCTAAAAAATCTAGCAGGAATTTCTAAAGAGAATGCAATGTGACATTTCAAACAATATTTGAATTTGCAAAGTGAGTATAAGAAATGGGTTGTCATAGGGGCTACCAGACTATAGCACTGGGCTGAATGAAGACATATTTCCTTATTTCTATTGTGCCAATAGTTGCCTACGACTCTTCAGAGTAATACAAGACTTAAGGGGGGGGGGGGGG
>NW_016809886.1:29096-31980 GCF_001698545.2 Rhinopithecus bieti | reverse complement strand
CACTTGTTATGGAATTAATTTCACAGGGATAGAGCCCAGCCCATGATTATTAGGTGGATCAATTAGACCATTACCTATAGCCTCAAGAGGATTTTTAAGGATTTGATAGACATTGGTACATTCTCCACTTTTCTATTATAATTCTCATTACTGAAGCAATGGTTGAGAAAGTTTTAGAAGAATAAGGATAATGTGGACTATTTCAATTTAGAACACCTATATATATTTTATCAGCTTAGCAGACCTACTTCCCAGTGACTGAGCTATGGTTATGGGCTAAAAGTACCATATTGTTTGGCTATGTTTCATTCTCACTCTCAAAGTAGTGGTTTGAGAGGAACTTGGACGGAGCAATAAAAACATTTGCTAAAAAATGTAAAAAAGGAATAGAGAACTTGCCTGCATGATTAGACAACTGGGTTTAAGACTTGAGAGGATATAAATTAGAATCTTTGGCAGTGCAGAAGTGAGAATGAATGTGTAGGGCATTATGTCATAATAAAACACCTTGTCTTTATCATTTGGCAAGTTGTTTCTGTTTTATTGTAGGATCCCATAGTACCAGCACCTTGCCTCAATTGGTTGGCTACTATCAAGAAAGACGTTTTGGCACAGGTCATTTTCTCTAAGCCTTTAAACCTTGTAGTACTTATTCCAAAGGAATTCATGGGTTGAAAAGACTTTCTGTTAACTGCATTGCTTGGTCAGAAGAATAGCTGTTGCTCAGAAATCCAAGAATGAGGATGAATGCAAGAGAAGACGTCAGTGTAGATATTCTTTTGGCTAGTTTTATGATTGAGCACTGTACTTGAACCCCTCAGTGCAATCTAGGTAGAAAGAGTCAAGAGATGACTAAAAATAGAGAACATTGTAGTTTAAAAGAAAGGAACCTGGAAATGAGTGATAATACCAGGAAAGTTGCTAATTTTTTTTTTTCCCTCAAGATTGTATCAATACAAGAGAATGATCAAAGTTTGTCTGTGTTCCCTGGGGAAAGTCAGCAATCTTATTTCTTTTTGAGAAATGTCATCTGGACTGAAGATGATGTAGGAACTTTACCAAAAATTATTTCTGGTTATTCTGGATGTGATGTAGCACTCTCTAATGGCCTTACTGAATTTTGGTCACTGGAACCTTCTTTTGGTTAAATGTTTATAGATTATGTTCACTAATCCGTTTTTCATGCTTAAATCTGAATACATTATCTTTGAACTGCACAGGTTTATGATTACACAATAATTGATCTCATGTACACATATGATCTGTGCACCAGCATAACACAATTTTGAAGCAGTTGCCTGTATATGAGGGATTTTGAATTGTGCAGCTTGCCTGATATGCCAGAGACTGCTTTGCTGTTTCAAATATAATAAATGTGAACGTGCATGAACTTAATAACAGGATTTGAAACATAATAGGGAAGATAATGGGTTGATTATAATGAGAGGGACTAATATAGGGATAATACAGAGTACACTCTTACTGATGTTCTCTTATAGAACTCCAAAAAAACTGTAATTATGCAGTTCTTATGGCACACATAGACTGAGTAGATTTTAGGAGTGGAATGTACACAATTAATGATTTACTAATAAATAACAATGGGGGATGCA
The DNA here is from genome assembly GCF_001698545.2 of Rhinopithecus bieti. Taxonomy (NCBI): domain Eukaryota; kingdom Metazoa; phylum Chordata; class Mammalia; order Primates; family Cercopithecidae; genus Rhinopithecus; species Rhinopithecus bieti. Next base: position 30,367 of record NW_016809886.1, on the reverse strand, counting down.
AATACAATTTTTCTAGACTATACTTATACTCAATAGTAGGAATGGCAAGTGTAGTGGCAAAGTCGACACCGACCCCAGTGATCTTGTAGGGGTTCAGGAACCATTGATTTGTAGTTATGTGTTTGAGCCAAGTAGAAAAAAAACATTTTTAGAAGTATTACACAATGTTGAAAAGTACATAATATATTACAATACAGAAATTTTAGAAGGATTACTTTGGCAAGAAACTAGTCAAATCCGGCAATACTTGGAAAGATGATAAACGATAAGTGTTTAGAGAAAATCTATCCATAAAATAATAAGGCAATTTTACTGAGTGATACTTAGCCTTTTGTGTTGCTATAAGTAAATATTTGAGTTTGACAATTTATAAAGAAAAGAGGATTATTTGGCTGATAATTCTGCAGGATTTCCAAGAAGAATGGCACTACTCTCATTGGCTTCTAGTGAGAGTCTCAGGCTGCTTTCCCTCATGGTGGAAAGCAAAGGAAAGCTATCATGTGCAGAGATCACATGGTGAGTAAGAAAGCAAGAGACAGAGACAAGGAAGGTGCTAGACTCTTAAACAACCAGTTCTGGCAGGAAGTAATGACTACTAGAGTGAGAACTCACTCACACTCACCCTCTACAAGGTCATTAATCTATTCAATAGGAAACTTCCTCATGATTCAAACACCTCCCATTAGAACCCACCTTCAACATTGGGGTCAAATTTCAACATGAGAAATTTTTATGCTCTGCTTTTTTTCTAATAATATATTCCACATTTAGATTATTCCTTTGCTCCCACATCTGAGTTGGGTTGTTAGAAGCAACCATACCACATCTTAAATGCTTTGCTGCTTAGAAATTTGTTCTGCCAGATACCCTAGGTCATCACTCTTAAGGCTGGCATTTAACAAAGCCTTAAGGTATGAACAAAATGCAGCCAAGTTATTTGCTATGGCATAATATGGGTAGCCTTTACTCCATTTCTGAGTAAGTCCTTCATTTTTATCTGAAAAATCATTAGCATGGGCCTTACTGTCTGTCAACATTTTGGTCACACCCACTTAATCAATCTCTAAGAAGTTCCAATCTTTCTTTCAATTTCCTGTCTTCCTCTGAGCCTCCAAAGTCTTCTAACCTCTGTTCACTATCCAGTTTCAAAATGATTTTAACATTTTCAGGTATCCTTATATGAACACCTCATTTCTCAGTATCAGTTTTCCATACTAGTCCACTATTTGTATTGCTAATTACTTACAATTTTTTTTTTTTTTTTTTTTTTT
>NW_016809886.1:11157-29086 GCF_001698545.2 Rhinopithecus bieti | reverse complement strand
CCTCATGATCAAGTCAAAACTCCTCTTAACCCACATCATGGATTAAAGAGAACACTGCCAGGAGGCCTTCACTGTTCTACTACAAGGACATCATTTGTTAGGTCCTTTTTCCATGGTTTAGAATAGAAAAGGCAATAATTAGAAATGTCTCCCTCATAATAGGCTCTACAGCAAATGCTACTTTAAAGGCTATTGTTACACAACAGACTTTAAATTTTCTGTGAAAGTTATTTTAGGTCGGGTGCAGTGGCTCATGCCTGTAATCTCAGCACTTTGGGAGGCCAAGGTGGGTAAATCACCTCAAGGTCAGGAGTCCAAGACCAGCCTGGCCAACCTGGTGAAGCCCTGTCTCTACTAAATATACAAAAGTTAGCTGGGCATGGTGGTGCATGCCTGTAATCTCAGCTACTAGGGAGGCTGAGGCAGAATCGCTTGAACCTTGGGAGGCGGAGGTTGCAGTGAGCCGAGATGGTGCCACCACACTCCAGCCTGGGTGACAGAGTGAGACTCCAGCTAAAAAAAAAAAACAAAACAAAAAAAAAAAAACATAGCATGAAGATCTGCCTCTGTTGAGGGCCTTGGGCTACCTCCACTCAAGTGGAACGTGGCAGGGACCTGGAATGAGCAGATTTCACATGGTGAATAAGGAAGCAAAAGAGAGCAAGCCTGAATGTGCCAGGATCCTTTTAACAACCAGCTCTTGTGGGAACTAATAGAGTTTCCACAAGATAATTTACTCAGATAAATTACTCAGTCATCCTGCCCCTCCAGGGAGGGAATTACCCTATTCGTGAGTCACCTACCCCTGTGACCCAAACACCTCCCATTATGCCTGACCCCCAACATTGGGGATTAAATTTCAGCATGAGATTTGGAAGGGACAACCATCCAAACTATAGCACCCAGGATGAGCTGTCATCTTATATGTTGACAACCATGGAATCAAGTACGTTGTGAAGTCATTAACTGGAATCCATGCTAGAGGGGCTCACACCAGTTCAAGTTGTGAAGAATTCATCAGAGAAGAATTAATTAAGAAAGACTTTCTGTTAAGACAATTGTTGGGTGGGAACCGGGCAAAATATAATAAGCAACATCTCATCCCAGTGGGAAGTAGATGTACCACGGAACACAATGATGTTTAAAATACAATATTTCTCAAAGCTGATTTGTTTTGTAGCTGGATATGACTGAGCTATAAACTTCACAGGCCCCCAATTAATGGGCAGTGACTTGTAATAACTACTTGTCTGTCTTAACATAATATAAATTAGACAACATTGGCATATTGTTAATATTGTATATCAATCATTGTTTTAATAACACATCTACTGATTAATTGGTGAAATAAAGGATTTGTGGTTGTTTGAAAAAAGTAGGGAGAAAAGGAAATGCTCTAATGAGAAACCACAGAATGAAAAGTTAGTTGGAAAAACCGATTTGCAATTCCTAATTGTTGTAGCTCTCATGAAAACTGACTTAAGAGGAAATGAATTGACCGGGTGCCCTGGGTCATGCCTTGTAATCCCAGCACTTTGGGAGGCCGAGGTGGGCCGATCACGAGGTCAGGAGATTGAGACCATCCTGGCTAACATGGTGAAACCCTGTCTCTACTAAAATACGAAAATTAGCCGGGCGTGGTGGCGTGTGGCTGTAGTCCCAGCTACTCGGGAGGTGGAGGCAGGAGAATAGAGTTAACCCAGGAGGCGGAGCTTGCAGCGCGCTCTGCAGGGTGATAGAGCAAGACTCCATCACCCCCCCAAAAAAAGGGGAAATGTATTTTGTTTCAGAATAACTTGATATGCATCTTTCATCTTTATCTTTTGAAAAGTATAATGGCTAACAAATGGAAGGATAAAAAATAAAATAAAATTGGTTAAAAGTTACTTAAAACTTGTGAAAACTGTGGTCAAGACCAAAATATTCTGTCACTCATATTAATATTATTTGAACTTTACATACCTCATCAGCTATAGACATAAAATCTTTTTTGTTTACAACATCAAAATGTACATTTTGAAAAGAGATATAAAATGTATTAAAATGATATATGACTTGACTCTGTTTATCCAAAATTCAAAGTTAGATTGGTGTTAAAGGGTGCACAGGGGAATGAATTTTACACGATATCCAGAAGCAGCAGAAAATATGACTCTGGATTTGCCGTCTTGCAACTTTGTCCCCTGCAAACTTCTGACAATCAGCTCAATGACATACCAGGCAAATTATACTTGATTATCAGAATTCTTTATTGTTAAACTCCATTAATGAGTTGTGGTTGCCCTGGAAAGGATATGACTTGACACATATTGCTAGAAGAGCTTTAGGAAAAGCAGTATAAAAGCTAGGTGAAGAAGGAAAGTGGTTGCTTCCCTAAGTTCTAGTAGTCTGTGAGTTCAGCCTCTACTTTTGCAATCAAACATTGCCTATACAGAGGAGATCCTGGAGAACCATGAATATTATGAAATCTATGGGTGAAACTGATACTTTTTTGTGGGTCGTATGCACTGCTTTGTTCCGTTGAAAGCTAACTAAACTTGCATTAGAAATATATTTTCTTGTGAGTCATTCAAATAAATGTGAGTTTAAGAACAAATGATACTGAGTCAGTGATCAGTTTGTATAAAACATCATATTTTTAAAGAATTAAATCAATTGAAGTTATCTTAGAAAGGAGGAAAATTAAATATGGTCTAAAAAGTTCAATAATAGCTTCTATGCATAAAATAGAAAAGACTAATAGATGCAATACAATGTGGCAGCAAATAAAAGGGCTTTTAAATTAGACATTTCTGTTTGAAAATAAGTATCAATACATGATAATTATTTGATCTTGGGTAATTTATTTAACTGCTTTGAATCCATTTACACAATAATAAAATGAATTTGGTGTGCATTCTACAGAAGGTAGATGTGCTTACTAGAAAAAATGATATATAAAACTCTACCAACAAAGTGGGTACTCAGAAAATATGAGTATAGCCCGTCTTTCTTTTAAATTTTGTCTGGTTGATAATATTTTGAGAAATACATTCCAGTTTAGTTTTATTAAAAGATTGTAAAATATATGAATTGCATAATAATTACTTTGTCAAATTTTTTTTTAGTTTTACTTGTGATCTGTTGTTGCATAACAAATTACCCTCAAACTTAGTAGCTTAAACAATAAATATTTGGTATTTCATGGTTTCTGTGGATCGTAGATCAGCACACTTTAGCTTAGAGCTTCTCATTCAGGATCCCTTACCAAACTACATTCAGGAGGTTGATTAGTGCCGTGGTCATCTTTAATGCTGAAGTGAGAGAGTCCCAAGTAAAGTCATGTGAACTTTGGCAGGCCTTAGGTTGGATGGAAACCGGGCAGTGAAATGGAAATATTAGTTTCTTACCATGTGGGCCTCTCTATTAGGCAGCTTAAAATATGGCATCTGGCTTTTCTCTAAGGGAAGGAACTCCAGCAAGTCAGAGGTAATAGTATCTTTATAACCTAATCATAGAAGTGACATTTAATCACTTTTGCCATATTCTATTTGTTACAGGTAAATCACTAGATACCGCCTGCAATTAAATGTAAGAGATTACACAAGTGTATGAATACCAAGAGATGGAATCTTGTAAACTGCCTTCACAGTTGAATGTCTGGATCCCAATAATTCATGGTTTTTTGTCTGTTTATTTGTTTGTTTTCACATGTTAAATGTACTCTACCCCTTCATGGTCACCAAAAGTGACATACCATTATACCACCAGCTCAAAGTCCAGAATCTTGCCATCTAAATCAGGTCCAATTATGCACAAGACTCTTAAGATAGTTCCCTAACTACAGCACTTTGAGTATAGTTTCTCTCATACTGAGCAGGATTACCATAGTTATAGCTATCATTCTGCCTGGGAGGAATTCTTATTTTGGTTTAAGTCATAATTTCATACATTGAAGCTCCGTTTCATTGTCATCTAAACACGTCTGTCTGTGGTTCCTCTTAATTTGTGAAACCAAGGAAACAAATAATCTTATGCCCCATACATCTAACATAAAATAGTGAGACAAACAGAGGACAACTTCTATAAACATTCCTATTCAAAAGGAGTGAATAAGGAAGACACAAATGAATCTCTGGGCCATAGCAATTCTGAAATCCAACCAGAGAAATACTGAAAGTTCTCTGATTAGATATCAAGGCCTGGGAATAAATCATCATGCCTGTCAATTCTGCTTCCTGAGATCTTGGTTCTACCCTCTGAGTCATTCTCGATTCTCATAAAAAATAGCATTTGTTTGCAGGTGAGTAGTTTTCTCTCTCTGCCTGTTGATACTAGAATTTTGGAGATACAACAAACTCTTTTCATTTTGTACTCTCTGTTTTTTTTTTTTTTTCCAGTCCAAGCTAGCAGTGTTTCCGCTATAAATTTTCAATAACTTTTCAACCGCTATTGAATATCATTGGGTTAAACTCCATTAGACAAATCTGCATCCATAAATGCCTTTGAGATAGACTTTTAGTACCCTGGGCTTCTGCTAGGAGAGCTGAAGACAAACACTTTAACTTTCTTAGAGGATTTGCTGTTGATTGGGAGGAACTGTGAGGTACACTCTCAATCTTTTTAAGAGCCCTTTGTAGAAATTATGAGTATTTTGAGGCACCACCTTCGATCTTCTGAGAACTTAAGAAAAAGTTTTTCAGATGCATCCTTGAGTCCATCTCTAGTTCATATTTTCCTGACAGGCTACTGGATTTGAACTTTTTAATAAAACATTTAACTTTGGCATCTTTTATCATCAGAAGATGATAAGGATTTTTTTTTCTTCAAAATAACAAAGATAGGATTCATTTCTATGTAACATTTTTTCCATCAATTTATCTCTTTTCTATCACATTTTACTATTAGCAGTAAGGAAAACCCAGATGGCAACTTCAGTGCTTTGCTTGAGAACTTGCTTAGGTAGATCCTTAGTTCACAGTTTATTAGGCATATCTTCTTTCCGCATAACTACAGATGACAATGTTGTCAACTTTTCTGTCACTATGTAACAGGGATTCCACTTTCTCCAGTTTTCAATAATGTTAATCATTTCCTTTTTAGATGTCATCAACAATCTCCTCAAAGTCCAGATTTCTACTGAGAGTCTCATCAAAGAAGCTTGGCTTTTCTAAAGAGACCTCAAAATCTTTCGAGTCTTAACCCACTTCCTGATTCTAAAACGACTCTCATGGTTTTAGATATTTATTACAGCAGCACAACACTTCTGGGCAGCAAAACTTGAATTGGTATCTAATATTATAAAATAAACAACCGCAGCATTTAGCAGCTTAAAACAACAACCGTTTGCCATCTTATTGTTTCCCTGGGTTTGGAATCTAGGGATGGCTTACCTAGGCACCTTTGATTCAGAGTATTTCAAATGCTGCGATCAAGGCTCCACTGGGAATAAAATACTTTCAACCTCATTCTTGTGACTTTTTGCAGGCCTCAGAGTTCTGTGACACATGTTATTTGTAGACAGCATTATTTACCCTATGGTTTTTCAATAGGGTAGCTCTTAACATGGCAATTTACTTTCCCCAGAGCAAGTGAATGAGAGAGCAATGGAGGACAAACAAGATAAAAGTCATCTTTTTGTAACCTAATTTTAGAAAGGGCATCCACAACTTTGCCATATTCTATTCATTAGAAGTGAGTCACTTAGTCTAGCCCATAATCAAAAAGGAAATTGTATAAGAGCATACATATGGGATGTGAAATTATTAGGGGCAGCTTTAGAGGCTGTCTACCATACTTGTGATATAAAACATTCAAGTATTGAATTCACATTTTTCACATTTGTCTGACAGTGAATTCATATGACTGCCAAGTTTATTGCAATTCTATGTTTCTATGAATGTTATCATTTCCAGTCAGAGTATAGAATTATTTTTGATTATATTATTAAAATTGAATGGATTTTGATATTTTAGCTTATTTTTTCCTTCAATAATAAAGACTCAATAGATAAGAATTATTTTTTTGTCAAAATTCTGAATATTTTGAAATTTTAAAGTATTTTAAGCTCTTCTATCTTCTACAAACTTATTTTAAATTTAAAGTAAGGTTTTCTATTTAAAGAAATTTTCAAATATTATCATAAATTGTCAAAAAATGTACCAAAATCTTCTCCGTTTCATAGTTGTTGTTTAAATGTGGTTTTCTCAGGGCAGGCAAACCAAACTATTTTTAAAAACTAATTTCATAATGGTACGATTAGTATAATTTTGTAATTACAAAGTGTTGTGCATTCATTTTTAGCTATCTGTCACTAACTAAATCTCTTAGTGCAGTTTACAAAGTCTGAATTAAGGCCTTGAATTTCCAGTCTACTTCTTAAATGAATGAGCCACATCAATTTGTATTTATTTAAAATAAACATTTTCTTAATGATAATTTTCCTCCCCGAATGAAACTATATTTTATTGCTTTATTTAGCACAATTTTTAAAGTAATGAAGCAAGCATTCCAAACTCCAAGCACCCATTTTGTTACTTTTTAAATACAATATTTCTTCAAACTGAAATATTAATTTATTTCTACTATAATATACTATAGCAGGCCGGGCGTGGTGGCTCATTCCTGTAATCCCAGCACTTTGGGAGACCGAGGTGGGTGGATCACGACGTCAGGAGATCAAGGCCATCCTGGCTAATTAACCGGGCGTCATGGCGGGCGCCTGTAGTACCAGCTACTCGGGAGGCTGGGGCAGAATGGCGAGAACCTGGGAGGCGGAGCTTGCAGTGAGCGGAGATGGTGCCACTGCACTCCAGCCTGGGCGACAGAGCAAGATGCTGTCTCCAAAAAAAAAAAAAAAAAAAAAAAAAAAAAAAAAAAAAGTATACTATAGCAAAGATTGTGAGGAGTAAGAAGATAAAAGATAGACACATTTCTATTTTAAATAGTTAAGAAAACTGATTAAAATGTATATGAATTTATCAATACCCATGGTTATTTCAGAACTCTATGAATATTTTTTTTTAAAAAAAAAACCTTTTTGTGATATTCTAAATTGATCTTTCAAAATCCATCAATTGGTGGTTAAGTTATAGATATTTGAATAACTGAGCCAGAGCAAATATCCTGAATGATCCCATTACGTTAAAGTAAATAATATATTTTATTTCACCTCTATTATCGTAACCAGGATATGAGCAGGTGAGAGTCACAGGTATAGTGTCCATACTATTACTCTCTCAATATTAATATATCCTGAGCCTTAAACACACACACACACACACACACACACAAAACAAACAAACAAACAAACAAACAAAACAACCTCTCTCTAAACCCTTTCAGTACAAAGTATGCATCTGTGTGATTGGTTGCTGGGTTAAGAGGTTGCATAGATTACTAGATCGAACCACACTTTACATCCAAATTAATGTCACAACTATAACAAATTGGGATGCTCAGCTATTGTCAAACAATGTAGGGCCCCCGCTGGCAAATTAGTTAGTATTAGCATATAGACCTTTTGGCAGGAAAGGAAAGCTTTTTACTTAGAGCTGGGCATTCTCTAGGATTTGTCAACTCAAATCTGCCACTGGTCTCATTATCTCATTTGTCTTATTTAAGCTGAATTGGCAGTTATGTCTTCATGGCAAATGTTTGTTTTTACAAATGAGCAATGAAGCAGAATCTGGGAGACGCAACCCTAAAACAGCTTTATGGCAAGTTTTGAAGGTATTTCTTGAGAAGGATCATTGATTTAAAGCCGTAGAAATTTTGTTTCCCCTCTTGATTTCTTCTCATATTGCAAACTTGTGGCTATTTAGGACACCTAACGGGGAAATTAGAGTTTCTCGTGTCAACTGGACAAAAATGTATTGAGCTTTGAGAACATGAAAGACTGGTTAAATGACACTGACTAAGCTAAAAAGTAAGCAGTTCTTTACAATTCTTATTGTTTTAGTATTATAAGTTAAAATCTCTTAAGGTGATGCTAGTTAGCACCATCATATATCTTATGTACCTGTGTGAATATCTATATGTATGTACAAAACCAATGTATATACGTACACTTACATACCTATGTGACATCACTTTCAACAACTTCAACAAGGAATTTTAGAAAATTAGGCAATAAAGAGACTATTTTCTTTCCATGGGACACATAAACACAGGCTTGTATGAATGCAAACACATACAGCCTCAGAATAGTACTGTGTGTGTATGTGTGAAAGTAATGTGTTAACAATTGTATGTATATAAACTGTTTAAAACTTTTGTTAAGACTACATCAACAAGGTTATACTATGTGTTACAAAAATAATGCCATACTAAATTACTAGCAAAAAGTATAGTAACAAAGGTATTTTGGTTAGTTATGTGGGAAACCAAATGTAGAAAAAAAAACAATAAATGCTAAAAAATATGAGTTGTTCTCAGGATTATCTGGCTCTGTAATTTTACTTTAAGCCATGTTCTACAAGAAACACTTGAAGATCTACCAGATAAGTGCTCCCATTCTCACCACAAATTTTTATGGACTTCATATATTGTCAATGCTGAAAGGAGTAACTTTGCTCAAATTTACAGATAAATTGATTATGGATAAACACAAAATTTCTCATGAAAACAACAAAATGAACAACCTTTTACTAACATAAATAACTGAGAAAAATGTTTCCCTTATAAGTAAACAAAAGTTGTCATGAATTAAGTAATCCCTCCAATTTTTATTAAAAATGTGATAAATATGATGTAGGAAAATTTGCAACACACACCAGAGATTTGATGTCCAAGAGGGGCCATGTGTTTCTGTCACAGATAATAGTTTATATGGGTTCTTCTTCAGGTTATGGATATATTAACACCAAAATTTCACTTACTCCAATGTCAGTGACATGACTAGAATATCATGTGTGGATTACAATAGAGTTTCCACAAGTGAAAGCACTAGTAAATAAAATACTAGTCTTTAGTGGGCAAAAGTGAAAATATATTAAATCAGTATTTGTCTATATTATCTGGAAAATGTATTTCCAAATACAAGGAAATAGTATATTTGTAAATATTATTATATTTAACTTTATAGTTACATTTCAGTCAATTCATTTAAAATATTTTAATAGTTCACTTAAAATACAATTAGTATATTTTTTGCTTTGTATATTTCTGTCTTCTTTATATTTATAGTTAGAAAAAAATAGATAGGATGCTCATTCTTCATGATTAGCCTCAGTGAAGTTGGATAAAAGATGTTAGTAAGCACTGGCATATATACAGGATTGTGCTTTACAGAATCTGTGACAGGGATTAGCATGTAGGTTTGAGAAAGGAATTTATAGCTCATTTTCTTTATCAACACCATGCAGAACACTATGCTACAAAGTATTGTAGTCCAAAATATGTAATCTAAAAGCTATCCTGAGTGATTGTCAACCCCAGAATACCAAAGAGATAACTACATTTTTGAAAACTTATAGTATGCTACTTCAAAGGAGATAATTATTAAAAATACTATCAAACACATTTTGGCAACCTCTCAATAAGCAGTGATTACTGCCATATGACTGGATATAGAAGTAAATTTCTAAAACTTATTTTTAAGCTTTATTTACATTAATTAGCTTGAAAGTAGGATAAAATTGCCCTTTCCAAAATGGAACCCACTTTTTAATGAGCTAAACAAGTCAATATTTGCAAAAACTGACATGGACATGTTCACTTCAAAGTGGTTCCTAGAGATTATGAACCAATGACTATAAAATATCAAAAATTATTAGACAAAATGTAAATCATATTCTTTAAAAGAGTGGATGTATATGCCATAGAAAAACAGAATTTCTGTGAGGTCAGAATAAATTGGAAAGACAAAGCTTGGACAATAAGCAGTTGTTGAAGCTGCTGTGTATCATGAATTCATGTACCTTGTGAAGGGAGGGAGATGCTGAGAATCTGTTGACTTGTAGTTGTGTTGGCTGGGGAACTAGATAGGAATTCACCACACATGAAGTATAGAATAAAGAAAGTTCTATAGCGTTAAAAAAAAAAGATAGTTAACTAGAAGACAATTTGAAGACAGTCTGACAGTAAGGGAATTTTGTCTCTCATGTTTCGCCTCTTGGTAGAAGAAAAATAAAAATAGCTTCTTATGAGATTTTATGGCAACTGACTAGTAGGAAAACTGAATTTTACACTATTTGGTTCAGAAATACAAAAGAAAATTTAATTTAGAGTAGACTGGCTTTGTATTTCCTCCAAATTTCAGGCAGAAAAAACAAAACTAAACAAAGGCACTTATTCTCTCCAGGCAGCTGACCCCAGAAACAAACCTCGTAGGAATGCCATAAAGAGTTATAAAAAATATGAAACCCAATTAAAAATCACAAAATAATACAAGAAATGAGTCTCCACGAGTGATATGCAGCAGGAAAAAATTAAAAATACTAGATATTAAAATATTATATATTAGAATTATTACATATTTGGTAGACTGAATATTAGACCTCAAATATGTTGACATCTGAATTTCTAGAACTTGTGAATATGTTACCTTATATGGTAAAAGAGGCTTCGCAGATGTGATTAAGTTAAAGATTTTAAGATGGAAACATTTTCTGAGATTATCCTGTAATGCTGGATTATCTTTATAAGACAGAAGCAGTAGAATTAGAGTCAGAGAGAAAGAGATCTGTTGAAGGAAGCAGAGACTGGAGTGATGCAGCCATGAGCCAAAGAGCCAAAGAGCGGGGAATTCCAGACGCCATAGTGGCTGGAGAAATAAAGGAACACATTCCTCTCTGGGGCTGCCTGAAGGAACCAGACCTGCCAACATTTTCGCTTGAGCTCCTTAAGACTCATTTCAGACCTCTGTTCTCCACAACTTTAAGAGAACACATTTGCCACGAAGTTGTGAGTTGTGGTCATTTGTTACTGCAATAATAGGAAACTAATACACTTTAAAGAGTGAAATAAAAACTGCTTAATGTGCTTAAAGTATTACAAAAGAAATTTAAAATTTTCTTGAAGAGAGAAAACTAGAAATAGATACAGACCTGTGAGGGGGACTAATTAACCAACTTATTGGTAGAGATGTTAACAAATGTAATATCTCAAATTGAATTTCTACATAAGAGTTAAGTAGTAGAATCAGCACAGCAGAAGAAATGATTAGATTGATGATTCATCTGAAGAAAACATACAGAATTCAGTACAGAACATCAGAAAGATAAAATATAAAAAGAGGTTTAAGAGATATGGGACCTTTGGATAAGAAAACAATATGTATCTGAGTGTAAAGTGATTGGAGAGGGAAAATACTGGAAAAAACTTAATCTGGAAAATGTCTAGAATTGATGAAAGATGCAATTTTCTTGAAAAGCATTCAGTTATATCTTCAAAAAGAACTTCATGCTTACATATATCATGACCAAACTGAAGAACACTAAATACAAGTGGAAGACAGCCACATAATATTTACTGTACATATATGGTTGAAATGACAAAACATTAAGATATTTCAGAAATACGTATTACAGAGGGTCAGTGTTTTACACATACAAAAAAAAAAAAAAAAAGAGTCTTTTTGAATGTTATGTAAAATGGAGGAGAAAAGAGTACCAAGGTATATGTTCAAACATCAAACAAAAGCTTTACATAGTAGAATGTGACAGTCACGAGATGGGACAAAGTACTGTTACTCTTGATATTTTATATTTAAAATGTAAATGATAAATTGTAAAAAAGGAAAACCAATATGACAAAAAGTTAATCACAATTTTGTAACGCGCGCGCACACACACACACATACACTCCTCACTTCTCTCAAAACTATTTTCATCATTTTATCTTACCAACAACATAAAATCACTCATTTTTCTCTTATTTCCACCTTATTATTCTGCTTAATTTCAAGACATTCCATAAGTATGACATATACCACCATTGACACCCAGTTACCCAACTTAAATGTGCTTCATTTAAAAAAAAAAATCTTTTTTTCATGCCACCAGAAGGTTTTAAGAACTTTATAAAAATTTTTACTGCTTTGCATTTCTTATCATTCAACTCAACCTCTGCAATACATGCAACACACTCATGTTTTCTGCCCAAATCCATTAATCTTTCAAATCTAACTCAAGACACCACTTTGTCCATGACTATTCCAGTACTAAGGAATACAAACTTGTATAGTATACCATTGGAGAAGAAAACAAAGGAAAACAAAAATAAACAAACAAAAAACCCTACACAATTTTGTTATATGAGTCTGAAACAGGAAGGCTGGCTTTCTAGTGTGGTCTGGTCTGGAGGAGAACAAAAGCCCTTACTCAAGCTGTAGCTTACCTAACTTTCAGGCAATCAGCAACAACAGACCCTAGATACTGTTAACCACAAGTTCATGGGGTTAGGGACTTCTCTGAAGCACCACATGCACAGTTAGGACTTAACCTAAACCTACAGTTACCCCATCTTCATTATAATACTATCAATCACACCTAGGTGGAGATTTAAAATGCCAGTCCTACATGCGATGTATAAAGAAACATGTTAAAGCACTGCACAAGTATTATAACGGGCCCTCCCATACATGCATTGACATCACTCCTTCCCATAGGAAAGGTGTATAAAATTAACTTCCACACTGCTTTTGGGCAGCAGCCCATTATTTCTTTTTATGGTGCTGCTTACCATGTGAACAAGCTAAATAAACCTTTTCCTTGCAGCTATACCTGGTAGTCTCTCTTGTTTTCTATCCTGGGAGGTTGCAAGAACCCAGGGCACCAGTAACAAGTCCGTGAACTGATGTTTATGAGAAACACTTGTAATTAAGAGGCTGCATCTATAGACTCTTGGCTTAATCAAGCTATATCAACCCTATATATTTTCTTAAGATGTAATCTTCCCTTATTCAATAAATGATGAGTACAGACGATGTCTTCATGTACCCCAGGAAAAAGATTATTTCCTGTTTATAAAATATGCTTGCTTCTTTGAATAAGAAATTAATGTCTCATATATCGTAAAATAATAATATAATTGGATATAACTAAACACCTTTAAATTCTGCCCTGAATAAATTATTAAGAAGAGTGAAAATAAGCTACACTCCAAAATAAATTTTTTGATACACATATAACTAAATTACAAGAACATATTCCTTTGTCAAAGTGCAGACCACTAGCAAAAGAAGAAATAACTGTTTCAATCATTGAAAAGTTACAGCTTTAGGCAGTCAGAGGACTAGACAGAAGACTAGACTAGTAAGGTCTAGGCTAGATACAGTGAGTGAAAACTTCCTGTCTTCAAATTCCAATTCATTACAATTAAAAGACTTAATGTGCAATCTTGCCCAAAGAATAAGGCATATGTCACTAATTTGAGCAGTTTTTATGTTACTACCTCCTTACTGAAAATACTGTAACCTAATGTTTCATGTATATACTGCATTGTACTGTTCTACAATTTCATCGGTGAGAATGGCACATCTTGTACTCAAAATACTTCCCACTTTTTGAAATTTCAATATTGTAAACTTTAAAGAAATCCCCTCTTGAAGCCACAAAACTGTGTTCCACCAAGTTTCAACAACGAGAGACTGCTGTTAAAAATGAAAAGCTTGTTAGTTTCTGTATTAATTGATGTGGATTGTATGTCCCATTTGAAAACCAGTTAATGGTATTTATTCATTCTACCTGATTCCAGAGTAATCAGCTTTCCATATTAGCAATTGCACAATCTATTTACAATACATACTAAAACTAAATATTTAATTATAACACGAAGAGAGTGAATCTAACTGTAGATATTATTTAGTTTTTAATTGCTAGTATTCCTCCTTTCTTCTAAAAACAACTCTCTCTTCTTTGTTCTTCCTCTCCACCCATAGCATAAGTCCTAATGTAAGCAGACATTACCCATTCCTCTACACAGAGTGACTGTAGAATAAACGGACCTCTGACAAAAACTATAAAAATCTCTTCATGATGATTAGGTCACAGCATAGACATGTAAATGGAGCAGCTAGACATGAGATTTCTCCATTATTTTCATCTGAAGCTAGTAGAAGCTTTTCACATGAGGTTCAGCTGTGAGGTTTTGTGTCTCTGGTAGTTACTCGTGCCCATGTCTTTCACTACAAGGAGAAACCTAATCAACTTTAGAAAAAATAAAGCCTAAATTAGAAAGAGAGAGGCAAAGAGGAAAGTGCTAAAATATAAATTCTTGACTGTAAGAAAGAAGATACATTTTACTGTATTTTCATATTTAGAGAAACCCAATGAAGTATTGTTATTACCACTGTAGAGAAGAAAAATGGTCTCAGAAAAGCTGAAGGAATTGTGCAAATTCAATCTATGATTCTATTGCACCAAAGCCAAGTTCTTAACCATTACATTATTGCTTTAGTTTCTGCTGCTATTAACAGAATACCTGAAAGTGGGTAATTTATTTAGAAATAAAAAATTATTTCTTACAGTTAGGTGAAGTCCAAGGTTGATGGAATCCTCTGGTCATATCAGAGGGCCTTCTTGCCAATGGGGATGGGGACTCTCTCTGCAGAATTCCAAGTCAATAGAGGGCATTGCATGGCTAGGGGGCTGAGTAGGTTAACTCTGCCCTTTCTTTCTATTCTAGTAAAACCACCAGTGTGATTCCCAAAATAACTCTCTACTCCATTAACCCAGCAGTCCTCAACGTTTTTGGCACCAGGGACTGGTTTCATGTAAGACAATTTTCCCACAGACTGGGGGGTGGAAGTGGTTTCAGGATGATTCCAGTGCATTACATTTGTTGTGCCCTTTATTTCCATTTTTTAATTGTATTAATTTAATTTTTTTTTTTTTTTTTTGAGACAGAGTTTCACTTTTGTCGCCCAGACTGGAGTGCAATGGCACAATCTCGGCTCACTGCAACCTCTGCCTCCCAGTTCAAGCTATTCTCCTGCCTCAGCCTCCCAAGTAGCTGAGGTTACAAGCATGTGCCACATGCCTGGCTAATTTTTTGTATTTTAGTAGAGATGGGGTTTCACTATGTTGGTCAGGCTGGTTTCACACTCCTGATCTCAAGTGATCCACCCACCTCGGCCTCCCAAAGTGCTGGCATTACAGACATAAGTCATCACTCCTTATTACATTGAAATATATTTTGAAATAATTATACAACTCACCATATCGTAGTGGAGCCCTGAGCTTGTTTTCCTGCAACTAGGCAGTCTCATCTGGGGATGATGGGAGACAGTGACAGATCATCAGGCATTCATCATCAGATTATTATAAAGAGAGCACAACCTAGGTCCATTGCATGTGACAATCTAATGCCGCAGCCCATCTGACAGGAGGCAGAGCTCCGGAGGTGATGCAAGCGATGGGGAGTGGCTATAAATACAGATGAATCTTTGCTCAATAACTCACTGTTCACCTGCTGTGCAGCCCAGTTCCTAATGGGACACGGACCAGGGGCCATGGTACTGGTTCATGGCCGAGGGATCGGGGACCCCTGAATTAACCCACAAATTTATGTAGCTAGAGCCCTCATTACCAATCATTACCAATCACCTCTTAAAGACCCCACCTCTTGGTATTGCCACACTGGGGATCAAGTTTCTACATAGTTTTGGAGAGGACAAACATTCAAACCATAGCAACTATATTCACTCACTGTTCTCTGAGTGAAACTTTGAAGAAAAAGAAAACTTTAATGAACCAGTGCTTCAGCTTTCCAAACATCTTTAACGAGATTATTTAAAATTTATGTAGCTGACATATTACCCTTGATGTTAGTAAATGAATCCGCTGGTTGGGGGGATTGATGATTGCCTGTGGAAATAAATGTGATGAAGAACAACTTGTGAATTATTTTGCTTTTATTATTTGGAGACCATGCTTATATTCCTGTGCAGGTTTTCCTATTTGCCTTTACAGCAAATGAGAAATAAATAAAAATAGGATGTAAATAAAAAATCATAAGGTGGTGATACATGTCTTAATTTATTATTTATTTATTTAAAAGAGTGGGATTTATTATGTCCATGTAATGTTGTTACAGGAATTTAAGAAACTTAAGATGCACGGAATAATAATGGAATTTTTTTTTGCTATTTTCATTACTCTCTTATAGTCGAGCTTCATTTTGCCAAAATTGATATATAAAAATGGAGTTCTCTCTCCTTGTATCTATCTCACCTGGCTTTCTCCATTATTACAATGTAATATATGCGAAATACGAACGCTAATACTTCCTTAGTTCACATTTTATAGCATCAGCCAAAAAAGTAAAAAGATTTACATTGAACAAGCATACTAAAATGAAAGCAATTTTGACATACTGAGACCGATATAAATTTCGCATGAGTAGTAGGAAAGTAGAATATATGTACTAAATTTAATCACACATGCACACTGGATCAATTTAGTGTGTGTATATGTACATAGACATATATATACATATAGACAGATAGTATATCTCATGAATCAATGTGATATAATCCAAAGCTGTGCTGTCAAATAAAACTCACTGAAATGATGCAAATGCTCTATTTTTGCTGTAATTAGGTAACCACTGGCCATGTGTGGCTTTGAGTGCACAAAGGGGAATGAGGAGTGAGACTGTGAAACTGAATTTTTAATTTTACAGCAACACGGGGCTAATGCCCACTGTGTTGGACTGTGCAGATATAGAGGAAATAACAAATCTGGTGAGAAAAAGTTCGTAAATATGAAGAGGAAATATTTTATAATAAAATTTTGAATTAATTAGTCTATCCAAATGAATGAATGCGCTAGTTAAAGAGTATTTCTTAGTTGACTGAAACGGAAAATGTTAAAAAGATTATTACAATTATTAGAAAATAATTGTATAAAAATATTACAATTATTAGAAAATATACAATTATTAGAAAATAATTGTATGCCGCCGATTCTAATATAACTGTAATAGTGTTTAAGACTACAGATATGTTTGAGCCATTCAGTATGCAATAAATTTACATCTTATATTTTATCAAATGGAGGGTGTTTGAATTATTGTGTACGTAAGTAGTATATAAGTAGGACAAGTAAATAAGCAACAAAAGTTAACAATTATATATTGGAATTTATGTAATATCTGTGATATATATTCAAAATATTTTGAAGTAAATGGGTCACTTTCCAGGATAAAGCAATTAACTTGTCCAGTTTAGCATGATCCTGTTTCATGCTCAGTGAAAGTCACTTGGTAATCATATGCTTCTGCTCAGAAATTTATTAATAATTTCCCAAGAAGTAAAGCACTTTACTCAGAGAGAAGTTCCACACACTCCTATGAAAGGCATCTCTAAAAGAATCATCTAGAATGTTCAAAACTGGAGGAGACAAATACAGATTTACAAAAAAGTTTGCATTCTTAATTGCTAACAACTTTTGTTTTCTGATTTAAATGTCCTTGCCCTGAGATCTCCAGTTGAATCAGAAAGAAATGATCCCCAACTGCATTGCATGTCTCTTTTACAGATGAGGAAAGTGTTTCTTTAATGTGTGGCTGTAGCTAAAGACGGAATCACTAATTGAGTCATGTTTTGTATTTATGTGATGTCTATGTTTGGAAATTGAACTGGGACTATCAAGTAATTTTACTTCGGCCATTGAAAAAGCTATTGGAGGGGGCGGAGCAAGATGGCCGAATAGAAACAGCTCCAGTCTACAACTCCCAGTGCGAGCGACACAGAAGACCGGTGATTTCTGCATTTTCAACTGAGGTACTGGGGTCATCTCACTAGGGAGTGCCGGACAATCGGTGCTGGTCAGCTGCTGCAGCCTGACCAGCGAGAGCTGAAGCAGGGCGAGGCATCGCCTCACCTGGAAGCGCAAGGGGGAAGGGGATCCGTTTTCCTAGCCAGGGGAACTGAGACACACAACACCTGGAAAATCGGGTAACTCCCACCCCAATACTGCGCTGTAAGCATACAGGCACACCAGAA